>NC_045719.1:12407981-12717315 GCF_009834535.1 Camelus ferus
TCTCTCACTGGCAAACCATTCATTGGTATGTTCCAAGTAGAACTGTACAGAGAAGACCACGTATCATTTTAGAATGTGCACAGAATTAAGTATATTTAGGTGTGTTTGTGTGTTGTATAATAGAAAAAAAAAAGAATCATACACTACATCATTAAAACCAAGTTCTGGATCTTTGAAAAGACAGCAAAACTTTTTAAAAGAAGATAAACTTTGGTAAGTCTGATTGAAAGAGAAAAGATACATTATAAAGAGTCTTTAAGTGTATACATAAGAGGGTTTAAAATATTAAAGTATGTAAAATACTATTTACCAACACATCTGAAAAACTAGAAAAAGTGCCTTCCTAAGAAAATGTCTATTACTAAAACTGACTCAAGAAAAGGGCATAAGCCTAAAAAAGATCTTTCAAAAATGACAGTCACAGGCTGACAAGATGTACTTCTAAGAAAGAATGAGTCTAAATGATTTTGTGGGTAAGCACTTCGCAATCACTAAGGAAAAGACAGTTTCCGATATGGAGAACAGAAAAAGAGGGAAAGTTTCTTAACTGATTTTAAAACCTAGCATTATCTAGATCCTGAAACAAGTGAGAAGTACAAAAAAAAAGTATATAAACACGAGTGCAAAACACACACACACACACACACACACTCACACGCATTATCTCCAAGTAGAACACAGGGATATATTTAAGAATAAAATAGGAATGAAAATATTTTTCAATATTGAGGAATATAAAGTAATAAATGTATAAAATAATCAATAAGTCACACAGAAAAGGATTTGATAAAGTTTATCACTCATTTTTTTTAAAGTTCCTAAACTTTATTCATGTCTATTATCTAATTTGGTTTTCATAATAATCCCCCTCCTTTTTTTTTTTTTTTTTTTTTTCCAAGAGGAAGAAATAGGCTCAGAGAAGCAAAACTTTTTCCAACAGTTACACAGCTTGGATTCAGGTCTGGCTGCATTTGACCCCAAGTCTGCCTGAGTCCAAGGAGGTATCTGTTCTATCTGTACCAAGACTCCTTAGAATTCAAAATTCCTCAGAGAATGACGTTGGAGGGCTGAATAATAATCAACTTATTTTTACATCTCCCTGGTCATGCATTTGATTTGCTTTCTCTAATTCTAGTTTTCTTCTCACTTTATTTGATTTCGGGAATGCAACAGAGTAAGAGTTAGAGAATTACCTATCTAGGTGCAGAGAAAGGACAGAAATTTAGTGGTGCAGGTAATCCTTGGAACTGTCCATTTATTATGCAAGTATTTACTGAGCATTTACAATGTGTGTTCACAGACCTCTGAGGTTATATTATGACTAAAACATGACCTCTGCCTTCAAGAAGCTTACTGAGAAGCTTGCAGATTGCATTGTGTTTGAGCAATAAAACCATCAAGAGGTCAAGGTTAAAGCATGCACCTATAGTAACCCTTTTGTGCCCAAAACACAGCAGATATATTTGTTAATATCTGTTAAACTGATTCATGAATTAATGTAATTGTGCTAAAGTGTGATCCAGGGTCCCCCGAGGGGGATTCCCTAGGGTAAAACTATTTAAATAATACTGAAACATTATTTCACCTTGTGTTACACTTATTGTCTTACAAGTGTCCATCAAAGTTCTCCAGAAACTGAGATGTGATGTCATCACTCTGATGGCTAATAAAATGTGTACTTGTGCATTCCTGCATTCTAGAAATGACTCAGTTTTAATTTCTAACACTGTAAATGTTGATACATATAACTCACAAGAACAAAATCTTTTTAGGGTCATGAAAATTTTTGAGAATGCAAAGAAAGGCTCTTGAGATCAAAAGGTGTTGGGGTTGCTGAATTAATAATTTAAATACCTTTCACATTCAAAAAATGTGTTTGTCATGCTGGGGGAAGGGGGAAGAAGTGGTAGAGCAATTAAATATTTGCATTGTTTTTTATTGAAGTAAATTTTAATAACATTATTCTCAGGTGTACAACAATGATTCAATATATGTGTATATTGCAAAATGACCACTACAATAAGTCTAGGATTGTTCCACACAATCCATCCATCCATCCATCATCACACATGGTTACATCTTTTTCCTTGTGGTGAGTAATTTTAAAATCTACTCTCTTCGCAATTTTCAAATACATATACAATCAGAAAGTGAGTATTTTAATCAGTTAAAGTCTCTCATACTCTCGTCTCAAATGTTAAACCAACTATGTTAAACTCACTTCCCACTTCTCTACTATCATTTTACCATTATGATTTTATTTAAAGCACTTTGCACAGGCGGCTCTACATCTAACAGGATCAACGTGGGACTAGTCCTGTGTGATAAACTGTGACACCAATAAACATGAGTTCCTCTTGCACTCTCGTCCTCTACCCTAGAATTGGGGGGGGGGGGGCTGGTTGATAAAGTTATATCTAAGCAGAGTGAAGAAACACTTTGGGTACCAAATAGCTCTCACCTGACAATATTCTGACAAGCTGAAATTAAATGGCTCTCAGTCAGCCAGTACTTCTCAGGGCCTATCTAAAGGATTTTCAGATTCTTCCTTGGTTATTTGCAGGTGAAAAAAAAAATACTACATTTTTCTTGAACATACCGTATGAGAGTCTTTGCTGTCCACTAGTGGGGAAGACAGACTGTGTAGACAGCTATAGGTTCATCGTCTAGGAAGGATTCTGCTTTCCTTTATCTAAACTTGCTTTCTCCCGAACGTGCATTCTATTGAAATTCTTTTTATGTTCAGGTAGAAGACAAAAACACCTGGTGATCTCCAGATTTGCATCTGATTATGTGTATCTCCAAAATGAGTTTTGTCTCACTGAAGATGTTCTAAAAATTATAAAGAAGAATTGTACATCTTTTGTTCAATTCTCAAAGTTTGATTCTAGTTTGGGAAGCCTGAATATTTGAAACATTACACATTATGAATTACATGGGGTACGATGCATTTTAATGTGAGTACAAATACTAAAATTAACCAGATAAATCAATGGTGATTTTTGCTGCCATTCAGTCAACTTGAATTGTAAAGTTCATCAATTTTATGATAAAGAGATTGATGATGAAGCATTTTCTGAAATTCTATATGAATAGAAAAGACAGTGTATTAGTAACATCTCAAAGGGAAATACATAAAGAGGCTACACACTTTAAAAATATTTTCAGTCCAAACTGAAGTAACCCTTGCTCAGGAGATTAAGATCAGGCAAGCAAAGAAAACCACACAAACGAAAACAGGTTGAAGGTCAACTTACAAATTCTGGAAGTTCGTTTTGCCCCAAGAGTTATCTGTAAATTCAGGGCTTGTTAAGGACAGGTCTAATATAAATGCCAGGATTTCACATTAAGGAATCCTTTGGGTCCCACTTTGGGGTGAACTTGAATTTGCCAATTATCACTACCGAGAATGTTTGCAAAAATATGTTCATTGGAAAATTGAACCCCTGAGAATCTCCATGAAAAAAAATAAGTGTTTCATGTTCAGATGAGTTTAGGAACAACTGAATACTGGGAAATACGCCTCCCGGAGCTTTGAATGCATGTTAGTCCATCCGGGACTTGGAAACTCCTTCCAAGGAAGCATTCTGTTTGATTTTATGTAACCCGGCATGTCCCCAAGTTTATACTAAAACAGAGCCCTCTTTAATGTAATTTCTATGCAAAGTTCCTGCAATTCATGTGCTGCAGAACACATTCCAGAAATATTGACCCAGGATAAGAATCTGCCTCTTTGGACCACTCTCAGCTGGGGGGATGCAGGTTCCATCCAGGTAATACTCTGAGAGCGATGTTCACGTCATCGTGTTCCTCCTGCCTCTGCTTGCCGTGCTGAGGCCCCACAGCAAGTGTCCCTAGAGCTACCCTGATCTCAACAACATCCCTATGGTTGTTTCTGCATGGATTTCTTGTACAACTGTAACACTTCCTACTAAAATGCTCCATGCAGTGATTCACTACCTAGATGAAACAGATAAGAAATCGTATCATGTGAAACCTGGGAAGAACCTAACTCCTCAACTAGGAAAGTTAGACCCAGTACTTCTGTCACTTGCCCAAAGTCACAGAGCCAAGTCAACCTTTTACGGTACAGGAGAACTGACTTAGAAATCTCCAGCTGGCAATGTGCTGCATTTGGATCAGATTATGGTACCCTTAAAGTAGAAAGTCAATTCCAACCCTGAGTAGTTTTAGTTCCAAAGTGGGTGAGGACAGAAAACAATGTCAACAGTGGCAGAAAAAAAAGATGATGTGTAATAGAAAGTCCATAACCAGGGCTGCCCTGCTGGGATCACGTTGCTGATGGTAGTAGCAAAGTGTATCCCTGACGTCTTCAGGCCAACACTGTAGCATCCTCAGGTTCACACCGCCATAGGTCAGATGCCAAGTGAATTTCTTGCCATGGGCCTTGTGGGAATGCCTCAAGTTTTCTTCTGCGACTGTTAGTGAAAGAACTGCTTGTGAATGCATTCATTCATTTCGTTATGACCTCAGGGCAAAGAGTTTTCACATCTGCTGATTGTTAGACATGACGGTCGCTTTTAACGGGTATTTCCTACTTAGAACTTTATCAGTCGCTCTATGACAAAATCGTCATCACTTCCTTGTCTTGAGGTTTCTAGTTTGCTAAAGACTCATTTTAAAACACTCTCCCATTTATTTCGGGTCATAAAAATCAAAGTTTAACTAAACTGCAATGAAGAGAGGCCTGCTCCCCACCAGGTCCCTCCTCCTTTGGATGTTTCTGTCACTCTTCCCATCAAGCCGTTAAGGACTGACAGTGAAGTTCCATAAACACTTCTCTCTCGTTTGGCTCCCTTTGGCCACTTATCATTTGCTCATCCCAGATGATGATCATTATCACCATCATCATTGTCAGCTTCAACAAATGAGCACCAGGCACCCACTGGGCCGTGCCGCTAGAGGAAGAGGGCTTCATTACAGCGCGGAGATCACGATCTTTAATGGATGACGCCCAGGAGTGGGATTCTGAAAAACACGAGCTTTGTGGTCTTGCTCATGATGGGTTGCCTGGAATGGCTCCAAACGTGTCGTTTCTTGAGGCTCTCGTTTCCACTTCTCTAAGATGTAAATAATGCTCACGCCTGCCTCTCGTCTACACGGGTGATTTTTGCAGGAAATCATATGATGAAGTAGAAGGCTCTTCACGAACAGTCACTGTATCAGCAGAAGACACGATAGGATTATCTTTTTTGCTCTTACCCTCAACTACTGTTCACATTTTAACAGCCTTTCCTTCATTGCCATCCCAATGCCAATATTACAAATACAAATGTGGAAAAGTCCAGCCAAGCAGCTGGAGCTTGGGGCTTGCATTTTGAAATATGATGCTTCAGAAAGCCTTGTTTTCCTCCTGAAATGACTGGCTGGCTGGTGGGCCAAATTAACTGAATTAACTGCTTGTTCTGGCAGCAATAAAGATAAAGCCTTAAATAGTTGAGAACAATAAAACCATATAGAGGGGCTCATTTTTCTTTTTTCAGAATCACTGTGGTTGTTTAAATGTGTGTCTTATGAGGTGTCTAAGTAAACTGTCAATTCAATTTTTTTTTAAAACATCAAACTGGTGAAGGTGTGGAAGTGTTGATTAAATTATTTCCATTATAACTTGATACTTGTTTTAGTCCTTTTCAAGCAGTCTGGTTTGACTGTCCCCTCCACATTTGGGGGATTACTTCTCTCCTTTCTTCCCTGTCCTTCCTCTTTAGTCCATTTTTTCAAGGACAATATTGGTACTTCATCTCCAGGTACTTCTCAGCGCCTCCCATGACCACGTTAAACCAGGGCAGGGGCAGAATGGAGAAAGGAGAGAAGACACACCTCACACCCAAGACCCCACACCTTCCCCAAACTTCTAAGGGTAAGTTTGGCCTCCTGGAATTCTCAAACTCCTGCCCCCTGTTTAATCCTCTCCCATGATCCCATTTTACTCAGTATCTCACAGCCCCTGTCCTGCCTTGATGCATAAACATTTTGTGAGAGACCCATTCAGGTTGTCCTATGACATGTGCCTTCTGCACACAAAGCCTTATGGTGAACACAACCACAAGGCTCCGTTCTACCTCCCGAGTCCAGATATACGAGGAAATACTTTCCAGCCTTTCTCTCACTTCAATTCCTGAGCATGTGACACTCAGTGGAACCACCCCTTCCTCGAAATTCTCTCCCCATTGGTTCTCGGCACAACACTTCCTCCTCCCTGACCAATCCTTTTCCGTCTCCTCTCTCCTCCTCTTGCCCCTCTCCCCTCCTACGTTAGTGTCCCCACAATAGCATCCTCTTCCCAGCCTCTCACCCTGCAGGCTTGCCTGAGAGTTCTCCGTCAAGAGCTCCATGTTCTGCCCACGTCTCACTGAGCCTCAGATTTATGCAAGCCAGTGCCCAGCTGTCAGTAATCAAGAATGATCAGTCTTCCCTATGGCTTGGAGGAGGAGAAGCAGGGTATCTCCCCTACTGTGGGAAGGACAGTCAGAACGCTTAGTTATATAAGTAAAAGGCAAGCAGCAATGCATGCCCTGGGCAATGTGTGTAACAGCATCTCTTGGGAGGGTTTTATCTGTATGTGTGCAGTTTCAGAAACTCCTGCCCATTTTGATATATGAAGTGTCAAGGAGAGGTTGGTCTATTTGCAAAACAAGCACAAGGGTTTCTAGTGGGTTGAAGTCTGAGGCCTCTCACACATACCCTGCAAGATGGAAAGTGTGCTGGAGTGGCCCAGGTCAAGGACCTGTGTCAAGAAGGCAGATTCTCCTGGAAAAACATTTCTATTGAGTGTGTCTCGGTCAGTTCCGCTGCTGTAACAAATACCACAGACCGAGTGGCTTAAGCAACAAACTTGTATTTTTCACAGCTCTGGAGGCTGGAAGTCCAAGACCAGGGTGTCTGCAGGACCTCTGAGCCACTGTTTACCTGGCTCTCCAGGCCTAGAATGCTCTTGGCTCACTCCTCCAACGACTAATTCCTGCTCACTCACGGAAACTCAGTTCACTCCCTTCTCCCCTAGGGAAACTTCCATCACTTCTATCTCTCTCACAACAGGTAAGGTTGCCCCTCAGATCTTCTCCCGTGGTTCCCAGAGCACTTGTCCCACAATATAGTAACAGTTTTACCGTATCTCACTTGCTCTCAGTGCCCTAAGGGCAGGACCACATCTTATTCATCTCTGCATCTCTGGCACCAAATAAGTGTCCTATACCTGTCACTTAAGTACCATTTGATGAAGGAATGAATAACAATGAATGAGTGCAGAAGGGAGAAGCCTGGGGGAGGTCCCTGCCTTCCTAGTCCTGTTCTTGTTTGTTCATAACAACCCTCAAAAGGTCTGTACACTTGAAGAACAAGATCTGAGCCTGTGCACAGTTCTGCCTAGAACAGCAGAGGAAAGAGACTCAGCTGGAAACAGTCGATGAAAACCACAACTCTGCTGTTCAATCCAAGCGTAATATGTGGACTACATTAATGTGATTTACCTAGGAGAGCCAGAAGAAATTAGATGAGGAGGTAATTTGTTAGTTCCTAAGTACTAATTCCCACTCATTAGCTAAAAATTGCAAAATTCATTAAAGCAACTTGGTGGAAGACAGAGCCACTAAAAAAGCAGAAGGTACTGATAGATTAAAAAGATGTAGGGAACCCTGAGTTTTTATTTTATCCATGTTACCTGTGGCTCAGCTCCATTGAAAGTCTTACATTTAACAGGTTAAGTAAATAAAAATTCACTAATGATAATCCTCTATGAGAACTAGTGAGATGACCACAAACTTCTTTTTATACATTAACAGTAACAGCAAATAGTTCAGAATACATCTGTTCTATCACATTATTTTTAGAGAATATGTAACACAGCTCCTATATTACCTCTTTTCCATTTCTCCTCATAGTTTCAGCCAAATATTTAGTATATGAATTATTAAAAAGGTACTACTAGGTTTTAACATATTGTAAAACTATTACCATTCAATGTCATTTCCCTTTGCCTGCTCCTCTTCATTCCTCCTTGCATGTTCTCAGCCTTTCTAAATTGCATAAATACACATGTTTTAATCATTTACCTTTTGTTCTGTAAGATACCCTTTTATTGATTTTTTATTGAAATGGAAGTTCCATGCCAAGGTAAGGGAAATTGCCAAGGTTAGAAACACATTTTTCTTATATGAGTTCAGAGAATCTTCAAACTCAAGGTCACTTTTTGAGATAATCTGAATATTTCTAAAATGTTAAGCTACAAAGGAAACTAACAGAACTGATCTGTAAATCAGGATGGGATGTCTAATCTTAAGTCCATCTACAATTCATTCTGGGCTCTGGTCAGGTCCTGCTGGGCCTTACTCAGAGAATTTTTACCAAGAGATCAGTAGTGTCTTTCCCTTCATGTACCACAGGGACATCTAAGCTTCAAAAATTGACCCACATGATGGAACTGGAATAAATGTTTTAAGTTTGCAGACTGTTGTGATGAAAAGTGGAAAGCAGTTAAATTGTGTTGAAGTTAAATTTTAAATGTGTAAGGAACTATCTATGTCTCAAAAGTCAAGCTATTATAAATCCCAAAAGGAACCCCACTGATTTAATCACAGGCTTAGTGGAAGAAAGGAACCTGCCTTTCCATGGCACACAACCATCCTTTAGGAAATGAAAGGGGACTTCAGTAACAAGAGGCAACATGACATCAAAAGCATGCATGCAGCCATCCATCCATTTTATAAACATTAAATGAACACCTCCTAAATGGGCCAGGTTGTTTATGAAGCACTTGAAAACAAAAAACTACCAAGACCCGGTTCTTGACCCAGAGAACACGAAGCTCCTTAAGGAGGAATGAGGAGAGTCAAGTGAGTGTAAGGGTAGTCAAACAATTAGAACAGAGTCAAAAAATACTGAAAATGTCTGCATCTGGCATGTTAACATTTCCAAAAGGCAACCGAACCCTTCCTCTGTGCCAGGTTCCATTCTAAGTGGTTTGCAGGCTTTGACTCATTTAGTCCTCAGTTTTCCAAGAGGGAGGTCACTATTACGATCTCAATTTATAGATGTGGAAATTGAACCTCAGAGGGGTTAAGGAATTTGAGCAAGGTCACCAAGCTCGTGAGTGGGGGAGCCAGTGTTTGAACCAAGGCAGTCTGCCTTAACATTGTGCTGATAATGGCATATGACACTGCTTCCCAACATACGTAACTGACAAGGGATTCATACAGAGAACACGTAGGGAATCCCCACAGTCTGCAAGAAGCCCACATCCCCAGTGGAAAAACAGGCAAATTGTAGGACCAGAAGTTTTTTTTATCAGTTTGACCTGGACTAGCAAAAGAGCATTCCAAAAGATACTCAATCTGGCAGTGTTGAATGAAATTGAGACCACATACGTCCTCCGACTAGATCATCCTATTTCTGTGTATACATCTCAGAGAAGCCTTCACATAGGTAAGGAATATAGTTAAGGTTGTTCATCATAACTCTGTTGGGAAAAGTAAAAAGCGAGTTCAACCTAAATGGGGAACATTAAAAAGAAGCTACATGCCTAGAATGATATATCGAACTTGGAAAGAAACGAGGTCCACTTATACATGCATGATAAATCTCAGAAACGTGGTAAGTTAAAAAGGTATGCAAAACAAAGATATAACAAAATGTATGTAAAACCACACAAAACAATTGTACACGTGGTCCACAAATAGCCATATGTAAATAAAAGTGTGGTGGTGAGTTGAGGAACACATGAAATGCACGTTTAAATACTTATAAAAATCCTGAGTGATAAGCATTCCTTAACTATGATAAAATAATAATAGTAACTATTATTTATCAGTGCTTATTACTTCCCTGGTATTATTTCCAAGAATTTTAATAGTATTACCTCACAAAAACGAGTTAGCATTATTGTTACCTTAATTTTACAAATGAGAAAAACTAAGCCATAGAGGGTTAAGTATGTTTGTCCTCATAATAGAAACTTTAGATGTTGAATATGAGATTTGAACCCAGTCATCTGATTCCATACTCAATGCTCTCATCATGTTGTTAATAATTATATTATATCCCCAGACTAGTGACACGTTAGGAGTCAAAGTAAATGCTCAAAAGTGAAAATAAGATGTATCAGAATCTGTAAAATGTTTCGGAGTGGGGAGGACACGTCGGAGACTCTAGAATAAATTGTACAGCCACAGACATTTGAAAGATCATTGTGAGAAAGATGGTAAACAGCTATTCTGATTCCACTGACCTCTTCTCGAGGATAAACTGAATTCAACTGTGAGATGAGGGATTTGGGTAAAACATAAATGTACCAATTACTCCCATCCATTCACCTTACAGAATTAGTATCAGTACCAGAATATCAGGACTCATGACTACATATACAAGGGGATGCATTCCTTTTTTTTTTTTCCTGTGGGTGAGCTTTATTATTTTATATATAAACTTTTTTTATTGAGTTATAGTCATTTTACAATGTTGTGTCAAATACAAGGAGATGCATTTTAAATCTTATAATTGATACTTTTAATTTGCCAACTCAAACACTAAGCACATGGGTCATCAGACCATCTGGGGGACCTTTTTGAAGTTGGAAGAGTTTCCGATGACATATGGAGTCGTTCATCCTTTTGGTAAGATTTTAAATTTGTTTTAAAATAACCGAACTTTCACTTATTCTTGTTTCCACTTCCCCACAGGGCTAAAAATGATGGTGACACGTATTCCAAGACGTCACCCCCCGCTTTGTGCTCCTTCCTTCCTACCAGAAGCCGTCTTCTCAATATGAACAAACGTAGGCTTTAATTCTCCAGCACAAATCTGTCTTGACATCCAAAGCACGTGTTGTTTATGATACCTGAGGGGAAGAAGTGAGGAAACGAGACAGCTGTGGCTACGCCTCCATCTTTATCCAAACTCACGAGAGTTTCTGCCAGCTTTGAGAACGCAGCATAACCAGGAGACGAAGGGGCTTTGAAGTTAGACAAACCTGAGTGTGAATCCCAGACCCTTCACTTGCAATCGATGTGACTTTGAGCAGGGTAATCTCCAAGACTGGTTTTTACAACTTGAAAATGGATGCAGGAATACTTCTCATGGATAATTTTGAGGATTCTAGAAAAGCTATGTGATATAGCTAACACAGTCGGCTGGGATATAAGAATGATCAATGAACGATCCTCGTTGTCTTGCTGTTAGCATTCAGAGTTCTTAAAGGCACTTTAGGGTCACACTAGTTATACCTAGACATTTTATAAGAGAGTAAACTTCAGCCAGAGGGGCAAAGTATCTTGTCCAAGGTCACAACCGGCTCCCAACTCAGCTGGGACCAGGACATAATCTCCGGATCCTGTCCTATGCTCAGTTCCCTTCGATGCCTCTCAGTCTTTCTAGCCTTTCAATAGTCTGGTTTTTTTCGGGTTCCTAACTCTTTATTCACACAAGTATTTTTATTCCACTAATGACAGATTTTTCTCTGGTAGTATCCACGACGTCTGAGACCCATTTGGAGTTGAAATATATTTGAATAAGCTCAGAGCTCACTCTTTCTTGCTCTGTTTCTGTCATATATGAGCATGCACGTGGTATGTGGAGGTTTTAAAAAAAAAAGTTCTTTGGGGTTATTTTTAGCTCATCACTTCTTCACAACCTTGACTTCTTCATGCTTTATGTAATTAATTTATCCTAAGAATGGTAATATTGAAAGAAATTTCTTCTGAGCATGTAAGCAGCTGAAGAACTGTTGCAAGGAGTCACAGCGGTAGTAAGACTATCGCTGAGCGTGGGTTTATTAGAAAGCAAAATAAACACACGCTGCACGCTGACTTCATCTTCATTAAACATTCATACTAGAAATGCTTACCTCATCTACAGCCAAGATGTTATCCTTTGCAGAAGGAAAAAAAAAAAACCAGGATTCACTAAGCCAACATACTGTAAGTGTTTCCAGAGCTTTTGGGAAAGCAGTGTTATATAAAATCTTCAAATAAGTTAGCCTAAGCAGTTTGGCCTTCAAATAATTTCCACCACCGCGGGGCAGGGCGTGATGGTGAGGAGGCATCTGGAGAGGAGAATGAATTGACGGGCAGTCTACCATGCGGAGAGATGTAAATAAAAACTGAAGAGGCCTTTATGCCGCAGCCATGATGGTATGTGAGTCACTTGGCCTAATATGTTAAGAGGATTAGCGCTCAAGCTGTGTGAACTTTGAAATAGCCCAATGAAGCTTATGTGCTTTCCAGCTTAAACTGGTCCTCAGCAAGACCTCTCTGATCATCAGGAATTTGGCAGCCTGAGTACTCTGCTACACTCTCCAAAGCACGGTTGAGCCCCCGGGTGTCAGTACTGCAGCCTCTCTCCATATTTAAGGCAACTGTATTTAAGAGAGAGCAGGAGGGCAGGATGACAGGGATGACCAAGGAGGTCGTGATGAAACCCAAAGTCTAAAGTATGCCTCATTCATGCTGTCACAAACTAAATTTGCTTTAACCAAATTAAATATTAAAAAAAATAACCTCCTGGGGTTGCAACCTGCTTATGGCTTAAACGGTCAGAAGTAAAGACCCTTCCCTAACCATTTAAACTAGAGGGGGCTTCAGTGGGCAATGAATCAATTCTCCCTATAGGATTAAAGGCGCCACGCTACGTGGTTCATGTGGAAAACACATCTGGAAAAGGAGTGGGAAGTCAGTAAAATGGCTCTTCTCTTAAGAAGCCCCGCAAATGATTACCTATACACTTCAATTTCACAAAAACGGAGTGTATCCCCAACTAGAGAGGCAGGCTGAAACATCTTCCCATCACTAGCAGATCACTACACGTGCTGAACAACACTGAATGTCCACTGGACAGAAGCGTTCACAGGCCTCTGGGCATTTCCGTGTCCCTACGGACATCTGACAATTCAAAGGCATAGTTGTAGGATCATCCTAGAACACGTACTTCCAGAAAACAGAGGCTAAAAAAAAAATTTCCCCTAAGGCATGCATGCCACCTCCAGATACAGATTTCACGGGGCCTTTCCCTGGGGATGCCAATGGTTTCAGAATGAGTTTATATGAAACACATCATTCAGGAAGCAGCTGGGAGGCCCGTCCCTATGACTCTCCTGGGCGTCCTTTGAAGCTCCTGCCTCTGCTTCAAGGATATCGAATGACACGAACCCTTGTCTCCAGAAGGGGAAAAACGGAAGGACTACCTAAACACTTGAGCCAGCGCTATGTCATCATCACCAAAGGCAGCAGCTGAGAATAGCAGTCAATCCAGCCTAAGAAATTGTCAAGAACCAATAAAACCTGCCTATAGAAGAGAAGGTTCCTGGATTCAGATGTTGCCTTCTACAAAGCGAGGATGATCTATGTCATTCTAGGACAGAAAGCAAGAGGTGGCAGGGGATGGGAAGGCGAGTGCTCCTTGATAGCTGTGCAGCATTCATCTGGAAATGAGACTCTGTGTTTAAATTTCATTCTGGTCTTTTGCCAGAGCCAACGGGTTTGTGTAATAACTCTGTCATGTTCTTTTTTTCTCCTATCCCATGTCCACCGGTACTAAGCGAATTCATGAGGAAACCAAGAGCTGGCTTGACAAAAGAGAAAATCAGTTGTAGAAGCAATGAATTTTTTAGCAGAAAATATATTGTATTTTTAACAAACCATGACTTCTCAGCTGAAGAAGATGTAATGCAGGATCAATTGCACGGGCTGAAATGCTCCGGCTCACCACAGATGTATTTTCGTTTATAATTATGTCATGCATGGAGCATTGCTGGGGCCCCATTCCAGACGGGCTGGAACACCCACTAAGACATACATGTGATTGCTGTTCACAGAATTGTTAACTCTCCTTTGGGGACTTTATTGTGAATTTTTTTTTTTTTTTTTTTTTGGAAACCGAAATTAGCAGAGATCAAATGTGTTTAGCATTGCTCAGGGGTTTCCAGCAATCTGTGCAAACTCCTCAAAATATAATTCTTAGAAAAAACAGTAATCTGAAAAATAAGCAAACTGTCAACGTATGTAGCTATTAAAATTCACTTTCCACTTTTTCCTAGATTTTAATTAGGAATGTGGTTCTCAAGAAAGTAGGCTGGCTGACCAGGCAATCCTGAGTTTCTGGCTTTAGGGTGAAATACCAAATCTTTCCCTTGATTTCAACCTTCACGATGCTCTGTGGCTCATGACCTGATTTGCTTAGAAGATCTAAGATGTCCATTCTTGCCTTCAGCCCAAGCTTGTAGCCTTGGTCCAGACCCAACACTCTTCCACGAGGTCAGCAGGAAAGCGAGAATGGTCCATGAGACCACTAACGCCCAGAGACTGACGACATAAACAAACAATGGCCAGGCCGTATATACAAGCAGAACTCTGACCCATGACCCGCAGCAGGCTGCCCAAGAAACTAACCCTGTATAATCACCAGCGTGGGAAACCAGTCTACTATAAACCAGACTAGCAGGAAACCAGACTGCTACCTCCAGGAACAATCTAGAAGGCTAAACAGTAATTTCTGTAATAATCAGCCCCAAATGCCCAGGACTTGATTCAAATTGACGGCTTTCCCAATCTTTGATCCTGCTTCCAACATCACAGAGGGCTGCAAAGGCCACTGGTGAGAGGGCTCTAACTCGGAATGAGACAGGAAGGCACTGGAGAATTCAGAGCAGAATAGGGGACGAGACGTGATTTAGGGTTTCGTGGGATCACTGTGGAGGCCGTGTGAATGGGTGGATGCAGCTGGTGACGAGAGAGGCGGGGAACCCAGTTCAGGCACGACTGCAACATCCAGCTGAGAGACGTCCTGTGCTGGTGGTCCTGGAGGGGCTGGTAAGTAGCTTATTTACATAAATAGAAACAGGAAGTTACTCAAGCTAGACAAAATTCTACCTGAAACACTCCACTGGAAAATCCACTCTAAATATATCCTCTTGATGATGCTAGGTTAGCCGTACCACCTTTATACCTGCATATTAAACCAAAATTCACTATACGCTTTCAGCCTTTAGGCCTCAACTGCTTCATTTTGGAGGAAAAACGTGTTGTTCTTGGATAATTAATAAAACAAATAACTAAATGCACTTCACATCAAGCACCTCTTATTTGCTTACAGTGCGTTTTCCAAATGAGGACCCTTTTAACAGAAAATGACTCTGAATACTTCCATTCAGCTGTATGTTTAGCGCACAGATGAAAACAGCACACAGTAACAAAAAGCGACAATAAAAATCAGCAATGCTTGACAACGTCGTATTTTGTAAGTACAACAGCATCTCCACTCAACTGAAAAGCAATCACAGGTGCACAAAATCAAACGCTTGTAATTCACCGACCACGTGTAAGATGCATAAAGCTTCACAGACCCCTGGTCATTGTCATGGAAACGGCCTCTGTAGAAAGTGAAGCCCAAGTCAGACAGCTTTGTGATACATCGAATTCAGTCAGGAGCCAATCAGGAGCCACTTAAATAGGGAGGTCAGTTGTCAGAGGGACAGATAAGAGAAGCAAGAATTCAGACAAGAAAGAAGTAATAAATAGATTAACAAAAGCCAAGCACCACGGGTTACATGAGTGGAGGCTGTGGACTGTAATTTTCCTTGAAAATCAAGGGGTGAGCTATCTCATACCCAAAGTTGTGCACGAAGGTGATCACGCCATTCAAGTGTGGGTTCTGCATCATCATGACTATAAAAGGAAGCTCACCTTAACTGTGACCACATCTCACACCCAACCAAAATCTTCAATTAGCCACCTCCTGGAGCTAATCACATAACGTAAAACTTAATTCCTTGGTAGGCAAAACCACAATTGCTTCCTTAGAGGATAAATTCTTTAGGAAGAAGTTAAATAAGTTATACCTCTTGTTGTACATATTTTTCATGTTAGCTTTAGAAATAATCTATATATCAGATATTTCAAGTATTGAGAATGTGTATGAGGATTTGACATAGTAGGCTGTTCCAATGCATAAGGTCTTATGATTTTGATGGAAAACCTGTAAAGGATCAATTTAGACTTGTGATGTTAACCAGGAATCTTACAAATGTGCATACAACATCAAGGACATTTAAGGCACTAGTTCTCAAACCTTCTCATCCTTCAGAACCACCTGGAGACTTGCTAAAACACAGCTTGCTAGCCAACCCCCGGTTTCATATTCAGCAGACGTGGAGTGGAGTCGGAGTTTGCATTTCTAGAATTCCCAGGTGATGCTGCTGTCCTAGGGATCACACTTGTTAGGAGACAATGATTCACAGGACCTTAAGATTTACTTTATTCATAAGTAATTCTTATAGTTCTAATAAATCTACCTTAAGAATTTGAGAAACTTAAATCAGATTATAATATTAAATTTATAAGTGCAACTTAAAGTATTTAAAGGTTAATGACATAAGTCCATAAATGGTACCAAACATTAATAATGGGTCCCCTAAAATTTATCCATTATATATTGAAAAAGATGTGTAAGTTTAAGGAAATACTCAGGTTTTACTTGAGTTAACTTTATTCAACTGGATATTAATATTTAAAATCAAAGTCACCACTGAATAATCCACCACTGAATAATCTTTCTGTGCAACTCACTCTTGAGAACATTAAAAAAATCCAACATTGACAGTAGTCACTCCATTTCCCAGAGCTTCCAAGCCCATGGATTGGGAACCTTTGGCATAAAGAGCTATCTAAATGTTCACCCTTTTCCTAAACTATTTGATGCCTCTTCAAATGGTCTTACTCCTCAGCTCAGAGAGTCAGGGCTTGCTTTGAAGACAGTGGACTGAACAAAGAGTCCCACATCTTGATCGACTTTGTCTGCCACACGAATGGATCTCCTGCAGACGCTCGGGAGCTGTTCTCTCGGCTCCCCTCCTAACTGTCATTGTCTTCACGCACTGTGAGAGGACACCACAGAAGAAGAATGGCATGTCGAGATCAATCTTCCTCCAGAGGCACTCCTTGAAATAATGTTGGAGAGCTGAGCTTTTGGAAGCCTTTACTTCTGAGACCAATTATCTCCCTGTTACAATGTATTCAGCCTTCACCAGCTTGGCTTTTGGACCCAGCTGTTTTCTGCAAGGCCAGATGTATTTTGAATCACAGATGTGATCATTCAAATTAACTAAGTTTTCTGTGTTTTTAAAAAGGGACATTTATTAGCCTTCAGGGAATACTGTCCTTGGTTCATTTTCCAGGTTACAACAGTTGTTGTTCCTCATTTCTTTTAGACCTAAAAGTATAGATGATAAAAACACAGTGGAAGCACCTAAAGCTACCCTCTCGTGCAAGGAAGAAATAGTGAAGGTCCTAGATTTCCACAGGACTCCCCACTCCTGTTGGAATCCAACTCTACTGAATGCTGAATGTCAATCATTGGTTAAGGTCAGATCCACCCTATGGCACCCTTAAGAGTTTAGACATGTTTTATCTGCATTGAAAGCAATCCGTTATTATCTGGGAAGCTTAATTTTTAATCTTAAGTCAAAATTTATAGCAAGTTGTCACCAAAAAGAAAAACTAGAGGGGGAGGGTATAGCTCAGTGATAGACCACGCACTTAGCATGCACAAGGTCCTGGGTTCAATCCCCAGTATCTCCATTAAAAAATTAAATAAATGAATCTTATTACCTCCCCCCACCCCCCAAAAAGTTTTTGAATGGATGGTCAATTTCCTTTGGACTTCAAAGCACCGTTGTACTTGCAACTAGTTTCAGCAAATGCTCCATCTCAAAAGTTGTGCTGGTTTATTTATTACAGGAGACACAGGCTAGAAAAACAGATTGTGTAAAGAGATGGTCAGATTCTGGTCTGGCCTTCCCTAAGCCTGTTTTCCCATTAAAAAACGAGGAAAATATTACCTACCTAGTGCCTGGCACACAGATGATGCCTGATAAATCTTAGCTATGATTTTTTTTTAACCCAAATGCCTATCAATCAGAAAATGGTTAATTGCTCTGATGGAATTATATATGGCATCAAAAATAGTTTTGTAAAACTATGTAATGTTATAAAGTATAAAAGCATTAAATTAGAGATAATATATCTAAGCTATTTTAAAAACTACATCTAGTAAAAATCCACCAAATTATGTATAAACTGTTGCGGAACTATGGTCTTTTCAAAATTATCCTTTCTTTTCGCCATTTGGGGGCTATTTTAATTTCATCAGTAGAGACCAAATGAATAAATTCAATAAACAGAAATTTTAAAATTGTGAATGACACTGCATTAGCATATTGAACTCTATTACAAGTTACCAGCTGGTACTGTTACAGTACGTAACAGTTGTATCTTATGCTCTTATACACAGATCATAATTACAATTAAAGAAAATTGCATCTAAATCATTGCCTACCTTGAAGACATTATCAATAAACCTTTGTAGCAGATTGGGTGGTTATTATTTCTCCCCATTTGACAGGTGAGAAAGAGCTGGGAACTGACACACTCAGCTTTGTAACTAACTGTCAGAGACACCGGCAACCTTGTGGATAGGCTCACTGGTCACACTGCTGACCAAGCTCAAGGCTTCGTAAACCCTCACTGAACCAGCTGTGTGCCCAGGGGTTGGCTACACAGCCTCTCTGGTGTATATTCTATCTACAAAATGGGAATGGAGACATCTTCCCTCCCCACCTCACAGGGTTTACAAGAGAACCCAACACCATACTGCACATGGAAACTTTCAAATATGTACATTTAAGGGTTTTTTTTTTTGGATTCTTTCTAAATATTAAAATCAGCAGCATGTATCACGGATAACCGTCTGCTTCACGTTGCTGGGAAGGCAACGGCCACTTCGTAGATGCCCCCAGTGTATTAGCTCCCCTTTCCTTCCTCTCTTGAAAGTAAGAAAATGTTAACAAAGCTGTAGTTTATAGAATTTGGGGAGTTTTTGGAGGTCATTTATTCTACCTTGCCACAACATCTCATCATTTTATTTAGCCTCTGCTTGAGCACTTGAATTGAAATAGAAACTCTGTCTCATGGGGTACTTGCCCTCTCTTGGCCTCTATAGAAAGTGTCATTCTATTTACAAGTCTGTTTCAATGAGCTCCCACGGAAAAGAGGAAGAAAAGTAGTTTTTTTTAGTCTTAGGATTATAATTAATACTGTTTAGAAACCTTTTTTTTTTTTTTTTTTTTTTGCTTTTTCCCTTTTTTCGATGCTCTTCTGCTGTGCCTGGATTGTTCATCTGAATGTCTAATTAGGAAGCCTCATCTTCCCAGGCTTTTCCTTGAATTCTGTTACTCTGCAGGCAAGAATTTTCATTTTTAAATTTTCATGATATCAACATAATCCTATGTCATAAAATAGAAAGACTGGGGAAAAATATTAGCTTCTCGGGGCTTAGTTGTGCATTATGGGTAGCAATTTGCAAATACTTTGCCTTGAACCTCAGAATTGGATCTGTAATGAACAAACCCCCTGCAAAGTAAGGACAGGAGTGAGTCCTTTCTGGACCACTCTGTCTGGATACCATAGGGTAAGAGAGCGTCTGAATCTTACAAGAACCATCACCACCTCGTTCAGAGGGAAAACAACTCTTGCTGGTATCTATTTAGACAGAGATATGTTGAAATTTAAATACAAAAAGCATGCAATTTTGCCCATCTTTACTCGGCTCAGGCATTCTTCTAGTCACTGCATCTGCTCTTCAGTCTGCGATGAAGGGTAGAATAGCCAAGACTACACGCTGTGTGGCTCCAACGGTCAGCTGGCCCTACTGCCCCACCTCAGATGACAACGGCTGTGAGACGGTCCTGAAAACTCATCTCGCCCCCAGCCATGGCACAAGCCTGCAAATGTGTCCACAAATTTGTCTAGGGATGTCCACAGGATGCTGAGGTTTCATTCATAATAAGGAAGCGTTCTTATGGAAAAAAGATACTGCATAACTTGGAAAACAACTTAATTGGGCACAAAATGTCCTTTCGCAATTGCAGGTGCTAGAATCCATCAGTTCCTCTCATTAACTCAAGCTTCAGGTGACTCGTGGTGGGAGGGATCCAGCCTACAGAACCGTCCATTCTCTTCATTTGCCCACAGAGTTAAAGGAGGGCTCTGTTATTTGGAAAAGCAGCCGTCTCTCTCAGAGTGAGAGGACTTGCGCGAATATTTCCCAAGGAAATCTGGGCTGCTCACAGAAGCTCATTCTTAATCAGAGATCACCTGGGTATCATCACTCGGGCATCCCCAAATTTCTTCCTAAGAATTTCAAGAGGCTTTTACCGCCCTAGGTATGTCGAGTTTCTTGCATGCTTAAGAACCGAGTTCTGTGGTGAGGGTAAGTCCGGCTATTTCCTTGTTCTCAGCAGCCAGGTGAAGGCCTGTCACAGTGCAGAAATAAATGCTGATGCTGTGCTCAGGATAAGGAAGAAGCGCCTGCTTGCCGTCGGTGGTGCTTGACTCTGGCTGCCTCCTACGCGTGCCTCTCTTTCATAGGGAGGGAGGCATGGACGTGGTCAATGTGAGGTATCAGTTTTTACTTATTTATCACATAACTTTACATAAATAAGATTATATAAGTATTAAACTAATGTCACAAAAGTTAATTTTCCTTATGTTAGTTTCAAACCATCCTCCAAAAAACACAGGGAAAAAAACAATGAAAAATGGGGTTCAAAGTCTTCCTTACATTATCTTTAATAAGAAGCTGTCTTCAAAATATCAAGTACCCAAGAACACTGAGATAAATGACTACAGAGGATAAAAAGAGAATTAACTTAAAATTTCTTCCTTCTGTTCTATGGACCTGGAGGAACAGGACTTGGACAACGTTTTAGGTGCGTGTAATTTTCCAATATGATCTTTCCTCATCTTTTCAGAATCTGACTTATAGAGAGAAATATGAGTGTTGGGGAGCCATAATTTTCTCTTTTACGGAAAGAAACAAGCCCAAAGAAGCAGCAGAGCAGGTGACCAGCAGAAGTGGGAGATGGGCAGTAACTATGCCTCATATGGAAACCAACAGTTAGAGGAAGGCACCGCCACCACGGTCCACACTAACACATGCAGCTGCTACAGAGGCTGGGGACATCCCAAGGCTGTGAGCAGGAGGCTGGGCAGTCTGAGTGATGACAAAAAGGCTGACCCCCAGGTCAGGAGCGCTGTCCCATGAGCAGTGGGGAGGTCCAGGCAAGGTTAAAGAGCTTATTAAGTTCAACAAAGTTCCCACGCTGTATCCGTGCTCGGTTTCCTCATTTTCCTGGACAGCTAATCAACGTGGACGTGGACAGCTCAGTGCCACGACCCTGCCAAAGCCAGGTTCTGAGTGAGGAAGACGGCCAGGGCAGGGGCAAAAGGACAACAGATATGGGGAGAAGGTGGGGGACACCAAAGGGGGAAGAGGAGTGAATCAGCCTGTCCTCGGGGAGAAGAGCGACACTGAACGGCCAGATCAGCAAACGCCAGAGTGAGTGCTGGTGCCACCGGACCCAAAGGGTTAATGTTCCTTCCATATAAAGAGCTTCTAAATACAGAAAAGGAAAAAAAACACCAATAAGCCAATAGGAAAAAAAAAAAAATAGAAAAAGGTCCTAAACAGAAGACTAATAAGATCACAGGGGCCAAAGTGAAGGAGCCTTTACTGGCCAAAAGCCAGAACAATTTGAGCAAAAAAAAAAAAAAAAATGAATGTACTGAAGCCCATCAAATATACTTTTAAAATCCATGAATTTAGAGTAATATTAAAGAGGCATGAAATTATAATGCTAAAAATTAAAAAAACACATTGGTCATCCTAGGCAGCTGCTAGCGCCCCAACTCACTCTGAAAACTGATAAAATCAAAGACTCGCCCTTCTGTACAAACTGCGTTTCCAATAGTAGGTGAGGGGATGTTCTCCAAACTGCAGAAAGAATTACAGGCCTAGAAACATCACTGTTTTGAAACCCATAGTCAATTAATGGATACCGGCAATGACTGTCATGAATATTAAAGCCATCAGGTAAAATGTTCGTAGGGAATTTGGTAATAGGTGACTGAGCTACAACCACCTGAACCCATGAAGTCATCGTGGCATCACTTGAGAACCACCACCAGGACATGTGTGTCTATGCTGGAGCACAGTGTGAGGCATTCTCCTCTAAACAAGAACTCAGCATGAACAGAATCACTCTCTAGACTGGACGACCAACTTACAGGAAATACAGAAGATGGGACAATCCAAAGGACACTAGAAGAAAACATTCACCTGAATCTAGAATGGGGTCTTCCTGCATGAAAAATGCACTGGTGTCTTGAACAAATCAAAAGAATAAAAAGGAAATGAGGGGTAATAACAGTTCTAGAATAAGAGAGAAGTGAAAGAGAACATACGGGAAATCTAAAAAACCAAAACAAATGAAAAAAATAACAAACAGTTATAGATACAGAGGACAGGTGGTTGCCAGATGGAAGGGGGCTGGGGGGAGGGGAAATGCAGGTAAGGGAGATTAAGACGTACAAAGTTCCAGGGGCAAAAAAAATGAGTCATGGTATGAAATGCAGTTTGGGGAATATAGTCAACAATTATGTAATATCTGCGTACAGTAACAGAGGACAACTAGACTTATTGTGATCATTTTGAAATGTACAGAAACGTTGAATCACTATGCTGCGTAACAAAAACTAACAGTGCTGTAGATCACTTATAGTTCAAAAACAAACTCACTCACTCATAAAAAGATCAGATTTGTGGCTACCAGAAGCAAAGGGTAGGGGCAGGGGGAAATGGATGAAGGCTGTCAAGAGGTATGAACTTCCAGTTATAAGATAAGTACTAGGGATGTAGTGGACAACATGATAAACATAATTAGCACCACTGTATATTACACACACAAGTCGTTAAAAGAATAAATCCTAAGCGTTTTCCATCACAAGAAAATTTTTTCTACGTCCCTGAATTTTTTATCTATGAGATGATGGATGTTCACTAAACTTACCATAATAGTCATTTCATAGTGTATGTAAATCATCATGCTGCCCACCTTAGACTTACACAGTGCAGTATGTCAACTATATCCCAATGAAGCTGAAAGAAAAAAACTAAATACAAGATCTGGCTCTTGATTCAAATATACTAACACTAAAAAGACACATTTAAGAAAACGGGAGCTTGTCTATCTCAGCCAGTGGGCCAAGGGTCTCATAGTTTTTATGATTGTCTTTTCATTAGGAAATAGACCAGTTTCCCCCAACAGGTGGCACAGACTAGAATTTTATTTCTCACAGGACACTTTCTAAATCATCATCCTCAGAGATTTTAATCATCTGTAGCTATCCTAACATCTCTGAATACTTTCTTTACATTTTATTAATTTCCCGCATTTAAAGTCCCTCTTTCTCCCAGTAGAAAAGACTCCTCTCTCCAGACTCCTAAGCAGTGCAGATTCTCACAAGGAGACACACGCATGCCCTGAACTTGGAAACTGGAGACAGAAAGCAGCGGCTGTGAGACGTGCTTGCAGACCCACGGAGCCGCGGCAGTGCCGGAGCTTCCTGGGTTCAAGACCACAGGTGCTGGACAGCAGCGATGCCCACAGTGGGCTGGGCATCCTTCGTGGTGGTAGCTTCAGATTCCAGCTCCCTGGACCTCCTGGAAATTCCTTTCTGCTGAAAGTCAACAGGGTGATAACACTGTTTGCAACCAAGACCCCCAAGTCTCATCCACCCAGAGCCTCTTTGCTGTGTCCCTGGGCCGGCAGATAAAGCATTCTAGCCTTCCACGAAATGAACTGGTTTCTTGAACAAGTCAAATGATCTAAAAGGGTGTGTTCAAGGATGGTTTTGGCTTTCAAAGGACTTGGATTTATGCAATGATCTCAGTTCTAGTTCCCCATCTGATGCAGGCCCAAGGTTCCCTCTACTACCCCTTTCTGGGCATTAACATCTCAATCCCCAGCCCCGCCCCTGCAGGGCTTGTGATGCTGGATTTGATTCTCTCCTCTAGGGGTCAGCAAACAATGGCCCGTTTCTGTAAGCAAAGTTTTGCTGCAACACCGTCACTCTCACTCATTTCTGAATTGCCTATTACTGCTTTTGATCTGGAATGGCAAAACTGAGCAGCTACAACAGAGACTAAGATGGCCTTAAAGCCCTGAAATATTTACTATCTGGCCCTTCACAGAAAATGTCTACCAATCTCTGCTCTACTACGTCAGGATGGCTTTGAGTTTCTTCATTTCTGACACCAGGTGATTCTTCTTGTTTCAAGCTTGAGAGAAGGATTCTAATTTTTGTTTTCTCTCTTTGGTGGGAGACCGTTCTCGCCAGCTTAGAGCACCATGCTACCAAGAGTTCCGTGTATAATATGCACAGACCTGAACTGCAGGAGAAAAATTTCCCGACGTCACAGAAGAGGGAGGGACACAGGAATGATGAGAACAGTGATGCCACTTAGAATGTATTAACATGCACACCCTGATACCTTGTCTTATCAGCACATAATCTCCTTATATCCCCTAAAGCTACTTTTAAAAGCTTTGAAAATATGTTCCAACTCTCTTTCCATTCATAAATATCAATTAAGAGTCACAGATAACTGTCCAGGCCTCTTATGGATGAATATTCATCTGCTTGTCAATTCTTTGGTCAATGGGGAGACAGCACAGCATCAGTTTTAGGCAGAACAGGGAGAGGCAACTGGGGAGTCCAAGTCCATGCGGCTCTGCTACTTAATCACTCTGGGAGCCGGGAGGAGTTACATGAATTCTCCAGCCTGTTTTCTACCTATAGAAAGGAATTCACAATAACTTCCTTGCAAAGTTGCTGTGAAGGTGAAGTTGATCCACGCACAACATTTAGCTTAGTGTCTGTTACACAGCGAGAGCTTGGATGAGCACTAGCTACTTACTATCATCATCGCCGTCAGTGTTATTGGTGACCTGTGGTCATGGAAAACAAAACTCCATAATGGACATGGATTTTAACCGTGCAGTGCTAAAAGAAAGAAAAAAGTTACTTTCCTGTTTCTTTAAGTCAAATTTCATATGTTTAGAAACCACCCCACTATGATGGCAGTAAGTCCTTGGTCATCACTGAGCTACCTCCCCACCCATCTTGGCTTGTTCACATTTCTTATGGTGCATACAGAATCCACATCTTCGTAAGGCTGACTTTCCTTATTCTACACACCTTCTGTTGACAGTTCTTGAAGAAGGGCAGGTCCGTAACTTGCATGCAGATTCCCTTCACCTCTCCAGGGTGCGAACTTCAGTGATCAGTTTCCACCACCACGGTCCCTGTTAGTATCCGATAACCCCTGCTTCTCAGGACACTTCACATGGATACCAAGTAACACTCCTAACAGCACACAGGTGGGAAAGAGCATCCGCACCACTCCCAAGAGAGGCCAAGCAGCTTTGCCAACATAAGGGCCTCACGACGTCAGTGAGGGACCCCAGCAGAAGCACCAGGTCTCCCAGGGAGTGAGAAAGCAGAAGGAAGCACCCACAGCCCAGCAGATGAGGCTGCTTTTGGAAGGCTCACCTGTAGTATCCGACAAACTGCATGAGTGCAGCACCACCTGCGGCAGGCAGCTGAAGCGAGAAGAGAAAGCACAGTGGATCCCATGTGCCTGGATCAAACTCGTTTGTGACCATGTGTGAGAGACCCCTGGGGACGCCCAGGAGAACCATGGTGGGGGAACTCTGGACAGAGGTAGCACGTTACTGGGTAGGAGCAAGTCCCAGTTCAACAGGCGCTACGTGTATCTGCAGAACAACAGTACCCACCTCACAGGTATTTCATGATTTAATGTGGAATCGCTTTGTGCAGTCTGAGGTATTGCTAGTATGGGTTATGTTGGCTGCAATCTGTTCCTCCCTCCAAGTACCCTAGACTTTGAGAAAAAATGCTGAGAGTTCCTTTCTGAAACATGGTCTCTGTTATACAGGCTAATAAATGCATTCAGGTTCCAAGATGCTTTGAAAAATACAAGTTTTGTTCTGACTTTATTTGCAGGGATCGTATTGTTACACCACTGTAAGAAAGAGTCCCAGATCCCTTCTTGAACGTCACTGTGGATGGCTGGCCTGGGGAAAAGCAACATGTCAAATTAAACTCAGTATTTTCCTCCCTTCTGAACTCACTTCTCTCCAGTATGCCCTGCGTCAGCACCATCCAAACTGGTAACTGGGGTGTCATCTTTGACTCCTCTCTTCACTATTCCTGACATCCAATTAACCATTCAGACTTCTCATTCTTATTCAGTGTTTCTCAAATCCATATACTCTGTCCTTCCCCAGTAACACTGCCTTAATTCAGCCCACCATGCTGTCTTCCTTTGACTACTTCTACAGCCGTCTGAGCAGTCTTCAGTTCTAAATATCATTATTTATGTCACCTCCCTCATACTCCATCCTGCAGGCAGAACCTCTTGCAAACTATGGAAGTGCCATGCTTTCTCACCTTCAGGTCGTTGCTTCTGCTTCAGGTCGAGGTTTTCTGCCTCTGATCATCCTTTCCTCCTTTTCCTAACATCTTCTAATTTTTGTCTTCTAGAGTTTACTTTAGATGTCACCTCTTCAGAGCATCTTCTCCTTACTGTCCTAACTTAATTTCACTATGCATACTCCAGCTTATTATTGAAAACACTGTACTGTCCTTGCCTGTTTACTGACCAAACTAGACTGGCAGTTCTCCAAGTGTGATTTGCACAACCCTGGGTGTCCCTGAGGCTCTTTCATAGTGTCCACAACATCAAAACTATTTTCAAATACTAGGGATACTCAGGCTTTGTCTTCCTCACTGTGCTGACACGTGCACTAATGGTGCCAATGTCATGGTGGATTTAAAATGCTGGTACCTTAGCTCAAATTGAAGCAATGTCTCCCAACTTCAGTAATAATTACCTCAATTAAACCTCAGCCCTTAGGTGTACATCTTTTTCAGTCTGTGATGTAACAAGCATAAAGCACTTCTGTTGTATATCAACAGATGACAGTGATCTCAAGGTAAAGCACTTACACGATGGTTTTAGTGGAACACATCATTTTTTTTTAATAGAATTCCACTTTCACTTGAAAGAATGACTGAAAAACTAATGATCCAGACTTGGGTATCTGGCAGACATTTTATGGAAAATGAACAAAGTCAGTCTCTCAGTTCAAGAAAAGACAACTGACAGTATTTATTAAGATTCAAGCTTTCAGGTGAAAATTAAAATTTGAAAAACACACCACCATGATCTTAAGGGGTTCCTAATACTTTTAAGACTTTTCTGATAAGGTCAGTGATATTGACAAACATAACTTTTTGATAAGATATAATGAAAGGTTAGATTATCATTTAGAGAATCTGCATAACTAAACCAGCCAGTATTTTTCAAATGACCAATGCACAGGAAAATATCCATTCAAAGCATAAGACAGACCAATGGACTTGAATGTAACAGAGTATGAAAAGTTCATTTATATGGTTTCAAAATCCACTTTGCAACAAACATTTAGGGAACCATCATTTGCTGTATGTGGTATAGCATCAAAGCATCACAATTATCTGAGAAGCAATTAAAATCCTCATCTTTCCCCCAGCTACATACCTTCTTATACTGAAACCAGAACGTAACAGATTGAATGCAAAAAGATGAGAATACAGCTATCTTCTATTAAGCCAGGCATTAAAAATATGCCTGCCAAAAGGTTAACAATGTCACTTTTCTCACTAAATTTTTTATGTTAAAAACCGTAAATATTTTCTCAGTAAGATGGGTTACTTATGTTAATAGGTAAAGAACTATTAGCATTATTTTTTAATTTCTGTTTTACTTTCTAATATGAGAAACATCAATAGATATATTCAACATAGAAGTCATTTGGGTCCTCATTTTTCAGAGTGTGAAGGGTGCGGAGGTCACATCCTGAGCGAATCTGAGATCTGTTCCTCTAGACCAGAATCTCTGTCACAGAGCCTCATTATGTTGACTCTGACAGCCCAGCTCCTAGCCTCAGTATCAAGCTCACAGAAAGCATTAAATACATATATTTCAAAGAAATGAAATATAGATGGGTCACTGCTTGAGGGGGGAAGAAATGTGAAACTCAGAAGGAGGTCTGCCACTTCACCACAGGACTCTGCGAGAAAATACAGACACACCTGAATCCACAATGGTCTGTCCCCCTCTACCCTGCTGACTTCGGACCTGCCTACAGATTTGTCTCTGGTTCCAAGATAACTCAAGAGAGCCAGGAGTTGCAGGAGAGGTTTTACGAGAGCCACTAATATGATTCAGAGTTAGAATAAAGCCTAGGTGAAAGTTAGGTTATTCTATTTATTGGATGGACTGTAAAGAGGGAACCTAAAGAATGCTTGTCAGATGAAGGTGCACAGAACAGGCTGGCCAGCTGCTCTCTATTCACGGGGGCAGGAGCAGGAGGAAGCAACTTACCCTGAAGCCTGGGATTTGGAGGCAAAGAACTCGGTGGTACTGAGGGTTATTAAGCATGATAATGGGCTTGCCGGGGAGGCCTGGAGGTTTGGAGTAACTGAAGAACACTTCTGCTGAAGGAATGGGAGTAAATACCGTTCTGATTGTCTCAATGGGTTGTATTAATCCCAAGAAACAAGTAGAGCTACACTACCTAGAAAAATACTGCTTTAATTAAAAATTCAAGAAACACAAACTATCATAAAAGTATTTCCATAATGCCTTTTTTAATAATGTTATGAAGCAGGGAGGTATAGCTCAGTGGTAGAGCACGTGCTTAGCATACACAATTCCCTAGGTTCAATCCCCAGTACCACCATTAAAAATAAAGTTAAAAAAAAAAAGTTTATACGCTAATAATGTTATGGTTTACTCAAGTCTAAAGGAAGGGCCAACTGAAAGGCTATATTTTAAAAAGTTACATTATTTGTCAAGTTTCTGCCTATTATGGGTTGAACTGTGTCCCCCTGTCTTCATATGTAGAAGTCCTAACTCCAGTATCTCAGAATGTGACCCTGTTTGGAAATAAGGCCATTGTAGATGTAACCAGTTAAGTGAAGATGAGCTCAGATTGGAGTCGGATGAGTCTCTAATCCAATGTGACTGGTGTCCTTATAAAAATGGGAAATTTGATGACAGACTAGTACAGAAAGAAAACAACGTGCACACACAGGGAGAACACCATGTGAAGATGAAGGCAGAGACTGGGCTGATGTGTCTATAAGCCAATGACCTCCAAAGATGGCCACAACCACCAGGAGCTAGGGAAGAAGCACGGAACAGACTCGCCCCCACAGCCCTTAGAAGGAACCAACTCTGCTGATACCTGATTTCCAGCATCTGGCCTCCAAAACAGACACCAAAACTGATCATGAATGTCTATGTTTAAGCCCCTCAGTTTGGGGTACCTTGCAATGGAAGCCACAGCGAGTACAGTGCCTCTGGCTGCACAAAGATTTTAGCTTAATGAGCAAGAGGAGGAAACAGATAAGTACGCTCAGCGTCACGACGCCGTGGGGTGAGATGTTTAGGACTCTTCTTAGGTGGGCACCAATCTGCAGTTTCCTTGGTAAAGAGTCTGGGATGGGGATATGATGCCCAAGGTACTTATTAACCCCCTTCCTCTCTCATCACCATGCTGTATCACAGCCTCACTTCTCGTCCCTGGAGAATTGTGCTTATGAGGATGCAGCTGACCTGTGTTCCAAGGCTCCCCTACACAGTGAGTCAGCTGTAGCAGCACAGATCACAGCAATGTTCATACACAGAGTAACACAAAGGTACAATCAGTTTTAAATTCATGGTCTATATAACTTAGTGGTTAAAAACGATGGTGCTGAGAGTGGCAGTGAGAATTAAATAGTGAGTCGGTGCATGTGTGCACGTGTGTGCATGTAGTGTGCCTTCCGTTCTCCACTGCTTGTCAAGCCCCCTAAAGCACAGTTCAGACAAAGCTGCTAGTACTTGAAAGAGTCAAAAATGATATCCAAGTACATAGGGAAAAATGAGAACACTGGTGTTGACTAACAGTCAGCTTGGCTGATTGAAAAGTTAATTCAGTGATACAGGCTTTCATTCAACCTCTAGAATGTGCACCGAGTAAGTTTTTTGACCTTTTATATTTCCCTTGGTGTTGTATATTCAAGCCCCCAGTGCCCAATCAATCTCTCCCTCTTTTACCTCTCATTCCCACCCCATGAAAAGGAAAGCAAGTATCTCACTAGGTCCCGTGTGAGGAAGCTGCCCACACGCTAATTAGCTGCAACCCCCCTCAGGCTTAACGTGATTCTTTATCGGATATTCTAACATTTAAACTTTGTTTCTATCTTCCAACTCAGCATCTCTGAATTGTTCGTGTCAAGCTTTGCCTGAGCAGAAAGCAGATCCTTGGGAGGTCAGAGAAAAGAGCAAGGAATTGAGAAAGACGTTGGCTTTTGGTTGTTTGAAGACTGAGCGGATTATCTCATTACCCCAGTTTCCAGCCCACTGGCCTGTGGGATGAGAGCGCTCTGGGGTCACCCTCGGTTTGGGGGCACCGGCTGGGCTCCACGCTCTGCCCCTTCAGCTGTCAAGCTCACGCCCACTCCCGAGACATCCCTTCATCTACTGAGAAGGAGGCTCAGGCAGGGCGTATTTTTAAGCACAGCAAGCCACATGGTCTGTATTTATCTCTCCTCTAACAACTAGTTCATCAGTAAAGTCAAAGTTCTTTGATCCCAAAGGATAAAACTCTCCTTCACCAATCAATCTTCATCTACTCTTCTGTAATTACGGATTATTTACCCCGATCTCACCTCCCTGGCAGCTTGCAGCTAAGGTGTCCTGTAGCTGGCGAATGAGGTAACACACAAGGTGATTTGTCATTATCACAGGTCATTAAGTTTTGTATGTGTTTCAACCCATGTGCTTCACTACCGTTGTTACAATACTGGGTCATGGAAGACGGGAATGTGGACTAGAGGAGGAGGGAAGTCATCTACTTGCTTACAGGTTCCCAACACACACACAGACATACACACACAAGGCAAATCTCAAGAGGACAAGTGATAATAAATAAAACCCAATCAGAAAGGTCAACTGTTGTTTGGTTAAGACAGAAAAAGCTACTACAGGGAATATTTTTAATATAATAATAACTACACAAAAGTTAAAGTATTCCTGTATTGGGACTCTACTGATACAGCTTCCGTGGTTACTGTGAGCTTCTTCCTATCAGTCTGCCCCCATGAAGGGGAAGGGGAAAACAACCTGCTCTGGTGGCCGGGACCACTGCCTGCGTCACGAGGACCACTGCCAGTAAGGTCTGTATACCAGCCCCCTCTGGCTGCCTGCTAAGAAATGTCACTGTACTGCCCTCTAATGGTTACTACCTGGCAGGTTTAAGGCCACCAGAATTGAGCTGTTCAACTACCGCTGTGTAAGGGATGCCACTGGATACACGATGAGGGTAGATTCTAAACCGAACCCACGTCATCTTTTCCAAAAGAGCCATCATTGTTGGATCAGCACTAGGATCTTCACTTTTCTGCATTTGTGTTTGATTTGAGAAATTATGGAGCTCCCAGAAACCAATACCACACACTCTTTCATTAACAGATGGTGGAGTACTAAGGATCTTGCTTGAGATTGTAATACAATATAGTTTCACTGAAAACAAAGTTGAAACTTAACCCGGAGTCTGCATCAGCGCCCTTTACGTGGTACAGATTATCAGCCACATGCATATACATCTCTGAGAGTGTGTATGTATGTATATATGTCTCTTTTAAAAGGTATAAATTCATTAACCTGAGTCTCTTGAAATCTCTTGATAATTTCCCTTACCTCAGATTCCTCACTGCCGTTACTGTCAAAAGCTCAAACCAGAATCTTCATCCAAGGTTCACAGTTTGAGCTTCCAGACTTCCTACTCCCAGGCCTGTGGGTCAGCCCTGAAGGAGATGGAGAGAAAGCCAGACAGCTTGGATGCCTTTGGCACACTCTTCAGCCAGGGGCCTGACCTTCCATCACCCCTGAGGTTGGACCAAGAAAAGAACCAGCTTGTAACCACAGGCGAGCGAGAAGAGGAAGGCTTCTCTCACACAGCCCAGGGAAGACCCGCCCCTCCACTAGCTGATCACGTCGCACAAGCGTTAATAACACTGCTGAAAGTGGCATGTGGTTCTATCTGGCCACGCCTCAAGCAGCTTCTACAGCCCATGCTGCTAGTTGCTGTCTCTGAGATCCATTTATAAATAATTGAAGTATTTAGTATGAAATTACCACTGTGTCTGAAAGGGAGCTCGTGCCAGCGCCCATCAGATGGGGGATCCCAACTGTGTTAGGCTGAAGCAGATGGGGCGGGACCTAGGACCTACCACTAGGGGTGGGTGCATGTGTGTGTGTGTGTGTCGCCTACGTACCTGCATCAGCAATCTCCCATAAGGGAAAGGGGCAGAAGAATGGGACTTAAATTGTTCCTTCATCTTCTCCAAGTGGGTGTCTAGGTCAAAGCACCGCCTTTAACCTGAAGCTCTTGAATTTGCTTCCAGCTGGAAAAACCGGTTTGTAGTAAAAGAAAAAGAAAATTGAGGAAGGGAAATGCCAAATGTCAGAGTGCGATAGCATGACTACCAAGGCATCGCAGACGTCTGGCTCAAATACTTCAAGAGAGATTCAACTCACACAAACAGAATTCTCTGTGACATTATTCTAAGAGATACAGAGGAGGGGAAACTGTGTAGACAGCAGGAGGGGGAAGAAGTGTTATAATTCTATCATTCTTGAAATAATGGTTTCAAGGAGAGGGCAGAGAAGGGGAATTGGCATGGAAAACTTCTTAACAGACTTTTTCTTTATGCAGTTTTTCAAAATAATTTTAGTCTAGGACACAAGTGCTGTATATGGCTGACAAGTGCCAAATTCAGATGGAGTGAGTTTTCATTTTATAAATTGCAAAATATCCTCACTCTTATCTCCCCCAAACAGATCACATTAATTCTGAGGGGAAATTTGAGTCTGAATTTGTTAACAAATAGCTCCTTGCAAGTATTTTTTTAAAGATGCTGATGAAACTAATTTGAAGAGTTTGGTGCAGGAGATTTTTTAAAAATTAAGTGCTGTATTTCTCTCTTCTAAACTTTCTGGAGATAGCTCACTCTTAAAAGTAAGGAAGCACTGCTTCAAAAAGCACATACGGGGAAAAAAATAAAAAGCACATATGTTTTACCAGCAATTATTTATTGGGGATCTTCCCTGTTTAAAGCATGGTGCTGGATGTAGTGAGGGGGCGAGAGGTTCAAAACATTGTAAAGCAGCATCTTTGCCCTCAAAGGACTCGCAGCATACAGAGGTGTTCCAGCAGAATAAATCCATGTTCCTCCATTGATTTTGGGCCATATCTAACTCAACAGATTTCTAGACAACTCTCCCCCACAGACTCTACTGAATTCCTACTGAATCATAAATATGGGAAACACAACAGAGACCGATGCTATAAGATATTCCTACAAAGAGAGAGAAACTACAGATGATAAAGGCTGAACTCACAACTCCAGCAGGCTTCTGCTAAAGATGGTATTTGATCACCTTGGAAGAACCATCCATAGTTTCTCAGAACAGCAAGAAATGCCGAGGAGGAGCAGATAGAGCTCAATCGTTCCACCTAACCTCCACAGGCCAGGCCGTCAAAGGGGAGTCTTCTAACTGGACTGGGACCCGAGATGGGGGAAAATGAGAGGGACGGCCAAGGCGTGTTCCTGGTATGGTCAAAAGGCTGTACTACCTGAAACCACTGACATCGGCTGGTGCTGAGACAGCAGCTGTAACTGAAGCAAATCTCATTTGTATCATCAGCTCATGTACCTTCAGCTGCACTCAGTTACTGAGCTGAACATCTGTGCAACCCAGCCTCTCAGTCAGCGTGTGCAGCCAGACCGTCCAGCTGATCCATTTCTAGGCTTCTGCACGTCCCTGTGTCCTGGGGGAAACCATGGGGGTGGCACACCAGCTCTCTTCTTTCAAAGTCAGCTTCCCTTAGGAATATGAGCTGCACCTTTGGTGCCATAATGTGGGAGGTGAGGGTGTTACATCCTTACAGGCAGCTGTTTTGTACTTGGATAAATGTCCTATCTGTCAAGGGTACCTGACAGGGTGGAGGGGGGGCAGAGAGAAAGAAAGAGAAAGACAGACAGATCTGGAAAATGATGGGCAGCAAAGGCCATACAACAGAGTATTTTCTGTCCATTGCTACGTGTATTTCTTCTATTCATCCTGAATGTCACCCTGGGATCCTCTATGAAGGTGCTTTTTAGCCTTGCCTCATGGATCTCATCCCTTGCTCCTGGAACCCTGCTTACTCTGAGATCCTCTGGGAATCTTATATCTACATCTTTTCATGCTTTAGAGACCACATGTCACAGCAAGATGACTTTGGTGGAACTGTTGCCAGAGTGGTGGGCAGACCCATGTGCATCCATACGTGGAACCCAACTACCCCATCAATGCAGTCTCTTTCTCTTCTTGCACACTGACTCAAAGGACATCCTCTTAAAGAAAACGGAGCCAGATTTGAGAATGAAACCTTGGAGAGAGCCTGTATCATCTTGGTTCATGGACTCTCATAGGTCAGTTAAGAGAACGTCCTGCAGCACAAGAGGTATGAAGATGAGGAGACTGCAAAATACCACCCCAATGATTTAATCAACACGACCAATCCTTTCCCTTCTCTATATATGAAGCTACATACTTGGCTGAAGAGGGAAGACTTCCCAGGTAAAGGATGATCATTCTGGCCTTGAGGAGCTGAGCAACCAAAATGTCACTGGCCCACTTTTATGTGACCCCTGCAGATCTCCACGTGAACACTGCCATAGCTTGTGAGGAAGTGACGGGTTAACACTGGACAACAATTCCGGAAAGGCTCATGAGCCTTATACCATCGAATCAGGTGCCAGTGTCTCTTAAATTCCCTTCCCGTTCATCTGACATTCGTGTTTTTAACCTGTCTGGCTTTCCATCACCCTGTGGGATCTTTGGGAACAGGAAATGTCTTATTCACTTTTGCAGACCCAGCACCTAGTTTAATAGCTGGGACACAGTAGCTTCTAAGTGTCTACTGAACTGAATTAACGCCTACTTTCTTATGCCTGCTCCAAATCATAGGGTCATGCTAACCAACATCAATCTAAAAGATTTGCTCCTTCACTCTTAATTGAAAACAATGAAATGAAGTACTGTTGGTCTAACTAGGAAGTTTTCAAGTATAAATATAGACACACGAATTAAATAAGCCAAAAGGACCAATTTCAGCTCTGTTATAAAATAACTTTAAACCCTCAAAAGATTAAGCCCCACAAGATAAACAATCAGACGTGAATTTTTATGGCACCTAATATTTACACCACTGAATTAGCAGCTTTAAAGACAGCATGATAAAAGAGTCCAGGAGAAGGTATTTTTATAGTATTTCTCTAAATGTAAAAGGCAGATCTACATTTTTGGAAAATACCATTCTGAGAAAAAAAGGAAATTTTGGATCAGTCCATGTGGTTCCACAACGTGTAGCTGACACAAACCTTAGCTCTGAAATTCACAAGATCATTACCGTTATGTACCAAGAGTGAGTGGTCCAGGCTCTTAGGAAGAATTGAGATCATCTTAATGCATATAAACTCAGTGTCAGGAGCATCTCAAGGAATCAAAATATAAAGTCCTGGAAAACAGGCTAGATACTTACACGTACAGTGAGAGGCGATAAGGACCTCTCTAAAACCCTTCAACAATAAAATTTATAGAGCAAAAAGTTCCATTGGAATTAAATAAAGCTATTGCCCTTGATAATATTTTATAAATGTCAAAGCATGAGGAATCTGTATCATATTAGCATATTATTAGTGTTTAAAATTTATGAACAATATTTCTACCAACTGTGCAGACAAAAAGCAAATTACTTAAATTTTCTGAACCTCAGTTTCCTTCTCTCTAAGAAAAATGATACCTACCTGTAAGAATTTGGATCTGACTTGTCAACATGTCAGAAACAGTAAAGTCTTTTTTATATGTAAGTTCTGCTTTACTTACCTATCACTGAAATAGTGGTTTATCTAATTCCAAAACTTAAGAGTAAAATTCCTATACCTCTGAAGGAAAACAAGGACTCTTCCATAATATACAGCATCAATGGACGCTTAATTTACAAGAAGTCAATGTTCTTCCTTTATGTCTCCTCCACACTGACACTGATTTAATGCCACAAAAAACTGGCAGAATAAAGACCATACAGAAAACAGGGTTCTGAAGAGGGTAGGAAACAGAACTAAATAGCCAGGTTAGTGCAAAAGGAAAGAGGAGGAGAGTACAGTTTTCTTTTTGTACACGTGATGTCTAGACTTACTTCATGATAGCTAAGTTGAAGGCTTTGCTGATTTGTACAGTGTCCATGCACCAGAGCCTCTTCTTGCCCATTTGTGCATCTCAAAAAACCACCCATTTAGTTTAAATTTTCTCCCTAAAATATATTCTATGGATTGATATAAAGCAATAAATGTCAGTTCAATAATTCTAACAATGGGAAAAACAAAAATGTAAAGACAGTGTTTCTGGCTTCGGTACAACTGTAGAGAACGGCCAGGCTGGGGAACTCAGGGCATCAAACTGGAAAACAGCAGTCTTAGCCCGTCATGTCTGTGATGAGAATCGCGTTGGCTTTGTCCATACACTTATTCAGCTTCCATACGCACCAAACGGAAGACAAAGGCTAACATCCTGGAGACGGTGCAGCCGACTAGACTGTTTGGCCTGACTGATCCTCAGCTAGTTTGTGCTCTTCAGCCCTATCTAAAGAATTTAGAATTTAATTCAACAGGCATTTATTTAATGCCTTCTCTATGCAAGGCACTGTGCTAGGTTTAATACAATTTTTCTTATTCTTCCATTATATGTTTATGCCTACCAACCCGCTTACAATGCTTGTAGTTCAGACTAACTTAAAATCTAATCTGTGCTCAATTGAAATGTGGGGTTTGGAAACTCAGTTGATTAAGTCCAAATTGAGAAGCAATAGAATTTTAAAACAGCTTCTAACATGCAAAAGAAACAGGTTTTGCAGCCCAGATCATTTAAGAGCAATTATTATTTTTTTTAGTTACATAAAGAGACATTTTCGGGCCTCTAATTGCTCCAAATTTATCTGCTGAAGAGCCATTATGATCCATTTTTAACCCCTCTCTGACATCAAGAACTAATGCTGTCATTGAACTGTGCCATCATTGATCTCAATTCTAAACCATTAGGAGAGCTGGCTTCTGTCTTTCACTGCAATTGCACCATTTTCCTCCTAATCACTCCAGGGCCTGCAGACATGCACACTATAACCAAGAAAGAACTGTTTAAAGCCCAGCTAGATGTTGTGAATAAATACCCTGCCTAGTAGACTATTATTTGCTATTTTCACAAATTTAAAGTAAGGATACAAATGCAGACATCTTCTATTTTTAAAGCTCATTTCCCCTTCTTTTTCCTTTTGCCCAAAACATCTTTTATAGTAACTTAATTTAGTTTGCTTGCTCACATTTATAACAGAGATAAGTGCATCAAAGAATCTTAGATCTGTCCCACAGCTGATGCTAAATACATCAAACTAAGTTTTATTCTTAAGGGGTATGAAACCCATACGAAGAAGAAATTACATAAAGAAAATACATGGAGAAACTGTGTTTGAGCCGTGGAATCACAGCTATGCATTAAAACAGCTTTAATACACGAACAACTGCTATACTCCTGAGCTAAATCTTCACTTAATCCTAACCTCAATATGAAGGAGAAAAAAGGAATATCTAATTCAGTGGACATTAAATTGATCAAATTACTGGGTTTTACTGCTTAATTTAGGAAGTCATATTTTTATTATTTAACACAAGTAGATGTCTTGTTTATTATAACATCTATAAAACTTGGCACTTAAGTCTGAAAAAAAGGCTTCTTCTCTCAGAAGCTAGTAAAGTACTAATCCCACACCTCCTTCTAACATAAAAATGATTTCAGAGAAGGCAAAACTGCCCCCAAACCATGGACCCGGAAGTGCAAAGAACAGAGGGGGCGGGGCGGTCAGGAGCACAGGTTTCTGATCTCAGCGCCAGAGTTACTGACCCATGCTTCACATTTCCTCTAAGCGTCCAACGTCTGTTGTAAAAGAGGGAGTTGAAATAAAATGGGGTCCAAGTCCCTTCTGACCCATAGATTAAGAAACCAAAAGCTACACAGTGTCATCACTAATCTGTTTGGAATTAATGTAGTGCCAATGATAAAGCTGGACACTACTTAAAAATAATAAAGACAGATTTTATTCAGTAACGACCACTGCAACAGAGGAGAGAACACAGGGTAACCTGAGCTCAACTCTCCTGAAACACAAGGCAGGAGACTTTTTCAATGCTGGGGTGTGCCAAAGGAAAGACACTCAAGGGCACTAAAGGATGGAGGGGTAGGTCCATGGACTAGGCCGTCTGGGTTTGCTAACTGGGACGTACACAGAAGAGAAGCAAACATCTCACATCCTCATGGCAGGAGGTACAAAGGGGCAGGATGCCCACCAAAGTCTGGCTTTGTCTTCCTTCAGAGCCTGAGAGGAGGGAGAGTGAGTGTTCTCTCTGGATGTTTTCATTTCAAAGAGACTGCTCCCAGATCCTTGAGTCGTCAGTTTTAGGTGGTAGGGAAGTTCCATCTCAAAGTTCAGAGAAAGGATTTCTAATTTCAAGTTTTTTCAGGGAGGCATTTTAAGGGGTGTCTGGGGTCATACGCGTGACATGGCCTTAAGCAGCTAGAACATGCTAGAGTTTGGACAAAGAGTCTTTGTCAGGAGCAATGGACCAGTTCAGGACATTCACAGCTATCTGGTGTCTTGAAGGAGACTAAAGCTCAGATGAGAAAACTTTCTACTGTAGCACTGAATCAAATTTTTCAGAGGTACAAAAAGTCTAGTCATATAACAGTTTTTGGTTCTGCCATATGTATGGATGCTTAAAATAGGAAAAAGAAAAAAAAAAGTTGGCCCAAAATATCTTAGCCAATGGCTCCATCTAGCTTTATTATAGCACTGTCTCAAGTCATTTAAATATGTATAACTGCATTTCTCTTAAATGCCTAATAGCTGAATGTTCAGTCCATTTTAATACTATCTGCCCTCAGAAAAATGGGTCACGTATGATAGTCAGAAGGGCCATAGTGGAGAATGACAAGTCCATTTGTATCAACACTCATAGTTCTTCATATTCTTTTATCACCTTTTCTAAAATAAGGGATTTCAGACTGAAAGATCTCGAGATTTAAATGTGCATTTTTTGTAAATGCAAATGAAAATATTAAAGGTGCTCAATGTATTCATGGAGCAGATTGATATTTTTCCACACAATAATGCTAAAATGCTGTGCCCTCTGCAGTGGGACCACAATTAAACCTGTTGGCATTTCCATTTTAAACCTAGTCATAAAAAGTCTCTCTGAGCAGTAATGTGCCATTCCAAGACTCGAGCCAGCAGTCTCCACCGCTCAGGAACAATATTTGAGGAAGTTTTAGCAGGGGGTCAAGTTCTAATAAGGTAAAACACTTAGCAGAATTTTTCTTTATTTCACACAAAATGCTTGCTTGCCCTCTACCAACTAATTTCAATCTCATGTGTGATGTTTATAAATAGCATGAGAAATGCATTCAAGCTCCAGTTTAGAAAATGTAGTATATACTGTTGTATCCAGTTGTGTTAGATCCAGTTTAAATAATTTGAGAGGACAATGTTTAAGAAAATCACAAATAAAAATTAGAAATGAAAGTGAATATTTGAATGAGAAAAGTGATCATAAGCTAAAAGTTAGAAGCCTGACAAAGGCCACAATATCAAAATCCAGAAGGATCACAAGATAGAAAAATATTATATGGGTGAAAGATAACCTTAGATATTTTGGCTACTCTTTGATCACCTCTTTATACGACAAAGACTTTATAATATCATTTATTATGAAGAGAATTTAGTCAGTCTTTCCCTCTACCATCAGAAGTTGGCAAACTTGCTCTAAAAGGCCACGTGGTAAATATTTCAGACTCTGCACCAAACAGTCTGTTACAGCTATTCAGCTCTGCGATAGCAGGCAATCAGTAACAGACAGTACATTTTCACGTGTCATGAAATATTTTTCTCCCAATCATTTAAAAGCATAAAGATCATTCTTAGGTCATGGGCCATAGAAAATACAGACCACAGTTTGCCAACCTTTGTTCTACTCCAGTTGATAGCTTTCAAAAACTATCAATCATTAATAAATTTCTACTTTCAGCTTCTTAAGTCATTGTTAATATGTATATTTTATGGTAGTTGTCAAAGTTATAAAAAAAATTTTTTTACATATGAACATTTTGAGTTTTTTCTGCTATGACTAATTTTAACTTGAATTTAACCAGTTTGTCATTGATAACAAAACTCATATGATCCTTTGCATTGCGGTTTAGCTGTTATATTAGTATTCTGTATTAAGCCAAGAAGTTTTAACATTTTCCCCAAAGCACTCATGTCATTCAGTCATATGATTCAAAGAACCTATTCACCACTTCCATTAGAAATGTGTCACTTTTTCTTCATTATTGCTTTTACCACACTCTTAAAAATTTGTGGTTATGTTCAATGTTAGTGTAATTTCTATTGATTTCATCACTCACTTTCATCACTTTGGTTCATATTTATGCATTTTTTAAATCTGAAATTTCTCAGTTCTTTAATAAATAACTATAAAGATGACAAGACTCATCATATCCATCTAAATCAGGTGTAATTTCTCATGTTTTAGTAAAACATTCCAAAACACCTTTTCAAAACACCTAGTAACTTTGTGTCAAGATGCCAGGTCCGTTGGCACAGTATTCCAGGAATCCACTTTGTGATGCCAGGACTCACTGAACCATATTATACACAAATGAAAACCACACCAGCATGTCTCATCAGACTCAATACAATGTATTCCCAACTCAATTATGCCTTAGGCAGGTATCAAAAATGCCTACAGCTAACCCAATACACTCAATGAGTGGGGAAGAGGTTGGAAAAGACAACAAATTTCACCAGCTCCATAACCATGCTAAGACCTGGTAGGGCCCCTTCCCTGGCCTTCAAGGTGTTTGCGTATCTTATCTTCGTAAGTCTGGTCAATCCACTGCTTATTGCTCCCCAGAAGGTCTGTCATGCAGCTAGGCAGTCGTCCATAGCCCCATCTACCACATTCTCTTGACCATTCCAGTCCACAAATGGCCAAAGCTGAACATTAAATGAGTAATATTCCAGAGGAAGTAAGAATACATGCATTCATCTTACAAATTACGCAAAAGGTAATTATTTTTTAAAAACACAGTAAGTAATCATTCAATGGTTTTGAAAAAGAACACATTAGGAAACTCGTCTACTGAGATTTGAAAATGATGTGTATGCTTAGGACATTTCATTCAACAAAGCCTAGCAGAAAATTTTATATCACAATCACACATCATAATTACTGATTCTAATTTAATTATGTGATTGCACGTATTTATTTACTCCAGGAACTATAACAAATATACAGTAATTAAATGGTATAACAAAAGGCTAAATTTTCTAAGGAAAACAAGAAATTCATAAAGCTTCTTACATAGTAAAAAAAAAAAAAAATTTAAAAATTAAAAAGGTTAATTACAAGCTTACAAAAGCAGCCTACTCTGATTTGAAAGATAATTACAGCCAGCTCATTGACCTTCTCTACTGTACTAGATGTTCTTTTCAAGAGTAAAGGAAGGAGAAAGTTATAGGAGGAGAGTTTCAGGTTTGAGTATCTTCATAGGTTGGAAAGCAACCACCATGCTCCTAGAAATTTCCATAAAATTCTCTTTGTGTAAACGAAGTCATTTGAGGGTTAATTAATCTGCAGTTCAAACCTCTGTCTTTTCTTCTTGGCTTTCTTTTAGCCTTAGGGTCCTTGTAATACATTTCTGGTCTTAAACCCACAAGCTTTTGAGAGTCTATTGTTTTCCTAATATAAACTTACTAGCTTTTTTCTGTGATTATCCATGTAAAGGATAATTAACTCCAAGAAACTACTATTTTTAAGACTTAGACATTATAGAAATAGTACAGGTACACTGAACTGTATTTTCCATCCTATTAAACTAAATACTCCAATTTTAAAACACATGTTCACAGGTCTGCCTGGCTTTGAGAAAAATCAAATATGAGATAAAAATACAAAAAAGCCCAGATAGTTTAGAATAAAAATATTACTCATATTACAGACAAAATACTCCATTATTTCTTCAGTTTTGAGTTTCTCTAAATTACAAGCTAAGCTATGGCATTTAAAATACAGCTTATTTTTAAAACTTTTATTTATACACAGTATAATAACGAAACTCTAACTTCCTTAAGCCTGTATCAGGCATCCTTATCAGGCCATAGTTCTACCCTATAGCAGTTAATCTCTCATTGGGAGACCAAAATAATGATATTTTCATAACTATGCCCTCCATTATGCTTACTTATAATTATATTAAAGAGTTGATTTCTATGAGTAATTCTATTACTAAGTAACAGACAATTTATGAACACTGTAGAGCTTTGGAGGAATGTTTGGAGAAAATGCTTAATTAGGCCATGGTGTGAATTTTGACATCTTTCTTCATGGTTCACAGAATACACTTTTGCTGACATATCTTCAACAGTTTGATCAACATAAAATCTTATCTTTCCAATATTAAAAACAGTATTACAGGGTCATAATATGATGAGAAACAAAAAAAAAAGGTTTTATTTTTTAAATAAATGTCATCTTAGTAAGTCAGTAAGCCAAAATGATCTAAGAGCACTGAAAAATAAAATAAAATTTGCATGAAAATACACCGCTCACAAAATATGATGGACTTGTAATGGATGAAAACAGCTTTGAATCCAAGAAGCCCCCATTCTAGTGGGGAGTACGCTTGGGGCATAAACATGTTGCTTCAGGGAGTCTGAAGCAATTCGCCCACTGCTTCACTGATATTGCCAACACTGGCACTTACTGGGTTATCACTTTCCGGCCAGAGAATGTACTAAAACTAGACGCTCATTAGGTGGGACCCCAACGGCCAGCAAATAGAGCTTAGGCTAAAGAATCTACTTTCTTCTTCATTTATCTACACTTAGATAAGCCGCATGATTGTAACAAACAGTGACAACATTAATCGAAGTCACTAACATTGAAGCAGAATTCTCAAGTTTCTAATTTATAGGGAGCTAAATCCAAACATGTTATTAACGTAGAGGATCCATGCACTGGCACATATAGGCTGTGATTCAACTCTGTTAACAGTTTTTTAGGTGCTTCCTTACATTCTAATGCTTGATTTCACACTTCCTGGCCCAGGCACGCACGTGTGGTCCATCCCCGAGTTCTACGGCACTGTGACAGTGGCACTGAAAACTGCGTAGTGTTCTCAGTCAGCCATGTTGGCCAAGAAACCGTGTTATAATCAAATTTAAACAGGGTCCAATGTAAATCAGATATTCTCACAACATATATTTTCACAAACACATTTCTCACTAATGAGCCTTTATGTGTTGGCAAGGGATGAGGTATTCAAACAGAATTTTGTGACTCATAAATTTAATTTGGCCTCAGTATCACCTGTTCCGATGTGAGAAAAATATTCTGCCAATATAGTACTTGCTATTCAAATGCAGCTTTAAGACAAGTCTCTCCCCATTCCAACTTATTGCCCCATAGAGATCCCCCCAAAGAGAAATACCGAAACTGTTAGAGGTCTTTTTAAATCGTGTAGCAATAAGAGACCTACGTAAGGCTCTAGTTCATTCTTCTGTTCAGCTGCCAAAACTCCACACACATGCCCACTCCAGCCAGACCAAATTATCAGAATTCATTTTCAGCGTTCCTGATACCCTATAAAATGAGGTGGAGACCACCCCAAATACATAATAAAAACGTAAAATTCATTCAGTCTTTCAAGTCTCAGATTAGTAAGCATCTTTTATCAGAAGTTATTCAAATAAGTCATATTAATGTTAAAATATTCTGAGAACAGTAACTTGCTGCTTTCAAGAGTTACATTTTACCTCACTGCATCACCAAATAATGGAACCCGTGGTAGTTCTGACTACAAGTCTCCCTTGGGTCTATGGATTTTAGTGACCTTGGTTGAAGGCTCCACCCACCTATGCAACTCCTGGTAAGTTCTAATAAAAATATCAATTTATACCTTGACAATACTCTTCCTTTCCTGTATTTCATTCAAGCAATGAAAAGTTTTTCTGAATTCTAAGTCTTGGGGGAAAAAAGAGAAATGAGTAACACTAATTCTCTTCTACTATCACTAAAATGACATTAATTACACTGGAACCAAACATGATTGACTTGTGTAACAGAAATCAACATCATAATGTATGATGTGAATTCAATACAAATTCTGGGCATCTAGGTAATTCTCACACACACCTTCATACTGCTCTATATCCTCCTTAGAAGAAGATTTTCCTTTGTGGACCTATGTTTGTAAGATTCATAAAAATAGATGCATAATCAAGCTGAACTCTTCAAAAATAGTTTCTAACCTTCCATCTGAACCTCTGCCTCTCCCGGATTAGACAGTTCTGATGAATCTAGCTAGAGACCTAGCACCTTACAGTGAACCACAATCCTTACTCCTCCTCCCAACCATCCTAACCTGCTCAGGTTATAAACAGACCTGATTTCAAGCTCAGGGGTAGGTTTAGTGTTTTCACTGTGGTCTGTCCAGGACTGGCACGCTCAGCCAATCTATGTACCTTAGATATAACCAGAGCAAGCACGGTATGATTTTTCTCGATACAGCACCTGGCTCCCTGGGCCGCTTGCTGGACACTCTGATACCTGGTGAAAGGGGAGGCTGCTATCGACATAAATGTTCTGACAAGAGCAATGTACAAAGCATGACTAGAAAGCTATTCTCAAATGAACCACCGGGCTCGAGTCCTGGGAATCTGTATTTAACACGCACCCCGGGTGATTTCAGCGCTGGTCACGGGCAACCAGGTGTTCAGAAACACTGCTACTGCGCCGTCACAGCCAAGCGTCAGCGTCACAGCTTCCCACACGAGCCCTGTACGTTGCTTCTGACACAGTGAGCTCGATATATTTCTTTCTCTTCTAAATGATTTATTTAGCAACTTGTCCTTCAGGAGATTCTCACCAAGCAGCGGTCTAGAAATTGAAGTGTCATCGCTAAAAAAACATGAAAGAAAAGCTCCCTATGACTCAAAACGCACGACACCGAGGTACTCTGCGAGGTGATGTGCACCTACTTCCCAGTTTAATCAGGGGACTACACGCTTTCTTTAACACAGGTCCTCACGAGAACAATACTGCACCAGATAGTGCACTCATCGAAGACGATGCAGCAGTAAACAAAACTGTATATACAATACCTGACATCAAGGAGCTGATCGCCTAGTCGGGGAACAGAAATAAACATGCGTCGCATGCTACACGGAAGGAAGCCCCATGGACAAGGTGACTCGGGAGAAGGGGAAGACAAAGGGACACGACACACAGCTTTTCTCAGAAAAGCTGCCCTGGGAACGGAAGGAGGTGAGAGATGTGACTGGGTCTGGATTACTGATTTATTTTGAACGTGGAGCTAACAGGATACGCCGACAGCTAGAGATCGGAGGAAAGCAAAAATGAAAGATGAGTCCGAAACTTTTGGCCTGAGCAGAATGATGTTCCCACTTACTGAGCTGGCCAGTATTCTAAGGGACAGGGCTATCATTACTCGCATTCTGTTTTAAGGGTCAGAACATCTGGGCTGCCCTTGCTTATGGCCGTTGCCACAGGTAACACAGCTTGTACACGGCGGAGGTGGGCTTGAACCCAATCAGTCAGACTCTGGAGGCTATACACAACCACAGAGGCAGCTCTAAGACCCGTCATCCTGCCCCCGCCGCCAGGCTGGCTTTGATATAGCCCTAGAATCTCAAGCAGCTCAGAATAAGCACAGACAGAAAAGGAGGGTTAGAGTCACTGCACGGGGCTCTGAGCACACCGCCGTGCCCGTATGATGCCCCTCCGCACACTCCCCGGCAGAGCAGAGGGGCCTGCCCGTTCCCCTGGTGTGACATGTCAGAGATTCCTGCTGCTCCTTTCCATCTATATATAGGCAGGGCCAGCCCCGGGCAGGTGCAGCACGCAGACAGGATCTCAGCGCCCCTCCTATACACCACCGCCCTCCAGCATATGGTACGTGGGTGGAATTAGGTTAAAAAGAACTTCAAGGACAACCTTGGAGGAGAAATGAAACCATCACCAAAAGGAAACACGCAGTGGAATAAAGGGGAAGTCGCTAGATGATAAAGGTGGTGGAGGGCTGTGCCTACGCACAAGGAATGTGTGGCTGGCCACCTGTCCATTGCTCTTCGGAAGTTTCTACACTGATGATTAAGTTTCAGGATGGGGAGAGGAGCAAGAGGAAGGAAAAAAAGCATCTACTGATTATCTGATAAGAGCTGGACACTGGACTATGTGCTTTATATGTTTTCACAACACCATGTGGCCTTGTCATTATTATGACAATTTCAGAGATTGGAGCGAACTCTGCTGCACGAGGTCCACCTGGAAGCTCCATGCGGCAGGTGAGCTCCTGCCCGGTTCACACCGTATTCCCAGGGCCCGGCACTCAGGGGTGGGGAGAGTGGAGGCCCCTTGACTCTTGAAGGAGGCAATGCCTCCCTCTTCCCAATTCTAGTTTCCAACCTAGCGTCACCTCCCTTTCCACCAGGAGGAGAAGCGGGGCTGAGAGCCCCAGGGCCACTCCTGCTATGCAGGTGGCTGAGGCTGTGGGCAGCAGGACAAGCCAGCAGGTGCACCATCAAGCAATGGTGGCGACCGCCAGAAAGAGCGCCAAGGAGGCAAGAACTGAGAGGGCAGGCATGCCGGGAAAGCCAGGAAAGCCGCAGCTCACCTGCTCTCAATTTGCACAGGAAAAGGGACAGTTGCGTCTGCCTGCAGAGGAGACGACGTCCTGAAAATCTGTCATCCCCCAGGGGTTCTGCTTTGGAGTCCATGCCCTGGATAGACGCCTCCACCACCCAGGCGCTTTTGGCAGCTGGCCGGGCCGCTTCCTGTTCTCAGCCACCTGCTTCTCTGAGTCACTGGTCTTGATGCCTCTGAAGTATACCCAGCCCCCCTAACAGCCTTAATTCATCTGTTCATTCCATTACCATTTATTCTCAGCAGAGGCACTAATTAAGAATGTGAAATGGTGGTACACCAACAAGAGGCAAGGTAAAGGAACCGTGTGACCTCCCATCCCGGGACTTGGAAGTGGACAGGAACTTTTTACTCTTGGTGTAAATTTACACTCCTACTCAGATAACTAATTTGGGATGGGATTACTTTATAGCCCCCCCCCCGGGGGGGCTGTCCAAAGAACCAGTGTTAAACCACATTACTGTTAAACTGTCCTTTATCATTGATTAAAAACAAAATCCAGAAGCAGTTGTAATCAGTTGATATCTGGGTAGAACTAGTCCCTAAAATGCCCAACTTTAGAGCAACAATTCAAAACACCAAAGCTTAGCATTCTCTAAATATTCAAAAGTACAGAGCAAAGAGCTGCCCATTAGACAACCTGGAATCTTTTACCTAAGTAATGCATGATCTGAGAAAACTTTCTTCTTTCTTCCCCTACAAGGTGGTCCTTGTTCCCCAGTCTAAAATGTCTCAGTGTAGCCTTACACTTCATTTGATAATGGATTTAAAGATGCCTCAGTGTCCATGTTTCCTTCTGTGCTACACAGTGGAGGGGGAAGCAAGCAAGCACTGTGCTACATTAATTTTTATGCCCCTTACAATGATTCTTTTCAGAATACATTGTATTATTGGCCGGCACTGGGCTTTCTATAATTATAGAAAATCATCGGAGATATGCCACTTTCCAAAGCCCTTCCAGGGAACCCATCCTATCCTCACCTCTGGGTGTGTCCTTCATCACGACTCCCTTTAGAGCTTCACAAACACCAGGGAGTGCTACCCAGCTAGGATACCCGACTTGAAAGTTTCTCACTTTGGCAAAGCCCCGCCCTTGTCATACCACAAAAACTGTAACACTAATGCCCCTGATAAACGTTAACACCAACTGTTGCGGGAGAGAGAGAGAAAGAAAGAAAATAACATATCATGTTCAAAAGCACCTGCATGAACCAGATGCTTTCTGGGAGAAAATGTGAAAATTAGATATGGAGAATTCTTGAGATAAGTTTTCGCAACAATTAAATGTGAGAAGGTAAAGAAATGGTGTCAGTTCACATTGAACAGAGGGATAAAGCAGTTTATCAGAAAAGAATACCTTCCCTATTAGAATTTCAGTCTGAAGCCACAAAAGGCCTGCGGGCCACCCTTCAGACCTCTGTGAGCTCAGCCCATTGAGGGACTGTGCCAGAGATGTTACATTTTGGCAGAAGGCAGAGACTCATGGCGTGCAAGAAACACCCTAACTGCTTTTCCTCAACAGAAAAGGATTGTTCCCTATTAAGTTGGCCACTGGCATCTTTTACTTCTTGGAGAATTAAGCAGAATAACAAATCACACATTGTGTTGGTAGCCAGCTAAGGAGGAGGTGTGTCTGTGTTGCAATAGCAAATGCTGTGGGCTTCATGTCAGGACCCAAATTCTTCTCTCCTTCTCCAGCCTTCTTATCTACCTCGGGGGACATGCAGCCATGAAGAGCTTCAGGATGGTGGTGATAATGATGCAATATGTACACACACACACAGTGGGCAGTATACATTTAATTTCACACCAAAAACAAACCTGCATGTTCACTGCTTTTTCAAGAATTTAATATTACCAAAATATTTTTTTAAATAAAGGGAAAAATAAACAACCATCCTTCTATTCCTTGGAGAACACAGATCCAAGTCTCTGAATTCATCCGAGTCCAGACTTTCATCCGCACTCCAGAACAATTAATGCAGTTAATTCAGTCAATTTATCTAATCAAACATATTGAAATAACCTATCTTGTTTCAGTATTACCCAACTACCAAGAACTCAGTTCTATTCTCAAGATTTATGAAACACCTGTAGACTACTTCTCAGGATTCAAATATATTACAATAGAATGACTGGTTGAGACTCAGAAGAAACAAGTGTCCATAAAAATGAGACAGTATTTGATGAACCGAATTGAGAGAACTGGGGGAACAAAAGCTTCCTTCATCATCTTTCCTCCCTCCTTCCTCTCCTTTTGCCCTCAAATCAGAATATAGCCAGACACAACCTTTTTTCTCTCTCATATCTTTTTTTGATGCCTCGGTTCAAATTATGAAGACTGAATATTCTCTTTTGGAAATTTAATCTTAATGCTTTTTCCATGTCAGGAATACCCTAAGTGATGGTGTTTAACCAAACATCCTGAGGAGGCTGAAAAACAGATTGAGAAAAATACTTCTACCTTTAATGTCTGGCTTACCTGATCCACATTCTATGACTGTATTTGTTTCTAAGCCTCTAGTTTAAAAAGGTATATGAAATTCCACTGGAATTGACGTTGGTGGCAATTTGTTTTCCGTCTGGATAAAATGATAGTATTTCAACTTAAAGAAGAAAAAAGAAACCCAATCTGAAAAGGGGTTGCATTATTTATTCAAAGATGTTCCTAAAATTTTACAAGGCTTAAAATTACTTATTGTTTGCCAAATTACACGGAGATAAGATGCTGGAACAGAATCAGTTATTTAAACTGGGCAACAAAGAAGACTCTGAAGATTTAAAGAACATCGTTTCATAGTGTTTGGCTGCAAGAAACTCTGAGTATGGCCTTATAAAAAATCGCTCAATGGAGGAACATGGCCCAGGAGTGATGACTTAAGTTCTGGTCATTTTTAAAATCTAGCATAATGCCGCCTCATACGGTAGAGGGGACAGCATCTGGTAAGTGGAATGTATTTTTAAAGTTCTTCAAAAATTCCAAGGCAAATTGATCCAGTTTTCTAGTGCTTATGTAAAAGTTGCAAATGAAATTGCTGAAGAATGAAAAAGAAAGTATCAGAGCTCTGTTTCAATCTCCACAAAGAAGATCAAACTTTCTATTCAGGAGTAAGACAGTTTTCTTACAGAGTGTCACAGCTGGGAGGAGTCAGAGATGACCTTTCCAGGCTCTTTTACAGATGAGGAAACTGGGGGCCAGACACCTTAAGTGACTCAGGGTCATCTTCACTCCTAGCTTTTAATGAGATATCTCAGACATTCTCATCTTGTAAGATGTGTACTGTAGATTCGCCTCACTCAGATGTAAACCATAGAGGTAAGAAAGAGCGTGCACTGTTGCACAGAACCTACGACAGAAGATGAACAGTCATGGCTGAGTAGGGTCCGGCTCCCATGGTTACATGTGAGATGAATTCAGCACACTTGTATCACCACAAGCCCTTTAGCCTGCTTTGAAAAGGAAGTTCAGTGCCATCCTCTCCTCTTCTCCACATTATAGGCTGCCCTTGTCCGCAGAGGGAAGCAAGGAAAGTGAATATCTATTTCCCCTGTGTTTTTCTGATGACAAGTGATCTGGGAATTAATTTAAGAATCCTGTTTGTTCAAATAAAACATTTCTGACCCCAAAACACTAACTGCTATCTTTAAAAGGACTATGTCTGGTGGTGACCTTTGAGTTTTCGGTTTCTTTTTTCTTACCGATTTCAAATGTTGGCCTACATCCTGGAACAGCTTCTTGCATGGAAAAAAGTCCAAAACAGCCACTCCTCAATTCTAAGAGTCCTTAAGATACTTCTGAGTGCTGGAATTCCCTGGGACGTAGACTTTCTTTCCCATTGAGCCACATTCTGTCCACACCACCAAGGAGGCTTTTAGAGAGCAAAGGAAACGTTTGGGAAACTGTGGAAAGTCCCAGAATCTGGCTCCGCATGGCTCTCTCAAGGCCTGGGAGGCAGTCACACCATGGTGACCATTGCTTTGCTTTGCATTCCAGTCTGCTCAGTATAAAAGCCCTTATCTGTGGTCAAAATTTTTAAATAAAATAAAAATAAAAGGACTTGTGTTTGGTATATGTGAGCTATGCTTAAAACAAGAGAAGAGAGCATTGGCCAGGCATGGTAGCCAGGAAGGGAGCCGTCGGGGAACACGCGGTGAGGCTGCCAGAGGAGATCGACAGGATGCAGCAGGTAAGTACTGTTCTGATTCCTTTTTCTTAAGAAAAGTGCCTCCAAACTGAAAGCAGAATGAACCAGAACAAATCTTGATACATTTCTCATGAGAAAACCTAGTTGTTCAAAATGGAGTAAATTACATCACCAAGTATTGAACCATCTTGTGATTCCAATCAAGAATCATTTATGGTCATCTTTGCATAATCAGAAAGAAAAGAAATTTGAATAGACTGAAGACATAAAAAAATCTTGACTCCAATTTCAAGAACAAATTCTAGAAAGGATACTGTTCAACTTGACTCAAATCCCTGATAAGTTCTATCAAGGATCCAAGAACAAGGGGTTTAGAAGAACTGAGTCAACAAGCCAACACAGTTCACTAAGAACAAATCCTCAAGGTACTCTGCTCGTTTTGAATTATACATCAGAAGAACGCTCTATAGAATAAACCAGGAGTCTGCCAAGACATCTGACAGTTACTCATGATATTCTTATGAAGCCCGTGGAGCAATATGGATTGGGTCATGGTAAACAATCCATCTAACCGTACTAATTCCACAAGCTTAGTCAAAGGCTATCGGCAATTCAGGAAGAGAGAAGAAACCTAAGCTTCATGCTGGACACTTTCTATTCTTAACCAAGCTCACTCCTTCCTGCTAGCATTTGCTGTTCTCCTCTGCCTGGAATGCTCTCTCAGCTCTTTGAATAGCTGGATTCCTCTGAAACTGAAGGCATTAGTATAAATGCCACCTCCCACCCCATCACTCTCTATCCTACCCGTTTGTTTCCTATCACACTGTTTCTAGTTCATCTCCTCCAGTGAAGTATCAGCTTCATAAAAGCTAAGGCCTTGTTAATTCAACATGCCTTCACAAGGCCTAATACAGTGTCTCACGTGGACCAGGCTCCAAGAACATTGGAATGAATTAATGAGATACATCCTATGTTGTGACATCATACCTTCTATTTGGCCTTTCAGAATATATTTTCTATCAGTGTCTTATATGAAGATATACAAGGCTTGTGTGGAGTTTTTTCATTTTTTTAATTGAAGTATTGAAGTATTTAATTGAAGTTCCTGTACAATATTATGTAAGTTAGAGGTGTACAATATAGTGATTCACAACTTTTAAAGGTTGTACTGCATTTGCAGTTATTATAAAATATTGCAAGGGGGGTGGTGGTTGCTTTTGTTTTTCTCATTACATTATACTGGATAAACACACTGCACGACGAAATAAGAATTCCAAAGGGCCTTGAGGGAGTGAAAGGTCAAACCCAAACAAAATGATGTAACCAGGATACACAGAAAGTTCTGCATTTAGAATGACAGGAATTTTTTGTGCTATCACAGGATAGGGAAATCTGGTTTGTCATTGGGATTTGTAAAAAGTACGTCGGGTTTCAGGTTATCACAGTCTTGCTATGAGCCCATAGTGTGATGTGGGCATTAAAAAGTGCTGGAGTCTTAAAAGGAAACATGGTGCCTTCAGACCAAATTACATACTTGTTCAGTGTGAGATGTTAACATTTAAGGAAGATGACTAGGAGAGGCATGGAAAACTATTCTCACAATGAAAGAATCAAACTTTTACCAAAAACTCCAGTTAAGAAGGAAGGAGTTTCTAATAGTCTACAGTCATCCCAACATATGTTAGATTATTCCATGAATCAGTGAATTCTTTGTCAGTGTAATTTCCACTGAACAGTTAGCAGCTGGGATACAGTGGAGGAAATTCCCACACAATGCAAGGTTATTTTATTAACAACTGATGACTGATTTATACATCTATACAGCTTCTATACTCCCTAATTTCACTACTGTCAATGATTTGCACAAAATACTTACATTTTTCTGTTTTACAGTGAACAATTTATGGAGCAGTTGGTTGAAAGATAGACATGTTTTGTCAACCTGCAGATAAAAGAATTATTATAGTGTTTTACTATATGTTGGTGAACCATGGAGGCATCAAGAAATGACCAGCTGCTTACTCACATATCCAGGAATGGAATATTTGGTACTAAACTAGAAAAATCTGGGCATGATGCATAGGATTAGCCTTTGTAGGAGCAACCCAGGAGGTTCTCTCTAAATCTGGATCTCAAGAAACTAAAAAGACCAAAACATAATAGAAGGGAAGCAGATTTAGAAGATGGAACAGGAGGAACACAGCTACCAGTTTGGAGAAAAGCTGAAAAGAAGGAGGACAGTCAGCCTCAAGACTCAGGGCAGAAGGAGCCAGCAGCCTGAAGTTGACCTTGTTTATCAAATCCCATAAAAGACATACATGTTTTGGTTTCCATAGTTTCATAATGATGGATGATTCAACAGATTCAAAACAACCATGGTGAAATATTCCTCGGGGCTGCTCTCTTCATGAAGCAACTCTAGTTAAGTCTGCTTCTCAGGGATTCTGGTACACTGTACTCATCTCTCCATTTTAATGCTCATTATGGCTTATATGTTTTAGTATCATGTAAGTTTTCTTAGCATGAGTCAGCCTTTCACGTCTATAAAACATGGAAGAGCATACTAGGGAGCTCGTACTAGATCCTGGGCTCAAGTAACAACACAGCACAACGGCACCTTGCATGGCTCCTTGGCAGAGAGCCGGATAGCCTTCCTCTGACCACACCAGGACTCCCTCTCAAAGATACGTCGCTCTGTGTTGACTGCGTGCTTTAACATGAGCTATTTAGTGGTGGCAGGATTTAGAGATGTTTGATTTCTAGGTATGAACAAGCTCTACTGAACATAAGGATCATTAAGAAACCTACAGGTTAGAAAGGAAGTCGGAGTGCGATGGTCTGCAAAGGAAAGGTTTGGACATCAAGCAAACTTCAGCAGTTGGTTATTTGAAACCGTGGAAGTGATCAACAAAGCCTGACCGTCACAGGACAACTCCTGAGCCTGGACAAGGAGGTTAGTATGAAGCTCAGTATTTGGAGGAAGCCTATGCAGTGATCGGTAGACCTGAAATGGGTCTACTCTGAGACTTCCGCAGAGAGGCCCTTCAGGTGAGAACTCCCAAGGGGCCCAGAGAAACACTGGTGAAAAGGCTGCTGAATCAGGTTCACAGATTTAATGAGAACGATGACAATGAAGCAGTACTCACCCATGCACATTTTTGGAAATACAAAAACTCCTGCCTTTTTCTCCCAAAAGAGTGCAAGGAGAAACTACTTCTGAGCACGGCTTGGGTTCGAAGCGTGAAAGGGCATCGTCCACAACGGAACACTCAAAAACCAACTGCTGAGTCATTCTCTCCTCTGCTGTATGGGACCCCATCTCATTCCATCCAGAAATTGTGACCCGGAGCCAGCAGTCCACAAGAAGAGAAAGTGAGTCTGCCCCCATGCATTTCTTTCTGCTTACTTTGCATTTGAGAATGACACTGTGACATCATAGCACAGAGTTTATAAATGATACGTGAAATTTTCTTGACCAGTGCACAAAACATCAGCGCAGACTGCTAGGTAATCTCCCAACACCGCGCACAGAGTTTATGCAGAGCTGTGGATGCCTCACACCCACTACTGCACACCCCCCAAATCATTTGCTTATATTCTAAACTAATCTATTACCTATGTTAGCCATTTTCACTCCTTAGTCTCTCCAAGATGTTGGTCTGTGACCTTGGGGAGCAAATCATATCCATATACACAAATAGCAGTCTTCTAGATTTCATAAAGAATGAAGACTTTTTCTTCTTTTCCCTTTCAATAAAACTTTTTGAAATTTAGATGAGAGAAAAATGAGGCAAAGATTAGAAAGAGCAAAGTGAGCCAAAGTGATTCTGGTTGATGGATTTGATGGGTAAACTGAAGTTCTTATTTGCCCAGTGACGCCAGGCCAAGCATCCAGCTACTTTCCCAGGCTTAATTAAATCTGCAGCTGACCTGCAAGGAAGGGGATGGCCTGCCATCCAGAAAAAAAAGGAGGCACAAAGGATTTGTGATCAGTGTCAGGTATTCCAGCAAGTCATGCCAGAGGCAGAAATTAAGACCTGTTAAACCCAGTTCCTTCTCCCACCACTAGATTTCATTTCAGCCTTCAGATGATATGATGGCTGACCAATGAGGATCAGTATTTTTCCCACACATGTATACATAGTCCAGGTGACAAATGCATAGGCCTTTTACATTGTTGACAAGTAAGCATATATTATTTAATATATTTTCAGATACTTAAATGATTTGCAGTATCTAGAAGATTGGTTTTGAATCATAAATAAAAACTGAATTCTTATTACGGGATCTGAAACAGCACTATAAAAACAGAAAAAGAATCAAAAATAGCCAATTCAGATCAAGACATATGAGCCTTATATATATATTTTTTTATCCTTACCTTACTTTTGAAAATAGTTATTTGTAAAACATCTGGACCTAACTATTGAAGTCAACAAGGGTGGCCACTAGCTTCAGAAGAACAATATTTACTCCATAGCTACTCCACTCCAGTTACGGACACCTCTTTCCAGCAGTCTTGGATATTGCCAGGCTGAAGCAAACAGCTGAAGCAGAGATTCAACTAAGTAGGAAGAATGTTTTCATTACCTCAAAGGAACCACAGCAAGCAGTTAAAACATGCAAGTAAGGCAACCTACTGTGTGAAAAAGACTCATTCCTGCACAGAAATAATGAGATAGCTAAACTAGGAAGCCAATTTACAGGAACAATGCTCACCTGTTTCTGAAAAGGCACCCACTGAGAAGTCATCAGAACATCTCACCAGCTTGCCAAAAACACTGGGCAACCTCCCTGTATCTGGGAAGGATGCTAACAGCAGCATTACTTGGTAATTGTTTCAAAGACAATGAGCAGCAGTCACATTGCTCCAGGTCTCCCATCTAAGATGCTTATCTCCAGATTCATGCACTTCTTTCCATGGTTTAGAATTCTGCTCAGTGGCCTGGGTAACGTGGCTTGGTATGCTTCCAGACTGTCACTGTTAGGTTCTGCCATCTCCATTCAAGGAGGTCACCGAGCATGTGTCAGATGTTTAAAGCGTGAAGATCGTGGATGGATTTAAGAGAACTTAGTTTTGAGATTTAAAAATGGGGGAGGGGGACTCTTGGATACCCAAAGGAAAGATGTGTTCCTTCTGAAATCAATCATTTCGACAGATGAGAGGTCTATGGCAGTTTGATAACCCTAACACACATGATTAGAGTTAAAATATACTCCCTCCTGTATTTCAGTTCAATTCATAGCAAAGGAATCTACAGTTCTTACTGTAGAGAGTCTAATTGGGTGTTTTTATAAGGTATGGGAATTGAGGAGATCAAGAATCCTCCCATAGCAGAAAGACTCATTTTGCTCTGAATGCAAAAACACCCTTTTACTCATTTTCCTTAGGTAAATTTGCAATGGTGTTTTAACATCTGAAACTGCCATCCATGAATCTGAATTTCTGCATCATTAAATGGGCAACAAGATAGCGCTGGTTGATGAAAATATGAGCTGGAAGATAAAGAGCGCCATATGGAGTGATGATCACATCATGAACCAGGAAACCAAAACCTGAACGAGGCAGGCTGCTTAGAAACACAAAACAAGGTTACAGCACTCCTGAAATTACTACCCTCACAAACGGTAAAGAACATTACCTTCCAAACTTGGTACTATCACCTCAGATCAGTAAATAAGTCATACAAGGGCCCCAAATTATTCCTCAGGATTTAGGCCAATTCTTGTGAACAAAGGAAATCATGACGTATTTTTAACCCTTCTTTTCAACAAAACTTGAGGCTACACTTTTGACTCACTATCACTTTCCCACCCCCAGTGAAAGCATAATGATGTGCAGTATTATTTTTAAGTTGAAAGCACTGAACTTCCAGTCATAGTCATGGCTGAGATTTATAGAACCAAACTGCTATCTCACTAACAGCAACCAGCTTCCCTGAGCCACGCGTCTTGGAGTGATGACACTGCAGGCAACAAATCATGTTTTATCCGACTCGGTTTATTTTTACTCCAGAGACTTCCATGCTTTATGGTCTGACGAACAACTACGCAGTGATTATGGCCTGAATTACAACAACAAAGTAGTTGGATATACTTCACTATTACATATATTATATATCAAGCAATACATATATTATGATGATGATGATATCAAGCAACATGTTAAATGACTGCCATGATCAAGAGAGATCCCAGCGTCCAAACAACTCTCACTCAGGGAACGATGGGTTTTAAGAGCTTAGGACACGCTCGTCACTCTTAGCCACCATAATGCTTCAAGAGAACACTCCATGTCTATGGATGGCCTCGCACAGTTAAAAGCAGTAAGCTACAAGCACACTGGATTTCTTCATAAATTACCTAACTTAACCCTCATGAAAAGCTCGTGAGCTATGTGAAATGCAAATAATAAACCTACAAAAGGTTAAAGGATTTGCCCCAGACCACACAGCTAATGTAACAATGAACTAAGCTTGGAAGGGTAACAGTAAAATTTGTGTAGCATTTACTAAGCATCAAGCATTGCTCTGAGAGCCTGGCTCATTTCATCCTCAGGATGGAAGGCTGAGGTCCAAGGTCACCTGATCTGGGCTGGCAGTGGGGCTTCGGAGTCTGTGCTCCCAGCCACCACCTGGTGCTTCCTCCACCGCCTCTAGGAGCTTCTAGATGAATGAAAGAAACACCGAGGCCTCATGTTTTGCGACTCTGGCTCAGTGTTTATATGGTACAATTAGCCAAATTCAAGCAGAGTAACATTAAGAGCAAAGATTAAATCCCCAAAACCTTAAGATGCTAAAATTCTTATTTCTACAGCACGCTCTTGAATTCATTTTCAAAAAATAGCTTTCTCATTTCAAACCACCCCAAAAAAAACTCAGAAATGGCAATACCCTTATTTCCAAGAAATTCCAAAAGAAAATATTGTAATATACCATGATATTCTATGATCACATAGGAGAAGGTTTTGTCAAAGCCAAGAGGTAAAGGAGGATAGTCGTAAGATTGGTTTGACGTAAAATATCCAACATCTGCTTCCAGTGATTCTGCTGTGAGGACAAGAAGAGGTGGGAAAAGCAGTGTGCATGTTATAGTAGAAAGGACTAGGTGATGAGCGTTTTTAAAAGTAGTTTCATCAATTTAAAAAGAACTTGATTTTGTGTCCTGTTTGTTTCCCAGATTCCCATCTTGAGTTTTCTGTCAAACATATTAAATGAGCTCTAAATGCACCTGAGCATATTCTTCACCAGTATCTTTAAAAACGATTTGTGGCTGGTTCTGTACAGAAATGGGAAGTACTCAGGCACTGTAAGTACAAAATTGATAGCTGTGCCTGATTTTTAAATATTTATTGAGACTGACAGGTAAACCAGGTGTATTAGACATGATCCTTGTCTAGTCAGCTGGAGTTTCAAATTCAACATGGCAACAAGTCACATGGGATAGTTTACAAAAATGTGTTTAGAGGAAAGTAGAATTTTAAAAGGCAATAACCAATTAACTTTCCATTATACAGAGAATGCCCATTATATGATTTGTGGAAAATGGTTTTTAAAATAGCATTGTGTCACTGAAAAACAGGTATTTAAAAAATCTCAGATAAACTTTGAGATAAGTCCCCATGTGAGCCGTCCCCACTCTGTGTTTTCATTTATGGAAAATTTAGAAAATATTAAATTGCTTCAATATGGATGTTGTAGAAAGAAATTAAGCAAAATAATAGCAGGTATAATTTACCAAATGCCATCTTGAGCCTTACTGATCAAGAATAACAAAGCACATGCTTAAAGAAAACAAGGCTCCAAAAAAAAGAAGAAAAAAGAAACAAATTAGATCAGCAATGCAGAGGTCTAGACAATAAAACCTGAGAACTACGAAGTTTTAGCCTAACTACTCTGTCACGCATGTGATTTTTCACAGGGGAAAGGGACTTTTCAATTCAACTGCTTCCTCAATTACGAAGTTTTACTAGACTATGAACATTATAATTCCTACTAGGACTCTTGTGGAAAAGCATCTTTATATATTAAATTATTATCACTCTACTGAAGTGCTCTAGAGAGTGTGAGCTAAATTTGAGAGGGTAATTTCCATCATGTTGTCCTTGTGCCTAGTAGAGCCCTAGTAACAGGTACCATCATGTATGAACAGTGTCTCCCGAAAAAAGTTATGTTTAAGTTCTAATCCCCAGTATCTCAGGATGTGACCTTCCTTGGAAACAGAGTGACTACAGGTATAAATGGTTAAGACGTGGTCATACAGGGGTAGAGCCGGCTCCTAATGCAACAGGACTGGTGCCCGGATAGGCCGGCTGTGTGAACTGCTAAGCCTGAGTTTGAATCCTGATCGCACTAGTTACTCCCTGTCTGCAGACAACTCACTTCACTTCTCTAGGCTGCGGGTCACTCACCTGGAAAGCGAGAGGAACCCCCCACAAAGTTCCCGGGAACAGCAGGTGAGACGATTAGCTCGAGCACCTGGCACACGACCAGGCACTGAGTAAACGTTAGCACCGGTCTCCCCTTCCTCAAACACAATGTTGTAATCAAGGTCAAGTGAGGCTAGAACATAGAGTGCTTTAAACCTAGACACTGCTATACCTTTTATGATTCTAAAAATCACCCACAATCTGGGCATATCACAAAAGGCCCAAAAGAGTCCCATCTGAAAGACAGTGGTTAAGACCCCTGGAGCCTAGGAAGAGAACTTGGGACGGGCTGGAGTTGAGTTCTGTATGATCAGAACCCCGGTCCTAAGCTACAGAAGACTCAGTGAAATATAATCCCCTTCAGAGCCATAAAAAATCTCCATCCAGCGTCAGACAGGGCGGCCTCACACGTGTTCCACAGCACAGGTCCTTGAGAACTTGCTGTGAACAGGGAAGCATTAAACTTGAAGGAACAAAATCACATCCTGCTGGAAAGAAAGCTTCAGGAAGATAAAGGACAAAAACACCCATTGGCTATATTTGCTGCTCCAACGAAGACGAGGCAGAAGTAACAGCTGGTATACGACGTCCCCAACTGGGATCAGTAGTAATTACTGCTGAGCAAGGTCAATACTGAGTTCAGAGGAGAACCAGGACCCAGTCCCAGAGGGATCAGCCACAGTCCTAAGAGCAGCACCACAGGAAACTTGCATCTGTACCAGGGAATGTTACTCAGGAATCAACAGGAGGAAACTGCTGACACAAACAGTCATTACGGAAAACAGTATGGAGGCGCCTCAAAAAATTAAAAATAGAACTAACATATGATCCAGCAATTCCATTCTGGGTGTTTATTTGAAGAAGACAAAAACACTAATTCAAAAAGATATCTGGACCCCCACATCCACTACAGTAATATTCACGGGAAGGAACCTAAGTGTCCATGGATGGATGAACGGATAAAGAAAGTGTGAAAAATATACATATACACACAACAGAATGTTACTCAATCATTAAAAATAAGGAGATCCTACCATTTGTGACAAATGGATGGACTTCAAGGGCATCATGCTAAGTTCGGGTGGTTCAGTGGCACCGCTGAGGAGGGCAGCAGGCGAATGACATTTCACAAAGGTCACACAGCTCACAGCCGAGAGCATCAGCGGCAGGTGGGTCAGTGACAGGAAACTCCCTGCCACCTCCCTGTCCCCTCTTCCCAGGGCACAACCCCAGGGGATCCAGATGAGGGGAGGAGGGGAAGTGATGGGGCAGACACACCCCTTCCCTTCCCAGCAGGCACCTGCGGATCTCTAGAGCCGAGAGTCAAACCTGAACCGGGAAGGGGAGGCATGACACTTGAGTTCTTAATCACATTAGTCCGGATTTTAACAGAGGAAAGTGAATGGACTGCCGTTCCAGATATCTGGGGATACAAGAGCAAGAGAACGTGGTTTCAAGTGATGATGGAATAAAAATAAAACCTCTTCATGTTTGCTGCCCACAGAGAGCAAAACCACTTCTCTGAACACAGAGGCAGGGTCCTGAGAGAGGAGCTGCTGAATAATGCAGGGGCCAACCTCCGGGAAGGAGTCCAGCGGCCCGGGTGAGCCAAGGTAATGGCGGGAGCTGACGGACAGGCCGGGCAGCGCTGCATCACTCTCAAGGAACAAGCAGCTTCTGTGCCACTCAGGTAGGTGTGGTGACTTGACATTTTAAGAAGCCAATTCTGACGGTGGCCTAGACCGTGGAGGAGGGAGCACAGGCAGGGACGAGTGCGAGGCAAGAAGGCTGAATCCAACCCTAGTCGTCACATCTAGTCCTCAATCACCAGATTCAGCCTCTGCAGAGAGAGGTCAAGGACAAAGCGGAACCCAGAAGGGCACAGAATGGGGCTGCCTTGGTAGGGACAAAGAACTGGTGGGAGGCCCGAGGGGTTTCAAGGGTTTCTTTTTAAATAATTTGACTCATACTTGAATTCATCTGATTAGCAGTGTTACATGCGAAACTCCTCCTGCTTGGAGAGCCAAACTTACCTTGAAAAGTAAAACAGAGAAAGGTTCAAGTAAGAAAAAGCTGGAATATGCAGCTTACGCTATATATTCTCTAGGCTGTAAGCGAGTTTGGGGGAAAATAGTCTTTGAAACTGAAATACAACTCAGCCCTTTACCAGAAGAGAGCTGGCAGTGTTTTGAAATTCAAGCCCCAATTAGTAATAAAGACACCCTGTTTTGTACACGCCCTTCCTGCCCAGGCAGGTATCTCTAGAACCTAATACAACAATGGGCAACTGCTTCAAAGTGTAGGGGTGCAGGGACCTGCCTATATGTAATTCTTGAAGAAACAGCTATTAATACTGAGGAACTGAATACAGTACACTTAACAAGGAATAGTAAGATGAAGGTAGGTGGAAGATACACTGAAATAAATGCGCAGGGTTTATACTCATTAGATATCAAATATGTAAGGAGAGAAGACAGTTACAGGTTTTGGGAAGGAATGGATGGGGAAAAGGCTACTAACAGAAACAGGGAGGGTAAGAGAAAATTCAAAGAGGTAAATTTAATCCTTAAAATTCTCTTTTTCTTCCAGTTTTGAGGTATGACACATCGCACATTTAATGTGCACAGCAGGACGACTTGACACACATAAGTACTGCAAAATGGTCACCACAGTAAGTTCAGTTAACATCTATCACCTCACATAGTAACGAAAACTTTTTCTTGCCATGAGGACTTTTAGTATTCACTCTTTCAAATGTGGCTTTTTAAACTATGATCATGATGTTGTACGTTACACCTGTAACACGTACTTATAACTGGAAGCTTGTACCTTTCGACCACGTTCACCAGTTCCCCCATGTGTAGAAAGAAAAGTGTTCGCATTACATTCACCAAAACTGGAAAGAAGAGGCTGGAGCACAAAAGAGGGAGGGCACTGTCCCCTCCCACCCCACTACAGCAGCAGGGCTGGGGTTTGTGTGTCCTGGCACCAGGAAGAAGAATGAAGTCCCCGCTTCAGCGAGCACAGCGGCTACAAGAAACAAACAATAAACCTATTTTGCACATTGACTGATCTGACTCCAAGGGTTGGCAATGTCTCCAGTGTTTAGAGAGCAAAGACCCAGCTTACGTAAGTGCTGAACTTAAGAGCTGAGGGCCCCAACCGGAGACTAGGGACGCCATGACGTTTGTGACAAGCAGAAACGAAAATACCAGATGCCACATGGATGAGGAACTCCGGTGCAGGAGAAACGCGTTATTTAACAATCTGCCACTGAATGAACAAAAACCAGCTGAAATCAAGCTAGAGGCAGCCAAGAACACACCGCTGAAGTCATCACGGAGCGCTACCAAGATTGGCTGGGGACTGCAGAGCTGTGAGTCTCATTCTGAAGGAGGGCGGGGGGGGGGGGGGGGCGGTTTGACAGGCAAGGCGGGGGCATGGATGGAGTGCGCTGGGAACTAGCAACGAGAGGGGAAAAGACAGGTACTCACTGAAAGCTAATTAATATATTGAGTGGCCAGGCAAAGAAAAGGAGGGGATCACCCCCATAAAAAAACCCCACATTTCTCTGTGGGCTGCTCTTTGTGACAGCTGTACTTGGTCAGCTACCTCCTCTGCATCGTCCATGAACTGGGGCAGTAACTTCCTAGGCCAGCACTTTCCCAAGTGCCTGCAGGAGCACACACCAGCGTCTCCTGGGGAGAGCTGCTCCTTCCCCACTGAGGAGAGAGCAGAGCTCACCCAACTTTAAGAGGTGGAGATGCAGAGCACCTGAAACCCCGTGCTCACTGGAAGGAAAAGCAGGTTGAGCAGTTATACGGAGTAAAACCAGGCACAGCACATGACACAAGGAGACACACAGGGGCTAATTCAGCGGGAAACACTGTACAAGATAAATCTCTACCAAACGCCTATTTAGCCTCAGTTTTCTTATCTGCAAAATGGGGAAAATTAAACCTCTCTTATAGGGCTGTTGTAAGAACTGCATGAAAATAAGATTTTGATCAGAAGACTAAATGAATAAATATAAGCTAACGTTAAAAAGAAGAACTGATGTTTTAAAACTGCAGTCGGCTGTGTTCCTGGAGCGAGTTAGCCACTCTGGGCCCCCTCTTTCCTCACCTTAAGAATGAATCTATTCAGAGTACCTTGTCCTTAGGTCTACTGAGGGTTAGAGAATGAGGCACATTCTTACAATAGTGCCAGGCACACAGTACATGCTCATTAAATGTCAGCTGCCATTTTTCATTAGAAGTTCCTTAAAGCTTCCCTACCTGCCTCAGCTACCGACTCTGCCTCAGCAAAATATTGCCTTATTTCTGTGTTTTTATTCTACTTACCATGTAGAATTGTAGAATCAGCAACAAACTTGAACATAAACAAGCCATCCAACCACCTGCACGGGTCTTTTTTCTATCTACAACTGAATTCAACTGGGGAGGGAAGCAGTGTTGGCAGCACCTACTCCAGGTTGGACCCACGGAGACGCTGGGATGCAACCAGGGCAGGTGCCCAGGTACAAACACACCAGTTCTCCAGATGCTCAAGGATTTCACCAGTTGATTAAAAGCAACTCCCTTAAGCTCCCCGCCGACCCCCTTCCTCGAACACCGGTGGATGCCTCCTTATACAGCAGCAGGAAGATTTCCTCACAGGGAAAGGATGATTTTTCAGAGCCAGGTACAATCATGACTCTCACACAGATGTAACACCAGGTCAAAGACTGAACTCATTAATTCATGGGGGAACTGGAAAGCTCTCATAAACACCTCAAAGGAGAATCCCAGGACCAGACTGAACAAACCTAAGCCCATCAGGAAACAAATCTGCTTGAGGGATGCAAAGCTAGCTTCTTCCACAGTGGAGATGAAGTCAATTCAACCTCTAGAGCACAAAAAACTTCCTGCATGTCTACAGGTAAGAATTATGTGCATTATATCAGTATCGTACAAGCTAAGGGCTATAGAGTGAACTCGATCTAGTCATCTCTAGAGGTGTAAAATAACTCAAAGACAATTAAAAGCACAAACCCAGTAGAATCAGGGAACTCTGAAAGGTATGCTCTAAACACAGTTTGCCACTGAAGACGCTGGGAAATCTTTTGGCCTAATTTAAAGCCTTTTACGACTTTTGGGCTCTGATCTTTCCACCTTGATCAAGAATAATCCCAAAGGAGCCACCCCCACAGGGCTAGCCTCGTTAGATTTGGCCTCATCGTGTGTGGAGGTGCAGGGGTGGGACTCAGCGGGCAGGCTGCCTCCAAGATGTGCTACTCTGGCCTGTGGATTATTTTGAGCTGTGAACAATCAAGGCCCAAAGACTCAGGAAGAACCTTTGAACTTCCCCCTAACTGCCTAAAAGGATGCAAGATAGGACGCCTGCCCCAGGAAGAGGCTATCACCATAGATAACTGCATAAAGTATTAGGTGTGGCGGGGGGGGGGGGGGGGGGGGGGGGCTAGCAAAGCCCTTTTGCTCAAAGTCCTCTCTCTGCCCCATTGTCTCTAGATGGCCCATTAACTCTTCCTTCCTGTGAATTGCCTTACTTCCTCTTGAAGCCTCAGACCCCTCCCTCTTTCTCCTTAGTCCAGAATATTGTACCTTGCCTTGCTGTCTTTGGAGTTCATCTGAATTCCCACAGGCACGTAATGAATTTGATTTTCTCCTGTGAATCTGCCTTATGTCATTTTAATTGCTGGTCGAAATTTCCCCTCCACCACAGCAGCAAGAGGATTTCCCAAGTTTGCTTTGGAAATCTAGAGGGCTACAGTGCAGAACAATTCCAAAATAAACTTCCGTTGGGTAGTTTTCTCATAAGGAATGTCACATTGGACTTCTTAAAGTTTCTAGCGTTTGCTATCCCAAGGCTAGGAAACCAAACCCAAAAAACACCAAAACCAAATTTCACCTGCAGTACCTGTGAGTGCGGGTGAACCCCTCTCTCTTCAAGGCCTCTGGCCTCCCAAGAAGGTGGCCTCCTCACCACCTGGAAGACTGGGCCCCAGCAAGCCAGGTTCCAGGGCAGTTGTCCTGAGAAGCTTTCATCGGCACTGGCTCCATAAAAAGGTTCTAAGTAAAATAAGTTCATCTTGTTTTCTTAAAAGCGGTTGTCATGCCTAATTAAATTGAGAATCATTCTCAGATAAGACATTCCAGGCAAGGCTTTGGTCATATACCCAATTTTTTCAATTAACTCCCAGTACCAAAGAGGACAGATCTGTCGATGAAAAGTTAATCAATCTAAGACAGAAACAGAAAGTTTTATTCAAGCCAAATTGAGGATTATAACCCAGGAATGGCATCTCAGAAACTCCAAGAACTCTTCTACCCGTTGGAAGTCAAGGAATTGTTATACAGCTTCTTTGAGACAGAGGGCTGTGCTTTAAATGACATACTATTGACAGTTTATACAATCCAGAACTAGGATCACCCTGATCCCTTAGGGGATCCAGAAGAAACGTTACCTTCTAAGGAGTTGTCTCGATGTTGCTGGGAGAATGGTGCTGTTTATGGCTGAGCAGGTGTTCCTGCCAATGGGAGAGGTCTGGTCAATGCATATTCAGATACACAGTGAGGAAGTGTGGACACAAAGGGAACAAAAGAGGGGCTCTGTACAGAAGAAACTGCATGAGTCGAGTCATAACCTGGAGGCCAGTTACACCATGGAGAGCTAAGGAAACTGCAAGTTCATTTAGGCTTTGGACAGAAAAAAGTAAAATGTTTACCACCATCTTTGACTTGGCACAGGATAAACCCCTAGGTAGTGATAGCAGCCTCTCTGCTTTAAGGATTTTACAGAAAAAAACAGTGAACATAAGACAGGCAAAGTGTGTGAGTAGGGTATTGTAAATAATTCTCAACTCGTTCTAAAAATGGCTCGCAGCCATTCTAAATATTGCCTAGGAATTATTTATAACGCCTGATACAACATTCGGTGATAACATAAGCACACACAATTGGGAGTCTGTTAAAATTTAATCCCAATTTAAAAGCGAGGCGGAGCAGGCCAAGACCAGAATCAGCAGAGGATTTATCAGAAATCTATCATTCAAGTTAGAAAAGACTCTCAAATGCAAAAAATTTTAAATGTCCATTTCCCAGAGCTGACAGAAGGTGATCTCTTCTTGAGACTGGTTGCCACATTCAACAGAGAACTAGATTTTCATCAGTCTTAGTGAAAAGGGTTATTGGTCTTCATCTACTTGTTGGCACATATCCCCCAGCCTCTCCTAACTCTAAAATCACATCTGGAAAAATGAGATTATAACCAGAGCTGCCAGATGGCTTCAACAGTGAAAAATTCTTCCTAAAATGGTAGCTACCATTTAGTTACTATGTACCAGGCACTTTTGAACATTCCTAGTTTAATCTTAACCCAACCCTATGTGATATATGGTAAATTATCATGCCCATTTTACAGATGAATAAACTAAGAACCAGGGAGACTAAGTAACTTGCCTAAATTTTTCATACATTACAACATATGAAACATTGAGAAGCTCAGATTCTAATCCACGTCAATCCTAAAGCCCAGTCTTAAAAATACAGAATCTCTGAAGAAAAATGGAGCTCCCCCAAGGACTTTTAAATGAAGACGTTTAAAAGAGCATCTGAGTTTATAAAAGGGTGTCTTTGTTATCTCATAAGTAGGCTTCCTGAGCCGTAACCAGGCCTGCCTTCAGCATTTGTAGGTCCCTGGACAAGAATACAAATGAAAAATCCACATACCGTATGTCTAAATGTTAGAAGTAATAAATCAATCTAACAAGCTGTTAAATAAAATATGTTCTACACTCCTGCCTTGATAAATATGCTTTATAATGACTGCAAGGCCAGGTTCAAATTCAGAATCCCTCAGCTCATAGCAGGCACCCTCCCTCTCCTCCACCTCCTCTGCACACACACAGTCCTCCAACGCCCGGCTCTGTCCTGCACTGCAAGGGGCCTGGCACACAGATGTGGTCACCGCAGCCCACATACCCCAGCTCTACCCACCGCCCAAACACAGCTGTCCCTCGGACACTGGCAGGATCTGCCTCCAGCGTATGAATTTAGGGAGATGTTCTACACAGGTCCCCGGAGGCAGCTCAGGTCCCTTTGGGCAGAGGATCCTGGGGACCCACTCGTGGTCCAGAAGGTACTATTCAAAGCAGTCTTTGAACCTGGTCCTTGAACTGTTCTAGTCTGCTTCAAGTGCAGATAAAGGAAGCATTTAGAGCCTTTCATTGCAATTTGACATTGCTACAACATCCAAGTGCAGAACTTTGTATTTCACAGGAGTATTAGCCACAAATGGGAAAAATAATTTAAGGGGGGACGGGTTCTTATCCATAATGGACAGCAAAGCTCCGTCTAGAACAGTGGGGAGGCTGGTGGCCACATCCCCTTGGCCCACAGACTCATCCTCTGTGGGAAGAGGCACAGCCTGGGGAGGACCCGGCACGGACTTCCAAAGCAGGGTTTCTCATACCCAGGTCTAAGGGCAGCAGTGACAATACCTTTCCTGGTTTTCAATCTTACTTTAAAGCTCTACCATCTTTGGGGCTTGTGCTCCAAAGAAGGTCCTAGAACCGTGAAAGCAGCTCTGCTGTCAAGTGTGTGGGCTTAGGCGGGGACAGAGTGAACAGGTGGCTAAGAGGAAACCACCACGCCCCCAGAGCTCCTGCTACCAGCAGCCCCCTGCTCGGCCTCAGCCAGCAAAGTGGTCAATGCCAACAAAATGCAGCTCCTGTTAACTCAGGACTGCTTGGATAATTCAATGTCAAGATTTTAGGTCTCCTGTGATTTTTTTGTTTCTTGCCTCAAACCTCAATTCCTGCTGAAGACACGTTCTCCAGCCATTTTTTGCTTGTTTGTTCCTGTGCCTGTTGATAAAGTCATTTCATAGGAAGAGAATTTGAGGTGTTTCAAAGAAAATGAATTTTTAAAAGAGGAGTAAAACAAAAATCTCAAAACACTATTTACAATCATTTTGATATTATTACCTAAAGGTTTTGGCTAGGAAGAAACTTTTTAAAATGATGTGGGATAAGTACGAAGAGTTGCCACTACATTTTTTTTTCTACTTTATAATTCTATTTGTTCAACCTTCAGCATGTATTTTTCTCTTTGCCCACCCACCTCCCTTTCTGCAACCCCCTCAATATATACACATACACACCCACCCCAATAAACCATCAGCTAATGAGAACTGCAGTAGTTCCATTTTCAAATGCTATGTTTAACTCTTAATTGAGCAAATGCCTATTTCTGATATGGACCATATAAGAGATTATACTTTTAAAGCAATAAATTGCTAGCTACAATTAATTTTATAAAAATATCAAGCTTTTAATTCTAGGACAGTTTCCAGAATTTTTCTACTAAGACTGAAAATGTGATGGTTCAGATTTATGCACACAGGCAGGGAAGAAGGCAAAGTGAAAGGCAAGATCCAGTAGTACTTTCTTAAACAGGGTTTCTCTCCCTCTCTCCCATAGCAAATTGCATCTTAGGACAAATCCACCCCCTTTCCTTTGAGACCAAGGTTTTGTTCAGCAGCGAAGATCACCATCAACTTAACAGGAAGGTTAAGTTAAAGAGTGTAAACTAACAGAAGTTTTCGGTATCACACTTAAAATTATGTAAATACTGTTCGGTAACACCAATACCTTAGTGAATACGAGGTCCCTTCAGTACACATACCATGCTAACCCTGGAACAGTCTGTCAACAGTTACCCTTTCTGCTCAAACAGTGGCTTGATCCCTGGAGGCACAAAATGACTTAGGTCTGTTTTCCTGAGCCTTTCTTGGTATTAACTTATTTTAGGCAGGCATCTTTCTTTCCCTCTAGACAAGGGGTGATTAGTGGGCATAAGAACCATTTAGAATAATTTTTTAAATGCACGTTCCCAGTCCACCTCCTTCAAGACTTAGATTCAATAGGCCTGAGATCTTGCCAAGGGTCTTTGTTTTTAACAAGTATCCCAGGTAATTTCAACAAAGCTGTTTCAGGGAACAGCCTTTGAAAAACACTTTATTGGAATCTTGAGTGTTTTAAGTACTGAATGAATCAACTAGTGCTTATTGGCAACTTGAGCTCATTTTATCTTGATGACAGAAGTATCATGGTTGGAAAAAGTAAAACTTTATAGACTGACTCACAAATCAATACATATTATATAAATTGATTAATGATAGAGCCAAAGCTGCTAAAGTAAATTCAGATCCAGTCTCTTGTTAAAAAAAAAAAAAAAAAAAAAAAAACCTTGTTAAAGTCACCAACATTTAGAAATAAAGAGGTATCTGTCATTTCAACTCTAACATTTAACTGGCTCCATCAAGAAATATATAAGTACATAAAGGAAAGTACCTGCTTTTTAGTGTTTAATTGTGGTTACACGTGACCTTGTAGATTTCTATCCATAGGAAAGGTAATCCCAAAAGTTAGTCATGTGCCCTGAAATGCATTAACTAGGTTTGTATCTAGGATTCAATTTATTCTGATATTCTTTTATCTGACTCCACTTCTCAAACTATCTTGAGTCAATCTTCCCACCTTAGTGGTTTCTTCATTAAGCAATGGGGTGAATAAACGCATTAACATTTATAAGAGAGTCATTTTTGATTCTTTGAGAATTGTGCTTTGGCAGTTTGAGAGGTTCTACTGAGATGCTCAAATGCACTCATCTGCCAAAGCCAATTAAACTACACTGATCAAAAGTACAAATTCTTGTGCTGTTTAAGCCTAGGCACATCTTCTCTTGGCTCCCACAGTCAGTGTCAAGCAGCAAGAGACTTCTGCTGCCCCTGTTTCTGCCTGTGTGTGTGTTTCTGGTTCTTGGCCACATTCAGTTCTGCCTCTAGTTTGTGCACAACCAACACATTATTTCCCCTTGATGGCAGCAATGGGGGTTTGATTTTGTAGTTTGACAGTCTGGTTTCTGCATCAAGATGGCGGGCACCTGCCCTCCGTCTAAGAGAAGGCGAAGAATTTTTGTCTGTCTCTTTGTGTTCACATCAACTAGGAAAATAGTTCATATACATTAAAAAGGAAAACAGCTCTTGGAGAAACTGGTTTGTGTTTCTGTTTTGACCTGTGGCTCAGAGTTTAAGTGAAGAGTGTATCTATCTGTCTAAAATTGAGAAAAAGCCATAACCTCTCACTGTGTAAATGTGAAATACTATCCTACCTTAGTAGGTTATCAGTAAGTTAATGGCAAAGTCTCAAAATAAAAAGGCTCTGTTTTGTGTTGGTTCAGAGAGATTACTACTTACATGAGTGAATTGTTCCTAAAATTCCCCCAGAATATAAACTGAATTTTAAATGTGATAGCTTTCAAAGATAAAACAAATCACTAGCCCAAAAGCATGTTTTTATAAGAATCCAAGTTTATATAATCAAGATAAAACCACCAGACATATAAGACTGGTTTAACAGTTTTGGTTATGAAAACAATATTATCTTTCTTGTGATTATAGCAGAGTTCAATATTATATAAGATGACATTTTAAAGATATGATTTTGTTCATGAATTTCTCAAATGTCTTACACTCACTTATTAATCAATAAGCTTCTACTCCTATATTATTTTTAGGATTATGAAAAATGTAAAAATATACTCAACTAAAATTATAATTCTGATAAGCTTTTTGATATTAATAGTAATTTTGTTCTGTAGAGTTTCAGCTTAAACATAATATCCTACATCCTTTGGTAACTAGAAAATCCTGGGCTAATTTTAGATAGAATTAATTACTGGATAAGTTTTAGATACCTGGATAATTTCTAAGTACAACACTGAAACCCAAGTACAGGTTTAATACATGTACCTTCAGTTTCTTTACTACAGAGTGGTTATAATTTTGAATCATGTTATTAGATCTGCTCATTCTTGCCACTTTACGAATGTAAAGGCTGATATGTGTGGCTTTAGGGACTCCGTTTTGCTTGTTTGTTTGCTAAACTGTCTCTGTGATAGGCAATTAGCAACTACCCACCTCTCGGCAAAACAGAAGTTAATTTGGAGCACTGAGCAGAAGTTAGACACAACTGAATATGCAAGGTAACGGGATGCAATTTCATTTTCCCAGGAAAATCAGAAGAGTATTGTTCTAAAGGAAAGTGTCTGCTTGTTCCAGAATATGAAAGGGCATGGTGGAGAACAAAAGTTGAGTTTATACAGCAAGTTGGAGATGTTTAGAGGGAACTGCATTTTAGTTACCTTGGTTTTAAATACCTGAGCCTGAAAAATAAGGAAGTATGTTAAAATTTTGACAGTTTGCTTAGTTTTGATGGGCTTGTAACTTAAGAACCCTTTACTGCCAAACACTGTACTAATACAAACTAGAACTTGGCTTTCTTTTTATTAAAGTGACAACTAGTTTTGAAATATTTAGTCTAAGAATGGATAGTAAGTGCTTACTCTTTAGTTTAACTTGTCCAAACAGGACTGCATACTCACCCAGGATAATCTTCTGTGCTTTGCATTGCTTTATCATGTTCTTGATTTTAAAAAATAATAAAGGACAAAGTTTACTCACTTGTGAAGGTGCTGAGGTCAGAGGCTGGGTTCTGCGCGAGCAGATGCTCAGACAGTGGCAGATGGAAGCAGAGGGGAGGAATGGCAGAAGTCAAACAGGGGGCAGGCCCCACAGTGCTTCAGCAGCCCCATGGGGAACTCAAACATACATGGCTGTGTCCAGAGTTGGACCCCAGAGTCACACCTGGGATCACTGGGTGTGAGCCACCCTGGAAAGGAGAGCACTTAGACAAGGCAGCTCTGCAGCTGAACAAAACCCACTGGGGGCTGAACGCCTGAGGCTGCCTGCTGACAGCTGGGCAACATGTCCTTCCATGACCAGGAAGCTGGGCAGCTCATCCCCACGGGCACAATCCCCTCCGGTCATGTTACCTTCCACTACGTCCTATTCCAAAGTATCAGAGTGACACCTTGATTAAAAAGGTAACCAAGTATTTTATCTCAAGAATCCATAGATCCCATCTTAATCTGGTGAGACGACTCTTCGTTAAACTTTTGGTTTGGCCTTCAAGATCAGAACTCAGTTAGGAAAAAAACACAAATTTCCAGATTTTTTTTTATCATTTAAAACTTAACTTTGCAATTTCCCATTCAGCCTCCAGATGATCACATGTCTTTATGCCTTGTAAAAAGGACCCTAGAAATGATAGGGTGAGTTTGGGATGCTCTGTTATTTCTCAGTTAGCTCAACATTATTACAAGGACACTCTTGTACGTTGTCAAACCCAAGGATGAATGTGTACAGGATATACATTAATAAAAACGTCTGAGATTAGACCCGCTGCAATGTTTCTCCAAGTGTGGTCTCCAGACCAGCAACAGCATTCCTGGGGATCTCGTTCGCACAGGGGAACAAAATGTGCCACCCCAAAATGCGTCTCTTTGGCACAAGGGTTATTTTAGGCTGATTATTTTTAAAAGACCTGGCAACTCAGAGTCTTTCTTTACCTCTCCCTTAACTGCCTAGAAGTTACATGAAGGGCCGTAGGTCCGGGGAAAGCCCTGTCACAGAGACACCTACAAAGATTATGGGTGCGGCGTGGTAGGGGGAGCTCAGCAGGGACCGGGGACCAGTCTTCTGTGTCCCACTGTGTCTGTACCACGTTAACAAAGCTTTGGTTACCAAGTGTTTGTTCTTCCACCTCTGAACTGCCTTCCTCCCTTCTGAAGTCCCGGATCCCTACCTCCTCCTCTCAGACGGCACGTAAGTGGCAATGGAACCTCCCCAATCCCCACACACATGCAATGAAGTTTGACTGTCTCCTGTTCATCTGTCTCACAGCAATTTCATCTGTAGACCAGCTAAAAGAGCCTAGAAAGGCAGAGCAAAGGTTCCCCCGTATTAGAAACACCAGTCCCAGAGCCTCTCCTCAGACCTACCTCCTCAGTCCAGCAGTCGGGCTCTGCAGAAGCTCTCCGTGGGGTACTAGTGCCTGATAAAACCTGAAAACCACTGCCTCGCGGAACTGATCGAAAGGCCCTAGAAATCTGTTAATATCCCCAAATCTGCTTTATATATCCATACCCTCAGGAGTAAAGCTGGTCAAATTTGAAAGACTTATATGTATTTCATTGCAATAGAGAATTTTAGTCTCTTGTATTTTTATATTATTGCCTACTGTAATAAATTAATCACAGCATCTAGCCTCAGAAACAGACAGGTTTCTGCTCTACCGTGATATTTGCCTAAAGACTCCAGGCATGAGTTTGTATCTTCAACAAGGAAAAATGGTCTCAAAGGTCAAAGCCAGAGATTAAGGCCAAGACTCCCAGATCAGGCTTTGGAGCTTAAAAATGACATCACTTAGACAACTAATTATTCCTGACGACAGAGTCAGGACGTAAACAAAACTGACTGCATCAGACTAAATGAACCAATGAGAGAACTTTAATTGTGGTTATTTATTTTGGAATATACTATTTTCAGCGTTCTATTTTCTAATCAGTATATGAGAAAGGCTCTCTCAAATTGCTGGACTATGCTTCTGTAGATTGAAACATTTGACAAGTAATATCCAATTCTTATTAACCCCTCAGAATTCAGATGATTCTACAGTGCTTCCTTATTTGTAATGAAAATATTTGCTCTCCTTACTTTTAATGAAATATGGTTATTTGCATATATTCTCTCCTAGTCCTCCTTACTAGGGTGTAACTGTAAAACCGTACAACCACAGCTGTACCTAGTGTCATACTTAACAATGCTTCTTACTTGATATGGTGTAACAAGCATAAAAATAAAAATCATCCTTGATGTGTGGACATAATACTTCAATCCCTCCTAGAAACACTGGCCTGTAATCTGTGCTACAGTTTAGAAGGTTCCAGCCTCACAGGGGTAAGGAAGGTCACTTCCTGATAGTCAGAACCTTATAAAACACGGGGACTGTCTATGAGATAGGACTTCGCCCCGACTTACAGGTAATGCAGGTGAAATTTCATAAAGGGAGAGTCTTAGCTTTGACTTCCTAGACCCAAGACAGAAAAGCAAGTAAACAGAGATGCCAACTAAAAGTGTCGCTCACCATCTGGCTCTGTAAGAATGAGGTCACTAGCCACTGCAGTCAGTGACTCAACATATCCTAAAAGGAGTTCAGGCTGGAGATCAGGAATGAGACACTCTGACAGGCCTTCAGACAGATATTTCAGGAGATTTTATGAGCCCAATTTCTTGCACCTTCTCATATCTAGAAAGGCCCTAAAATCATTAACAGGTATCTGTTCCTTGTCACTAGCAGCAAGCCTCTGCCAAAGCGTGTGCCTGACTGTACGCATCCCCTTTCACTAAAATCATATACATACTGACCTCCGCCCACCTCTTCGGAGCAGTTCCTCAGAGCTATTGGAGAGGCGATAGTCCTCATTCTGCCCCAAATAAAACTTAACTCACAATTCTCACATTGTGCATTTTTTTCAGTCGATAAAGGCATATAAAAGTCCAAGCCAGGATTCCTCTAGAAAACGTCCACGTAGTTCATTTTCTCACCTTTGTTTGCAACTCGCCAGAAGCAGCTTATGTGTGTTTATTTACAAAGGTGCAGCAAGAGGTGGAAATTACCAGGCCACGATTAAATAAGGCTAACTTTTGTTGTTTAAGAATAAGCTTTAGAAATTATTTATGGTCATAGTGGGAGTTGGGGGAGCAGTTGAGAAAAAAAAATACCCAAAACTTGGAAATGAAGCTTAAGGATAACTGCCTGTCCTTTCACTGTCATGTTTAAGGATTACATAAATATCTTGGAGAATGCATGCACCTATGGATTTGACTTTGTTATTTAATATTAAATCAGAATACTGATACTTTGAAATTGAGAATTCTTAGATTCCTCTTAAATAAAAAAGTTCTTCCTTTGTAAGCCATTAACCACTTTTAATCTATTCACAGATCTCAGCTTTCTTTTGACTGCCTGACTATATAAATCTTTATTTCCCAAATTCTGCTTTGAACCAGGCTTACCATCTTACTGGTTTCCTCATCAATTAGTGAGTTGAATAAAATCTCTGACATATGTTCATTTTATATTTATACAAGAGTCATTTTTTTTTCCACTTTTTGAAAATTCTGCTTTGATACTTGGGGCTGGATGTGCTTTAGAACTCAGAAGGCAGATTTTAGAAAGTGCAGAGATGTATATTTTATATATTTTTACATTACAGAAACAGACAACTCCCAGCAGCATCTGGGACAGCACCCCATAAGCAAACAGCTTAGTATTTCTCTTGTGAAGCATATAAGTATTTCTATTCAGTGGGATGAAAGACAAGACAGTAAACAGCCTCATGTTATTTCAGGTTTTTTTTTTGTTTTTGTTTTGTTTTTTAACCACTGAACAAACTCAGAAGAGGTCAGGTTGCTACCAAGTGAGTTATGAAAAATTTGTCAGTTTTCAGCACTTGTGGATTTTGGTAGGCAATTAAGGAACTGTGAACCTAAAATTTCTATTACCATCTCAAACTACATTTATTCAGTTACAGGATACTCATGTCAAAGATAATAAGAAAAAGAAGAAGTGTGAAACCTCAGAAGCCATTCACAATTTAATATCCAAGAATGTAATTCAATGTGAGTCATTTCTCTGAGAAGAGTAATAGAGCTGAAAAATCTAACAATCCCAAAATAATGGCTAACGCTCCACTTTCCATGTTTAAGAAGACAATAATCAAGAACCCCAGTAAGCAAATAAAACAGCAAACAAAACTGAAAAAAAACTAGGAAGATACAGACAAAACTTCTGCATAATGTAACCAATCTTTTGCAATCTTTAAGTAAAATACTTAAAAAAAGCCACATGGTCAGAAAAACTGAGTTTACTGGTGGTAAGGTTGAAAAGGGCTACATCAAGTCATGTGCAATGTACTCTTCAATGGATAAAGATGATCTCAACATTAGGGATAAAAACTAGAGACTAAGTTAAAACATGAATAAGTTTAGAAAAATCAGGAAGAAAGGTAAGTTTTACTGCAAAGAATATGCTGTTGTATCTTATCCAAGTTTTTCATAACATTTACATAATATTTTGAGTATCAACGACTGATTTGAATTAGGCTAATTCCTTAACTTTCTTCCTGATGATTCAAGTTTCTGGTTTTTTAGAGAAGGATCAAGAGAAAGGCAGAGACTTCTGGCTCTAAGATGATCTTTATGGTTATTCTCTCCTTCCTCCTCCCTCAATTTAACAGAAAGACAAAATGATATAGAAAGAAGAGAGAAGATGGGAAGGGAGCTCTGGACAAGCTGGAGACTGGGGTTACAGGTGGGGAAGGGACTGCACAAACACCTCATGGAGTAGACAGCCCTCCCCTGGTTGGCTGCAGATGTGCCACAACACTGAATGTCCTGGGACCGTATCAAGGGAGACTGGAAGCCCAGTAGTTTAGTCCCAGCTGTTGAAGCTTCTGCCAGATTGGGGCCACCCCACTCATCTTTGTCATACGCCGGGCAACCTGCCTTGATAAGTCAACACAGGCAATCTTCTCTGGGCACTGTCTCAGCGCCCAAGGGAAGTTTAACATTCTTCACTGACCCTCTTCTGCCACCATCCTAGGGATTCAGAGGGATGAGTTTGTATCTATCTATATTTCATCTGTCTATCCATCATCTATCTAAATATATATTCTAACACAAATATGTCCCCACTGTGTAATTTGCACACACAACAATCCACATTCATGAACCATATTCCTAGAACTTCCAAAGCTGGATTTGATACAAAACATACAAGGAGGCAAAAGGACCTTTGCTGAAGGTTCTCCCTTGATGCCACCTCTCTTAAAACTTACCCTATCAAAAAATAGGACAGCTGAATCAAGCATGAATTTTTTTTAACACCAAATAATATTTATTGAATGCTTAGTAAATGACTTGATATTTGAAAAACTTTTGTCCACAGAAACTTTCCACACTATGGTGAAAAGTGTAAGTTATTAATCTTTCTTCTCTATTAATCTAGGAATGAGCTGTGTCTCACACATTACAATTCACCTTTCCTCAAGAAACTGAATAAGAGATCTGTAGTTTTGATTTACATTTTACATTTAATATATGTACGTATTTAATATATTTAAAAATCTTTAAAGACATTATTCTAGCCTTTAAGTTGAGGATGTGTCTAGGATTTCTCCCTGCCCTCCTCCCCCATCCTCCGTTCTTCCTTACACTGTTCATGTACAAGGACAACCCCAGTGACAGCCCCTTAAATGTTTTCCCACCACCACACAAGGTAATTAGCTTGTAATTTTATTAGTTCTCCTGTGTTAGTTATCCAATCTAAATTGTAAGTGTAACCCCCAACTGGACAACGTAGTTAAATAGGCTGGGAAGGAGGGTAAAGGGAACAGTAAAATAACGGTTGATAAAGAGTCAATGACTTTGCAGTGAAGGAGGCGGTCAAGGCCTATCAGTGGGGAGCTGCTGTCCAGACATCCAAGATGATGATGAATTGTACAATGCTTCCTATAATCACAGCATATACGGGAAGAATCAGGACAGAGACCAGAGCATGGCAGCATCATTCTCACGTGGAAATACACTCCGAGGGAGTACTCATTATAGGAGAGTCCACAGATAGACACATCATCAGAAATCAGGGATCACAGACCTATAAAATGTCAACTTTGTACTTAATCTATGAATTTCAGCATCTTCAGCCTAAGGAGTCTGAGAAATCCATACAACTGGGATAGAGCCTGATGCCAGGAAACTGCTGTCTCAGTGCAAATATCATTGATGGAGACAAGGAGACTCCTGAAGAGGAGAGCAGCTGGAGGCAACAAAGAGAGTCCAGGCAGGTCCTCAGGTGAAGAGGACTGGAGGTTAGCATCAGAACCATGCTGCACACCACCTATGGGGAATCACTACGTCTTCATGGGACAGGCAGCAGGTATAAACGTGACACATTGATACTGAGCCGCCCTTCCCTTGGCACAGTCTCCTCCTGTTCCCCTGGAGTTCGCCAAGACTGCAGCACAGGCACTCAAGCAGAGTCCTTCACCTTCTTCCCCTTCTCCTGACTTCCTGACAAGCTGCCTGCCCTCCCGGGGGCTGCTCCGCTACCAGGCACAGCTGTCCTTGCCCAGATGCTCCCCTACTCCAACCGAAGGTCAAAGCTGACTGTGGTCCACGACCACGTGGTTACTTCACCTCCCTTACAAGCGGAGCTGTTGCCCATACCTCTGCAGTAACTCTGCTCATTGTCTGTCTCTCCAGATGGCTCTCTGCTCAGTTGTCCACTGAAGATGCGTGGCAGGTTGCTTTGGAAAGTGATGCTCTCTCTCCACCCCTCCCCTTCCTGTAACCACGACATTTTCATTAAGATGGAACCTATTTCCCTGTCCCTTGAATCCAGGTTCGCCTTGCCATTTGCTTTGGCAAACAGAACCTAGCAAAGGTGGCACGTGCCTCACCTACTTCAGCCTGAGCCCTCTATCATCACCCAGAGAAAAAACCCAGCTAACTGGCTGGTGGGTGGGACCACATGGACCAGTCACTGCTGTCAGCCCAGATGACAGCCAGCCAACTCCCAGCAGCAGGGCCACCTCACTGGCCTTCAGCTCCCAGCAGATGCACGAGGCCACTCAGCCACTATCAGACCCAGCCAGCTGGGGCCAGCCTAAACTGCGGACCCACAGAGTCATGAGTCACATAATGGTGATAATAAGTCACATAATAAGTCACATGATAATAAGTCACATAATAAGTCACATGAGTCACTTAATTTTAAGCCATTAAATGTGGGGGTGGTTTGCTACACTGTAGTAAGTACTTAACAGAATATGCTACCCATGGCAAATTGTCCACCTAGTAGGTAACTCTCTAGATCAGCTAATTTTCCACAGCAGAACTATTTGAGCCTCCTGTTATATATCAAAACATATATTAGAATATGAAAATACTGTTTTATCACTGCACTATATTGTATGATGCTATAGTATTACACTGAGTTACACTACATTATTACATATCCCACTATACATTTTCAGAGGATACAGGTATCCAGGGGAAGCTCTGTTGGTGGCGGGGAGATGGTGTTACACTTAGCCTCACGCTAGACCAGAAAACACTGCTCCTTCCAGCAGCCAGGCCACGCCGCTCAGTCTAATCCACCTTGCTCAACCTTCTCCTCCTCTTGTCTTTTCCAAAGTTGCTCTTCAGTCTGGCTTTCACCAATGTTCAGTTCTTTCAGACGTATCTGTATACACTTGTCACTTAGGACGCTTACAGAAGCAAGCACCTAAATTGGCTATGTTAAAGAGTGAGAACATTCATTTTCTCACATACCAAAAAAATCCAGATGTAGACAGCTCCATGGTTGCTTAATTCAGCAGTTCCATGACATCAAGAATTCATCTTTCCACCTAACTGCTGAATAAGACGGCAGCTTTGTCCTCAGAATAGCACTCTCCTGGGCACAAAATTGTTGCCACCACTGCAGACATTATGTCTAGACACAACATCTCTGCCTAAGTGTGTCTTGTTAAGAACCTTTCCCAGAAGTCCACCAGCAGAACCCCCCTCAGACCTGACAAACTAGAACCATCACATGCCTCATTCTAAATCAGTCATTGGCAAGTGGTATAATATAATCATGATTCACTCAAGTCAACTAGATTTACCCCCTTAGAAGTGTCCGCTAAAATACCTAACTTCTATGTAGAAACAAGATCAAACCATTTTTTATGGTTTTCAGAGGCCCTACGCCACTTGACATGTTTGACCTAAGAGCCTGCTTCCAAACATCTCTTCATTCCATGACAAAGTTCTTTGGGGCAAATTCTTTCCTAAATTTACGTGTAAGTTCAGCTAGCACTCTGGATTATATGTGGTTTTAGAGAAGGAGCACTGTGTCAGTGACTGGCATCAGAGACAGCCAGTTACACTTTCCACATCCACTTGTTCAAGTTCAGCCATGCTCAAATTTGGTCCTTGGACCAGCAGCATCACCTGGGAATTCTTTTCTGGCCGCATCCCAGATTAGTGAAACAGCAATCCTGAGGGTAAGACTCAGCTATGTGTGTTTTACAAATCTTTCAGGTTATTCAGATGCTCCCTAATGTTTGAGAACCACTGCAGTACGTATGAGCTATGTGGCTTCAGACAAGATATACTCTCTTTCAGGCTCAGATTGTCAGTCTTTCAAATGGGGTAATAAGATCTCTCTTAAAGTGTTACTGTAAAAATTAAACAATGTATAAAATACTTAGTACAGTGCTGGTGCAAATAAACATGTCAGCATATTTTCACATATGTAAAACTACACATTAATTCTTAAAATCTATGTACACACTCAAATAAAGAAATCATTGCTCAGGAAGAAAAAAATCTATGTACAACTATGAAGATGTGTATAAATGTATTAAATGAACTGATTACAAAACTACATATTTTTAAAGATGTACATCTATTATTTTTATACCAATTTTTTATTAAACATATACAAAGAACAAAAAAGCAAATATGAAAATCTTATAAAAAGAGCCATTTCCCAGTTACACTACCACCACTCGGCTACATTTTAGTAAACTGTAACACTATTTATTTCCATATTTCTGAACAAGATGCACAGATTTCTATTTCTTAATTCACCAATTTTAGACACTCCTTTCATGAGGATGAGGATTTAGTTCTCTTAAACTAGCATCTCCACTTCCTCCTGCCTCATTTCCCAAATGAGATTTTATCTTCGTATTTAGCGAAATCAATTCTTTACATTACTATGACCTCATAAATGTAGTTCTATTGGTCAATAAATTACAATGACATTGTTTCTTCTTGTGCATTTGTTCTCTTTTGGAGGCAAGAACTGCTCAATATTCCAACAGCTCAACCTAGCCAATAGCTCAGGAAAATTAATCTCAGTAATAACTTCCTACACAAATATCAGATAAACTACCAGCTCTGTTTTTCCCTAAAGAACGTTCTCCTGGAGTTTGAACTAGCTGCTGAGATTTCTCCAACACATTCTTGCCCTGTGTTAGAGATTTTCTGTTCTGACCCCCTACCTTTTTGTCATTTCTTGATTTACTGATTCATTTTGGCGAGGTTCCTCTTAGCAGCTTCCTGAGAAAGGATCCAGAGGAAGTGTTTTGAGTTCTTGCCTATTCACAGATGTCTTTCCTTGCACATCTGCTTGTCAGTTTCATTGTGAACAGAACAGAATCCCAGGTTAAAAATCATTTTTCATCAGAATTCGAAGGAATCACTCTAGTCCTTCCTACCTTCCAGGATTCAACCCCACACTTTCTCCCAGCCTCCTGCATTTGCCCTCTTTAGTTTGCTTCCTTAAGTTCTCACCTTTAGTGTTTTAATGCAGACTAACATCCCTTCATAGGAGTCTTATTCATTGTAGCAGGTGCTCTGCGGGCTCTTCACTACTGAGAAGTCCTTATTTGATGATTTTTTCTCTTTACAGACTTTCAGATATTGGATGCCCTGGTTGATAATTGTCTCATTTTTATTCTACTGCGCATTTTCTTTTTGATCTTTTCAGCTTTCTTTTCTCCTTTTCACCATTTCAGGATTTTTTTTTTATTACTGCTTATAAATCTGGTATCTCAGATATTTTTTCTACATTTTTTACAATGCCCTCTGCATTGCCTGTTACCTCCAATTTTCTGTTTTTGTTTTCATGGGTTTTTGGGTTAGAAGCTTTCCTTTAGGATCTCGTGGTCCTTGAATATCTATGTATGGTAGAAAAAGATTCTAAAAATCTAATCTGATGCTCTGGGTTTCTTGGCCAATTTTTGAAACTATGGATTTTACTCAAAATAATCAGGATTTAAACTGGATTCTTCTTTGGAGAAACTCCAAGTGTCAATGTATTTCTACAATGTTAAGTTTCTGACTTGGAAAATCTAATTTTTCTGCTCAAGGGTATGAGTTCCAGAAATAGATGAAGGGAGCTAGAAAACCTGGGGTTCAGCATATAAACTTTTATTTCATCTCCAACTATCCCCTCAAGAGAAATAAAGAAAAATAGCTCATTGTACCAATGACCTTCTGTGGTGACCCACATTCCACAAGCTACTTTAGATTTGGATAATCTTGTGTTTCTCTTAGGCACCTAATAGTAAGTATCACCTATTATGGACTGAACTGTGTTCCCAAAAAATCGTATGTTGAAGTCCTAACGCCCAGCACCTCAGAATGTGAGATTGATTGGAAATAAGGCCTTTAAAGAGGTAATGAGGGTAAAATGAGACCTCCAGGGTGGGCCCTAATCCAATCTGACCAGTGTCCTTATGAGATAAACAGGAGAGACTTAGGAGACACACCTGGGTCACCAGTGCCAGAAAAAAGGCCACGTGAGGACACAGGGAGAAAGCAGCCATCTGCAAACCAAGAGGCAGCCTCAGAGAAGCCAGCCCTGCCAATTCCTTGATCTTGGACTCTCAGCCTCTAGAACTGTAAGAAAATCAATTTCTCTAGCATTTAGTTATGGCTGCCCAGCAAACTAACATAGTGCTCATGGGTACATACAAGTCCCCAATCACTGCTCATTACTGGGTAACTGATTTGCCTGCTTGGCTAATTGGTGCCCTCCCCATGTGCTCTCACCTGCTACTAAGGGGTCACCCACAAAGAGCTCCCATACAGTCCAACAGCTTCTCTCATCCCTGGGGCCAAGAGAGTGAGTGGGGAAGGCCACAGTTCATGATCCGGGGCCACACTCAACCAACAGGGGGCCAGAGTGTGGGCCAGCCCCCTCACCCTTTAATGGGACAATTCCAACGTGTGTCTCTCAGAAGGTCCCCAGCAGAGCTGAGCAGCCTTTGTCCATCATCCCACAGCCAAGTGTCACAGCTGAAGGACTGCATAGGGGGAAAAGATCCCAAGAAAACATGCCATGACAGTTATGTATTTCAAATATGTTATCCTTCATCCTCACTACACAACTAATTCACCTGCTGCTGCTCATGCCTCCCTTACAGCATCAGTGGTGTCAACTATAAGGGCTGCTCCCAAATCACTTAGGTCACACAGAAGGTCTGCACAAGGGCTTAAATAATTATAAATTCATTTCATTATATACACTAAAATATAAACGTTCCTACTATCTTATATTATTAGATTTAGAAATTTAAATTTTATCAGCCTAAGACATTTCATTGTACCAGTGATTCATGTCTGTTGAGGAGTTTGTGGAAAGCCATCCCCCCGGAATAATTCTGAGCATGAAATCCCAGAGTGGCATTTCACTGTGTTTTTCCTCTAAAATTAACACAGACTTTTGTCCAACTATATAATACAGAAAACACACTATTAGGAAGTTTCGGCAATAAAATGACAAAGTTCAAAGAAAATACAGTGTGATGAGGATTTTACTTCCACTTGAGTTGAATCTGTGATTGGCTTCAGTCCAGAATTTCTCACCCCCTGGGAATTCACTCTTTTCACACCTCTTGTTTTAGTTTCAGTTTCTCCCAAAGTAGATTGGACGTGAGTAGCTACTTGGGAAGCCAGAAGTATCCCAGCAGAAGGATGGAGGGGAGAATCCAAATGTGACTGAGTTTAAATCCTCCAACGATGGAATATTTCCAAATGAGAACAAGTTGAATTTACAAGAGATAGTTTTAAATTAGAAGAGACCAAGTATCTAAATAGGTGAAATTACATTACGTAGGTTTGTTCACTCGTAGAAAAATTGTAGGCAGCAAAAATTTTTACCAATTGTGATTTGAGACGGACAGAAGTCTAAAGTGGCAGACGGCTGACGGAATCTGAGCTCTCCAAGGACAGAGAGGGGTTGCCTTCCGTTCAGTGCTATCAGATCCATGCCTAGAACAGTGCCTGGACCACAGGCGTCAACAGTGAATATTGGTGGGATGAAGGATTAGGGGAGATGGGAAGGACTTGGGGTTCCCAGGACCTTCACTAGGAAGTTGAAATTAATTAAAAACAATCTTTCGGAAACTCTAACCACCATTACCAGAATAAATTGACAATATATCCAATAGGAGAAGCCATCATAAAAAAGGTTATGGGTATGCCAGTGTGTATAATATTTTTGAACAGGAAAAAAGTTGCCTCCATTCTGAACTGTGGAAAATACGGTGACAATAATACCAGATCAAGTATTATTGGATAAAAACTTACCCTTACAATGTTTGGAAGTCTTAGTCCACTAGGGCCGCCCCCACTCACTAAATCAGAACATTAACACGTTTTTATTATGCTAATTAGTGACAGTAGCAGTAACCACAAGTAAACGTGGATAGAAACAAGATAGAAGCCATATATTTGGTTATTGTACATAATTAACAAATTCTGGGATCTGAACCTTCAAAACCACCCAAGTCTTAAAACCAACTAACCCCTGGCACCTGAATGCTCAGGTTTGAAACCCAGCTCCACAACTTACTAACTCAATGAACTGGTACAAGTTTAACAGTTCAGCGGCTGTTTTCTCATCTGTAAAATAGGAATTATCACAGTCCCTCATCACTAGGTTATCGTTAGGATGAGAGATTATCCACAGAAAGCGTGTAGTAAATACTTGGCACATGAAAATATGAGACGAGTCTCATTTGATGCAGGGACTTCCCCTAGTTGAGAGCTGACAGACTCAGTAACAGCTGATAGTAATTCAGCATTTACATCGGGCTAGTCACCATGCAAGGTGCTTTGTGTTATTAGCCAATTGTAATACTTATTACGTCTCAAAATGGCCTAAAATGCCATTTTCTTTGACCGCCACATGTTGAACAAGGGACTCAAGCAGTATCATTAGCATTTTTGTATTTTCGTATGAAACGCTATTTTCAAGTTTCTCAGCCCTATCTTTGAAATGGGTAATTCTCTTCAAAGTACACATAGACAAATATATTTAACCATGGTTAAATTTCATTTTCCTGGCCTTGGACCATCATTCCAGCTAATTCAAGTCTGTTTACCAAAACACTGAATGACTTGCAACTTTGGGTTGAATACTACAGAAAGCAAAAGGGAAACCAATGATTTGCTACCAATGACCTCCTTCCAGCTAATCTTTACTTGTTTTAATACTGTCTGATAGACGTTAAACTTGCCCAGCTGACACTTCATCTGGCCTAATTTCTAAGCTCAGAGATCTTAGCTGTAAAGTGGGGGAAGCCTTACAGTGCTGTTTGTGAGGGTCAAGCGAAGACACATTTAAAAGACTCAGACTATTATTACACTGTGCTGGTTTTCTTTTCCTCCATTCAACTGATAATGATATTTGTTTGGAGTGCTGGCCAGGTCTCCTAAAGAAATTACACTTCGTCACGGAATTTTTCTTTCAATTACTTAGGCTGTGGCCTAAACCAGCTGAAACCCATGTGCAAAAAATGCAAACAGATTATAATGTATCAATTTAGGTCAGGAAGCCATATCAAAAATGAAAGAGTGCAATGAGCCTCTAGTTCTGTAATTCAAAAGGACTGTTGTGGAGACAGGCGGGAAGGAGGCAGGGCACGACCTTTAAAAGAATGACTCAGCAACTGAAGATTCCACTCCCAGTGATTGAGGCCCAAGTGGTGGGAGACTCACCTTCCAGTAAACCTTGAGCCCCAAGATGGAGGAAGATGCAACTTCCAGTAGACCTTGAGCTTCATTATATACGCTCACTGTAATGTATTAGCAATACTAAATGACACTCCCACAGGTGCCAAGACAGGTCCAAGGCTGGTCAGAAAAGGCCAAAAAGCCGGCAGTGGCCCAAATCCTGGGAATCCCTGCCCCTTCCCCAAAGTAGACCATCTCTGGTCTGCTGGGCTTTCTTGCCTTCGGAGACGGCCTACACTCTGTCTATGAATGTGTATCCATTTTTACTTTAAACCCCCTCCCCCAGGCCATGCCAGCCTCCGACCTCCCTGGCCTTCTCAGACGGCCTGCACCCTGTCTATGGAGTGTATCTCTCTGAATAAACCTACCTTCACTCAATTACAGATGTCTCTTGAATTCTTTCCTGTCGGAAGCCAAGGACCCTCCCTTGGTGGGGCGCCTCCCAGGGACTCGGGGGAGACCTGGGACACAACCCTCCTCTTGCGCCTGGTTTTCCTACGCGTTACTTGGGCTTAGACCATTCCCAGCAGGTGCGACCATTCAGCTTAAGAGCAGGCTGGTGGGCTACCTGAGCCGGGCTCTCATACCTGTTGTGCGGGAGGCCCCCTGGTGGAAATACTCCTCCTCTCCCGAGCAGGTGAAACCGCTGCCCAAACTATCCCACTCTCCCCATCTCTGCGTGTTCGGTACTCACCTTCCCTGCAGGGGCGAAAACGGCAGGTCCTCGCTCCCACTTCGGCAGAGGAGCCTCCACTTCCTCCCTGCACCAGGTCCTCCGAGAACTGGAAGCGCGCGCGCAGGCGCGCCTCCGCCATATAAAGCCCGCAGGTCTCGCGAGTCTTAAACCCAGCTCCACATTGGGAGCACCTGGGAAGCCCGAGGCCGCTGCGCGAGCCCGCGGTCCACGCCCCAGGGATGCTCATTAATTGACCTCAGATGTGGCCTAGGCAGGGCGATGTTTAAAAAGGTGATTACAATGTGCAGGCAACTTTGAGAATCACCACTGTTGAGAGCAAAGAGCTGCGCCTAATTCCACCCGTGGGACTCCCCAGCAGATCCTCATTGAGACTAGTGAACTCAGGAGTCCAGGTCCTTCCTTCCTCCTCCTTTTTCTTTCACTATCCCACAGACTTGCCTCACCTACTTGGCCTCAGCAGTTCCTTATGAGCCCTAATAGGGGAAAGGGTGCAACTGGGAGTTCTTTCTGCTTAGCATACCCTTATGAACCTTTCACCCGGATTCACATTTCAATAATGCGAAAACAGGTGTTAATTTCACGAATTCTGCAAAACGGTTTCACAGAGAGAAATCAAATCAGTCCAGCCTCTTGCGTCCTATATATGAGCAAAAACAGAACAATTTTCTAAATGACTCAGTTTTTTCCAACTGTTTCAACATAAACACATCAAATTTTTTTCACCGGAACGTAACAACTGAAAATATCTCCCAAAAGAATATTTTCAGAGGCACCAGTTTGGACAGCCAAGGCCACACTTTTAAAATATCATTCATGAATCAGTGGATTAAACATCAGTAATAGACATACTATTCTTCATTCACGTTCTCAAAGACGCGTATATATATTTCTCAAGCAATACCTGAGAAATATAATGGAATGGTCCATTTATTTTTTTCCCAAAGAGAAATGATTTGGTAAACAGCATTATCTTGAAAGCAACTAGCTCTTTTTAATACTTATCATGCTTTCCTTGTATTCAGTTTAAATGTCACACATCAGCACCTACAGGTGGGCTATTGTCAGCGACCTTTATGTTATGTTGAAAAGGCACCAGGAACTTTTTTTCCCCGTATTTGCAAAGAAGTGGGGGGAAAACTTCAGCCCACTCTTTCATTGCCAGGAACGTTAGCAACCAGAGCTCAGTGTTCCCTGTTATACGACATCACAATCACAGTCAATAAATATTGATGACAAATTCAACAGAACTCCCTGGATCCCTTGAGCTAACATCCAAATGCATGGGGTAGGGGTGGAAATCTCTTAATAGGTTTTGTATGCACCTCTGCCTCTGCAGAAAATGGTAACCTTAACCTGGGGTCCCCTGGATTCATAAATAATACAAGAGAAGCATTTATGCCTAAACATAAACTTGTGTCCTAAAGTGTCTTTTTTTAAAAAGTATGTGTGTATATACACATATATTAATATGACGAATTTACCCTTCATTGTAAACTAACAACACAAAAATGGCTGATAATTAAATGCTAATGATTCAAACTGGATGCTTATGTTTTGCATTACTTGCTTCATAGGGTTAGCATTTAAATGGTCAGCTTTGAAGTTAGCAAACAGCCATTAAGATGCATCAGGGGAGTTCTCAATTTTTTTGCAGTCATTGTTTTCATCTGGCTGGCTACAGGCTTACCCAAATGGCAGAGATGGGATTTACATAGCGAAGGCTATTTTTGTTAGTGGGAGGGAAGAAATCTTTTCTTCCAAATAAATAAATAAGAGGGATGGTCCTGAGAGGCTAGCATGTGGGAAAAGCTAAATCTTTCGTCCCACTTCTCTGCCAGCCTTGAGAATTCCATTGTTATTCCCTCTTTCCCTTGAAGGCTTCAATGCAAATTTTTTAGTTCCCAAGCTTTTGCCTTGTGCGTTGCTCACGGCATCTCAGCCCCCTCTCAAAGGATTCCTTGGATACGGAGCCAGCTGTCTACAAGATTCATTATTCTGGACTCTCTGGGGTTAATACCCAAATCCTCTCCCGGGGCAGTACAAGTCTGAGGAGGCATGGAGGGGAAAAAATTACATGAAAATTCCTAAAGGCATTGTCTATTGAAAAGAGGGCAATAATTAAGAGATAATGTGAAAGGAGAGAGAACATTCTCACAGGAATAATGGTCTCCTGCTGCTACAAGAATGCCGGGGCCAAGCCAGCACCGTTTCTAGAAAATAAATGCCATGGTGAGGGAGGTTAAGACATTTACTTTCAAATCAGAAAAGCCAGTCCCCTGGCAGAGTCCTGGGAATCCAAAGGATCAAAACTGATTGCTTCATTTTATCCCATAAATATTCGTGCAGAAGAGGGGTGCTTGGTACGTCATTAGTAGCCTGCAGAGTTAGAGGACCTCTCATTCATAGATAGATAGATAGATAGATAGATAGATAGATAGATAGATAGACAGACAGACAGACAGACACTGGTTCTGTCTTCAGCTGGTTAAGAAAGATGCTAGTACAGCAAAATCTTTAACAAGTTCATCACTAGACTATGCTCAGAGTGATTCCTACTACTTAATATCAGCCTGCATTCTGCAGAAGCTTCCTAAGAACAACACCCTTTCCTTTGCTGAATAAGAAGGGAAACTGAAGGATGAAGGATCTAGTAGGGGTCGGGAGGAGGCAGTCTTTATAGTGCAATTATCTGAGGGCAAACGGAGCCTTTCAATACCCTCAAATCATACTCATAAAACTAATTCCAGCGCTGTGGTTCCCGGAGTGAATTGGAAAGGAATTGCAACGTTCCTTCATACGACTCTAAATGCAACCCAGATTGTGACATGGTTGATTAAATATTTTGGGCCATCAGTGAAGTGGCACCTCACTTTATTGCTTAAAAGTCAAACATTCAAACAGGCAAATTTTTTCAAATAAATGATGCAAAAGTTTTATTCCGTCATGTCAGAGAATCGTGGTCAGTGTCACTAGTTCTGCATTTGTGTGACCTTACATGATCGCATTCACCACACACAAAGTTGGAAAGTTACATAAAGACGACAAATATTTGGTATCACTGGTGGTCACTGGACACATAAATATGAACAAGGTACCCTCAAGACATTTGTAACCCACTAATATCTTTGTAGAGGAAGGAAAGGAGAAGGAAAACTGTTGGTATTTTTTTTATCAAAAGGGTGGGAATCCAACAGAAAGAAATACAATGAGAACCCAGGTTGGATCAATAAATTCTAGTTAATAAAATCATGGACAGCTTCGTGGAGAGGTATGTGGCTGCCAGGAGCATAACCAAGTCAGGATCATCACACTATTTAAAGCCCCCAATGTCTTCCCATGTCACTCAAGGTAAAAGCCAAAGTCCTTCCTGTAACCTACAAGGTTCTACATTAACTTCTCTGAGATTCTCCCCACCCCTTTCTTCTCATTCATTCCACATACCCTGGCCTCTTTGCTACTTTTGGAAAGTGCCTCAGGGCCTTTACACATGCAGTTCCCTCTGCCAGAAATGCACTTGCCCCAGATAGCCACATTCTCGCAGCTTGCTACATAACTTTCAGGTCTTAACTTGGAAGTTCCCCTTTTCAGCGAGAACATTCTTGGCCACAATTTTTTTTTAATTGAAGTATAGTTGATTTACAAGTTTGTGTTAAATCAAACTAAATCAAAGTGATTTAGTTATACATATATATACATATTCTTTTTCATTATAGGTTATTACAAGATATTGAATACAGTTCCCTGTGCTATAATGTAGGTCTTTGTCATGTATCTGTTTTACATATAGTAGTTTGTATCTGCTAATCCCAAATTCCTAATTTATGCCTTGCCGCAACCTACCTTCCCCTCTGGTAACCACAAGTTTGTTTTCTATGTCTGTGAGTCTGTTTCTGCTTTGTAAATAAGTTCATTTGTCTCACTTTTTTAGATTCCTCATGTAAGTGCTGTCATGTGACATTTGTCTTTCTCTGTCTGACTTACTTCACTGAGTATGATAATCTCTAGGTCCATCCATGTTGCTACAAATGGCATTATTTTGTTCTTTTGTATGGCTGAGTAGTATTCCATTGTGTATATGTATCACAACTTCTTTATCCAGTCATCTGTTGATGGACATTTAGGTTGCCCCTATGTCTTGGCTATTGTATACGGTGCTGCTATGAACACTGGGGTGCATGTGTCTTTTTGAATTGGAGTTTTCTCCAGATATATGCCCAGGAGTGAGATTGCCAGATCATATAGTAACTCTGTTTTTAGTTTTTTAAGGAACCTCCATACTGTTTCCCATTGGCCACTGTTCTCGAAACTAAAATTCTCACCCATCTCCCAACACTTCCTGCCCCCCTTCATGCCCTTTTCTTCTTCCTGTCATTTACCATATTCTAAACTACTATGTGTTAGAATGTGAAAACGAATATATGTACGTGTATGCATGACTGGGACATCACGCTGCACACCAGAAACTGACATGTTGTAACTGACTACTTCAATAAAAATTTTTTTAATTTTTTAAATAAATAAAAAATTGTAAATTATAAAATAACTACTATATGTTTTTGCTTATTAGCTACATGCCCCTCCCCCATAAGGGGGGAACGAAAGCCCCATAAGGACAGAAACTTCTCTAAGTTTCGTTCAGTTCGAAGAATGCCTGGTTCGTAGTAGGTCATCTTAACTAAGTCCTGAAATGAACAGCTTTCTTGTTCTCCTGTTTCATGAGAGGATTTTGCTGTGGGTGCTCTGATTTTCTAGCTGGCAATATAATGCTGTTTTTATAAAATTTCTCCTGGGATCATTATAGAATGTCTTTACATGATTTCTTCATACTATTCCATCAGGATGAAATAGAAACTGTCTTATAATGGAAGCCAATCACTGAATTTTTCCATCTGAAAAAAAGAAGTGTTCAAATAATGATAATCATAATCTGAATAAGAATAGCAGCCATTTAATACTACGTGCAAGGCAGACTAGTCAATCAACACTTCAGCAGATATTTGTGGACTCTCCAGTATATGCTAGCCCCTGGAAATTTACAATCAGTAAGAAGTACACATGGTTTTACTTGGTGCTTTAGTCCCTGCACAATCTGATCCACCTGTGTATTCAATCACCAAATATTTACTGAGCATCTACTATGTGTCAGGCAAGGCAGAACACACCCTCTGTCTTCTACAATATTTTCTTCTACTCTTCAAAGTCAGAAAGACTAGCCCTCTCATTTCCTTTTAAGTATCTAGGCTGTATTCCTTCCCCTGGCTGTTCCTGGGGTTCTCCCTGGGCAATTCACCTTTATTCATTCAGACATTTCCCGTCCTAGGAGGCGTCCCAGCCTCCTACAGTCCAGTCTCCTTTCTTTAGCTGTCTTCATCCAGATTTCACTTAAGCCCTTAACACTTCATCTCACAAGTTACCTGGCTACTCTCTTCGTCTGAACTTGACTTCACATCAGAATCACCTGGAAGAGTTTTTAAATAATAACTAAATTAGAATTCCAGGCAATGACCCAAGAATCACTGATTTAGACCCAAAGTTGAAAATTAATACCCTCAATTCAAGTAACAAATAATCAGCCTAAATTTAATAAGGATGTGGGTATCATCTGCTCTACACTACAATGTCATTGGGTAAAACAAGAGGGGATCATTCCACAAAGTGGCAATTTTCATCCCAAATGTTTTTTGCCCACCAATTTAGACAGAATCTTGGAATTGTTAGCTAAAACCATATTAAATGTCTGTTAAAGGCCTTCTTCATCCCCTATTTGTCACTGCAAAATAATGAATTTTGTACTACACGAGTACCTGTGGTCTCCTATTTCACTCACAATTCCATTGTTTTTCGGACTGTAAATTTTTTTTTAATTAAGTAAAAGGCATGTTAATAAACAGGGGCATCTAGCTGTAACTTGCCACCTCTCCTCCAGCGTGACAGGTTTTTAGTGAAAATGGGAAGAGTTCAGGGAACTTATGACACTCAAATCTTAATTTTTATAGCTCTCATAAGAGTTTCTGGGTACATAGATTTCCTTTCTGTTAAAAGTGTTTTTAGAACAATTGGAAGATAGAGGTTATTTTTAAAGCACTCTTTTTTTTTTTTTTCAGTAAATATTTTTCTTTGAACTGAGGAAATTCTAAGTTCCCTGGAGTGTAGCTATATTCTCATAAACCATCCTGTGATGGATTTTTTTGGGAAAGAGGCAGATAAAAAAAAAGGGAGGTTGGCAGCTTCAGGGTTGACATTGCCTCCTGATTGTGATGAAGGAGATCTGGGTTCTAATCAAAACCCTGGGTTCTAACCACAATTCCCTCATATAGTCCTATCATGCAGATTTAAAGAATATATGACAATGTACCTAATGCTTAAAAGCTACCCAAAAGGACTTACTCTCTCTTTTTCTCTCCATGCTGTCTCTACTCTCCCCACAGTCTTCTTCCTTACATTTTCCATTTATGAACCAAAATTGTCACCTAGCAAATTTTGACATCTGAGATACTCTTTGTGTTTAAAATATGATAGGCATTCAGAAAAATTATAAAATGATACATTAGTAAAACCAATTTTGAAAAGAAAGAAAGCCTTTACTGATTTACTCTGCAGTAACATGAAATAAAATATATTTTCACTTCTTCATCCATCTACCGCACAGAGGGGAGTACAGTCAAAGTGTTCTCATATGTAATTTTTGTGCTACGGTTCCTGTGCTGCAGGTGCAGACCATGAATCCACAGAACCTCCCTGAACGTTGATACTCGCTCTACCAACGCCACATCACAAAAACTACGGAAAATTAGATCTAAACTGACATTTCCAGGTGGCTATCTATCTCAGGGTGTCTTCCACGCATTGATTCTTTCGGCAACAGAAAAATCACAAAACATTCATCTTAAGAAGTCCAACACATGCTCAATTTACTCCTAATGTGTAGGACTATGAGGAGAGCTGACATTAAAACCAGCGATTTCTCATATTAAGTGGAATATATGAAAAGCGTACTGTGTTACCATGCGTACAAGGATGCCTCACTGTCCTGCTCCAATCTCCTCTGGAAATGAAAGGATTATGTCACCCTCTTAAAAAAAAATGGTCTCTGAATCTACACAGCCCTCTGGCTTTTTCTGTTAGATTTTACCTTCTTAAACCAGAGTCCATCACTCTCAAATACCAACAGCAATGTCTTGCCACACTGCCCGGCAGTTCTGACACCCACATCATTTCTTAGGGGCCTTTAAAAACCTCCTCACTTTAGGAGGAGGGGTGTAGTTTAGTGGCAGAGTGCTCATCTAGTAAGTGCAAAGTCCTGGGTTCAATCCCCAGTACCTCCAACAAAAAAAGGAATAAAAATCTACTTATCTCCCCCACCAGAAGTACACAGCACTGTATGTTAATTACATCTCAGTAAAACTAGAAGGAAAAAAAAAGGATTGTTTTTAATTAAAAAGAAAAAACCCTGACCATTTTAACTTGTTTTAGGTGTTGCTAAGCTCTTAGGAACTACGGGCCATCAGGCAGTAGGGTCCTTTTGTCTGATGAAGTCTGGATCAGTTACTCCCACAGAAAACCTGGTTCTGTAGGAGCGGAGTCCACAAGTCATGTAATTATATTTGCAGGGGAGAGGAGGGAAGGGAGAAGTTGGATCGTTCGTGAAAGGCCCCTTCAGGATGGACAGAACACATCAGGACATCCTGATGGTCACAGGCAGAACACACGCAGCTCCGAAAAGCTGGGGTAGAGAACAGACTTGGCCTATTTCAGATTTTGCCCAGGCCTGAGTACCTCCGCCCACCTCACGCACATGTGATGGGCACCGCCTGTAGGCTGGGAGCTTCTATTTCTGCATTTTGTTTCAACCAGTTCAGCTTTCGTGGAGGTAAATGTTGACCAAAACAGACACTGATAAAGTCCACCTTCATGCTGGAAAAACCATCATATGGGTAGCAATTGCTAGTCGAGAGCTTTGAAGATTTTTCTAAAGTGTTTTAAACAATATTCTGCCGACAGCAAGTTGATAAGATGGCCACTCATTACAGGAGATTAATTTCTGCATAAAGAGACCTAGGCTTTTTCCCATTGTCTTTACTGCAGCCCCTCCTGATACCAACCACCGACTGAGACCCACAGTCCTGGAGTCCATGCTCAGTCTCCCATAGACCACATCCAAGTCTGTGTCAAGTTCAAATGCTCTTTTCCTCAGTTTTTTCTCTTTCTTCTTCTTCTTCTTTTTCTTTCTTTCTTTTTTTTTTTTTTTTTTTTTTTTTTTTTTTGCTGTATTTTCATTCCTGCGCTCAGCAAATATTTACCGAGCACTTACAATGTGCCTGGCACTGCTCCAGAACACTGGGATATGGCAGTGAGCAAACAGACTGAAGTTCTGGCTTACACTCTAATTGGGGGGGGGGGGGAGACAAACAAGTAAGTACAATACGGTAATTGATGGCGAAGAGGATTGGTTGTGCAGGGCTGGGGGCAAAAGGGGTTAGAATTGGGGGAATGAGGGATGACATGGGGTCCTCAGCTTCCAGGGTGACTGATGTAAACATGAATAGGATCCTGCTCTCCAGATAAATGCTGGTGTAAGTCTAGAAGGGAGGGATGTAGTCCAAGCAGTGTAGTTCACAGTTCTGGAGGCTCTTCTTTATTCTTACAAAGGATGACACGGGGACAGTGGAAGGGCCCAGAAAGTGACCTCCTCGTCTAGAGCCAGAGAGCTCAAGGGCTCCCTCCTGCCTCCTTTGTTGACAGAATCTTTGCTAAATTCCCAGGTGGATTTTTATCCAGATCGTTATCCCCCAGATATATTAAAATAGAAAATGTCCTCTTTAAAATCCCTGCAGAGGTTACTAAAATTATACCTGCAAGTAAGAAAGCACAAACATTTAAAAGAATTTTAACGTTTGATGGCTCGTGTCCTCCCAAGGTAATTAAATACTATCCCTAACTGACTTTACTCTTTCTTTTTCTTTTATTTCCAAGTGGGCAAGGAAAAAAGAAATCAAATTTCCTGTTTCTGGCATACTGTGATTAAACTGTGTGTTTCTAACTATAAGCTACCTAGTCAAATGGAGAAAAAAAAAAATGTGTTAAGTTTTCAAAACATAGCCAACACCACAAAACTATACCTAAGTCCCAGGGAGCAGTGGCAGGAAGGGGGCTGACTGGGTACCTCAACGAAGGACAAGTGATCTTCCTAATGGGATTACCGGCCGCCATACCCTTCAGCTGGGACTTTTCTACACGGATGCTTTTGCGGACCCTGGGGAGGGAGTATTTGGAAGGAGCTCAGCCTTGGACATTGACTAACTGATTGTCTGGCTATAAGTAAATGTATCCTCAGCAGAACAAGGAACCGTGGCGAAGCACTGAGGACAAAACCAGTAGCGTGTATGCGGAGAGGTTTTCTGCACGTGCATGCAGCAGGTAGTATAGAGTTGTGTCATGTGTCTCTGTAAAGGTTGCAAGTTGCATGGGGTGGGCTGAAATGAAGCCCTTGTTTTACTATTCACCAAGCCATTTACTCCAGTGAGGAGTCACATCCCACATCCGCCAGGGGAGGCAGGTTGGCCCAGATATCATATAGGCTATTGGAAGAAGTGTGTGTGTGTGTGTGTGTGTGTATGTGTGTGTATTTCACAACACTTCCCACTCTCTCCTATATATTCAAACCCTTCCTTTCTCTTGAATATTTCTACTCAGACAGAAAGTATTCTATTAAGTATGTATGCATTTAAAACTTAACACTTGGCTTATTCGTTCCTCAAGCCAGTTTCTGTCTCTAATCCTTCTTCATTCACTGTCTGCAACACCGGCCCCCTCTTTCCACCCTGAAATCTGCATCCAGCCGCTCTGCCAAAACCCCACCTTTCATCCACGCCACTCTTGCCCTGGTTACCAAATTCACCCACCTCTTGGGGGGTCCTTTCTTTCTGCAACATCACACTGCTGATCAGCATCTATTCCCCCCAAATCTTTCCTCCCTGGCATTTTTCATCCTGTTTGTTTTGTTCCCTAGAGTTGCTTTTTCCCTGACCTCACCTCTGGTCTATCTCCCTGCCTCTGGCCCCTGGAGTGCTCTATTCAGCCTTCTTCTCCACTATCTGTCTTCTAGGAAAATACTTTTACTCCCACCATTTAAGTTATCAGACTTCCAAATTGCTATCAGGAGTTCTGACTTCTGTCTTGAGCCCCAATCCCAAATTGTGTGCCAGACCAACTGGCAAAAAACCAGTCTGATGCAGCATGCAATGGGGCCTGGCAAAGGCACTTTTCTCCGACTAGAGTAAGAGCCAAAGCAGCCACAGCCTCACGCCTTTCGTAGGCTGACCAGAAAAGAAAGCTGTGAAGGAGGAAGATGGGAAAGAAAAGCAGGGGGAAGAAAGAGAGAATGTCACTGAGACGGCGTTGGCTCCCCCTCAGCCCTCCAAGCTTGGTTTCCTACCAACAGCTCAAAGTGAATCTAGAAGATTTGAACTTGTCAGTCCTCCATCCCATCCTTAAGCTCTTCTCTCTGGGTACCACATTTATGTTTATGTCAGTTCATCTTTTGATTTGCCTGGGTTCCAAACATCAACACAACTAGTTCCTTTCCATTTTGATCTAATGTATACTTTTTCCATTATATCTTCTCTCCATGCTTATAGCCTTCACTTTGGTTCCAGTTCCTGCTGCATCCAATGCCTGGACTGTTACTGTCATGCTGTCTAACCAAAGTCTACACTCCTGTTTTCCATTCTCAGAGGTCTGAACTTACTCCAAATAGTCCCTACTTATATAGATATATTTGAATAAAAGACACAAGTTCTGAAAAGTCTCAAGACAAATAATTAAAACCACGATGTTGAAAATAGTATAATGAGGTTCATGAATTTGACTGGCAGGCAATTTCCTAAAGTCCAGCACTGTTTCTGGGTGCCAGTACCAACAAGGGGCATGTTACAAATATCCCTCTTTCTATTGAACAGGTACTTCTCTTGGCCTATAAACAGGGTTCATTTATTAATATTTTATATAATTTATGTTTAAGAAATGTGGTTGTAAATATTCATTTGTGCCCCCAGAAGAGAAAGACTGGAAAAAAAAGCCCACCGGTGGGTAGAAGATTTTGTTTTGGGAGGTGGGGGAGAAATGTACCAACTAAAGAAAGTCTCAGTAAACCAGGAAAGCATGTTATTCCACAGAGGAAACTAGACAAGGGTTGATGTGAGAGGAGAAAGTACGGAGGGGGTGGGGGTATATGCCCCCAGTTAAACAGAAGAGCTCTGTTTCCTCAAAATGACCAACATTGAGTGGGAAGAAACCAAACTCAGAGTCCTAAGCAGGAATCTCGGAACATAAGAAATCAATGTGAAGATTATTCTTCCTAATTAGCAATGCTGGACTCCGTAAACACACTCTTCACCAGTGAGCTTGGCCCCTGTATGGTGCCTAATGACTAAGGATTGAAGAGTGTCCTATGAAAAGGGAGTGGCGTGGGGGTCAGTCCTGCAAACTCCAGGCACTTCCTTCACGTTCTCTGAGAACAATTATAAATTTCAGAGTTGATTAGGGGAAGACATGTTTATCTGCATCCATTTCTCTCTACCAGATTACACCTAGCTGGCCCCTGTCTACACTTTGGCTCTTGTCTCTCCAATCTCCTTCTTGCTTCTCAGACTCAGCCTTCAGACGTCTTTCAGTTACTCCATCCCTCCACCATCTCGCTGGGCTTTGCGACTCCACATGTGATGCTTTCCCTGCCTACAAATTTACCCCTTTTACCTTCTTAACACTCAGCTCTCAACTCAAGGCTTAGGTTCTCAAGGCAAACACCTGGCTTGCAGACATCCCTGATGCCCTTCTTATGCAAATAGGCTATTTATATCTCCTGCATCATCTAAAGCTATTTAACTACATAACCACACACAGTGCTTTATGTAGTATAAAAGTTTCCAAAAACTTTCTCTAAAAATGAAATTACATGTTCCAAGTGAAGAGCACTGTTATTTCAAGGATTACATTCTCCTCATTTTTATTGGAATTTGAGTGGCAGTAATTCTTCACACTTTATGTTTCTCAGCTCCAGAATCTTTCTCTCAGTTCATTAATTACACACAAACTAAGGCTTAAAAGTATTGGAGGAACATCTCTCTAAATCAATATTTAAGTGAATTCTTTTGTTTTAATGAAAGACACATTATTTAAACTTCGTGTGATGATTCTTTGCTAAACAACCCACACATATCTGGGATGTAACGTGCCCTTTCACTGAGAACGTTAAATCAACGTTTCCTTTTTGCAATGATGACATTCAGATTCAGTTTTCCCTTTTTAAAGTTTTTTTTTCCCCACTCTTACATTGCCAATATTGGAATTGCCACTAACAGATTTTTCAGGAGTGAGGGTGAAATGATGTGTGAGAGAAAAAAAAAATGTGATAGGGAAGTTTGACAAAGTGTTTTAACTAAGCAGAGGCTGAAATTAGAAGCTGGTTATATGAGACATAGCAAAGAAGATATGACATTAAATATGCAGCGATACACTGAAACCCTGCTCAAATAATAGCTCATCACAAGTAAAGGTATAGGGGCTATTGTTAACAATTCTTTTCTATGAAAAATGAAATAAGAACTAAAATATCAGACACTTTCCTAATCCGAGCCAGAATAATACATTCAAGACTGGAATAAGGAAAAGATGAAGGGGGATTTACACAGCCCCACCATGAACCCTGCATGCAAAAAGCCAGACAGACCTCTGGAGCTACGGTTGAACTGTTAGACCTGTTTCTAAAATCCTGTGATCAAAAGCATGTTATTACCTATATTAGGGAAGATTGATTCACTCACTTTTAAACTCTATTATCTTTTTAGAGAAACAAACAAAAAAAGTCACCATACATCTACATCTGGTAGCCACCACCATGAAGAGAACGTGTTTCAGTAATTTCTTTCCATGATGGGTGATGAAAAAAATAGGTTAATTTTATTTGGAGGAGGAAAAAGCAACTCATCTCAAAATACAGGTGAAGGCAGAAGTCATTTTTGTGGACGGTATACAAAGAAGGAGAAAGGATCCATTAAAAGGCAAACTCTTGTCTGCTACCAGGTACTGATTTATTATCAGGGCAAAGGGAGAAGTGCTGGTCGGATTCCTTGCACTACTTACTGCATCTCCCCGGGAGATTCTGCAAATGCCGTCCAGGCGCTGACTTCGGTCTGCACTTGTTTTATTTATAAGATCCAATGAGATTGTATTCAAGCTGATACGACTGCAGGGTTCCTAATTCCCATGGCACACAAGCACTCGGATGTGTCTTTTTCATCAAAGGCATGATCAGCTCAACTTCTGGTGGTTCCTCTTTTTCTGTGACTATGCCCTGGAGGGCACAGTGAGTCAAGGTGATGTGATTCTCCTGATGCTGGTGTAATTTAGTTTGAACTTACAGGACGACAAGAAGCCCAAGACAGAGTCTCACTAGAGCCTATTACTTGGTCTATAGGATGACATATCAAGCTACAAATTGGAAAAGTGAGTTGGCTTATATTTTGGTTGGTCCTCAACCAACCGGTATAACTGACAATTGTCACGAAAAGGAGTTACTTCTCCAATGCTTCACCACACCACTTGTCTAAATCATGAGATTTAGAAAGCCTGAAAGTAGCTGCCCGGTTGATGTACTTAGGGTACACTGCCCAGGTACCAATGGGCAGTGCCTCCATCCAGGCACTGAGATGCTTGGAGACCTCCAGTTTCCAATCAGTGCTGACTGGCTGATGCCTTAGGAAAAGCTAATTAAATCGTTTCAGAGGCCAGAGCAGAAGAAACACTCTAAGCATCCTCAGAAAGAAAGTGCTAATAAGTAAGTAACTAAATATGAATGATTCAAGTAATGCTACTTTTTAGGATTCTTAGAATCAACAAAAGACAGTGAAGCATTCCTTTGCTGGTCACAGCATGGTCATGAAAAGGCAGAGATTCTCATTTACTATCTGAGCAGGACGTGAATCTACTACGTGGCCAGGGGAATGTGTTAAATAGTAACTGTGAGTCTGACGCTAACACACACTGGAAACCTTCCAAATGACCCCACAGACGGAAGGACTTTCTGCCCCGTCCTCACGTACAAGGAGATCGCCCTGCCTGTAGCCACATATTTGCTCCCAAGGACTTAGAAACAACTGGCATCTCAGCTCTGAAGTTTCTTTCTAGAGGAGTATGAAAACCTTGTAGAGTCAGACAGGCATGAGCCATTTAAATAAGAGATCCCTTGCTCAAACTAAATACAAATCAGAGTCAAAGGTTCCAGAGGAAGTATGCAAAGTTAGCTAATCTGATTCAGATCCAACCAACATATACGGTTATTGTTGGAAATATGCCTGTTATGTTTCACATGGGAAAGTTTTTATTATCTCCAGATAGAGGAAGGGATTGAGAAAAGTTCATCTCACCCAGTGGGTAAGGTGCAGAGCTGAGATGCCAACCCAGAGCTGTCTGCCTCCAAAGATGGATCTTTCCATTAAGAGCTGTTGAGTCTCTCTTAAAGGCAAATTGTAAAAGAAGACTGGCAGAATGATGGTGGCAGTGGTAATGGAAACATTAATTACTATTCCTGTTCCCATTCCTCAAACTTCTCCTCCACCCTACCTCTGTGTTGAAGGTGCTCAGGTTTTTTGTTTTGTTTTGTTTTGTTTAATTTTCTAATCAGCATCAGAAAAAAAAAAATTACTGCCCACAAAGAGAAAATGATCTGCCCGAGTCCATGAGCAAGTCACTGACAACTGTGTCACTCTGATTTCATCACTAAATCTCTCTTTATCTCAATAGCCTAACTGGTAAAAGGACATAAATTATCTCCTCTCTTCCTATTTCAGCAGTTAGGGAAGGAGCCAAGAAAGGAACTCAGCATCCTTGTTTCTCTGTCTAAATGTTTTATTGACAAAACCATATTGTATCTACATGCCTGAATAAGAGCTAGGACAGGAAACAAAAAAAGAAGAAGAAGAAAATTCAGAAGGGCAGGAAGGGCGTGGAAAAAGCAACTCATTCTCTCCTTCCTCAAAAAAAAGGAACAATGACATCGATTCATTTGGAGGTAAAACTTGAAAATCCGAGAACTATGGCATTGACTATTTAATTCTGTTTCCACTCTGACTTGCCTGCCGCTGGCAATTTAGTGCAGAAACTGCACCAGAAAACACGAACCAGGGTGGAGGGCAGGGGCACAGAACCATGAGAAATCCCACACAGCCCAAAACACTCAGTTACATTCTTTATTTCTGGTTCATGGGAAAGAATTGGCTGGGGGTGCTGATCACCCTAGGACTGGCGGAGGCTTCTGCCAGGAGCACTCTGAACTTATTTCTAATTTACACTCCCGGACAAATCTGCGCTCTGATCCCATTCACGAAGGCTCCACCCTCATGACCTAAGCACCTCCCAGAGGCCCCCCTCCTAACACCATCACACTGGGCGCTGTTTTATAGCATTTGAATTTTGAGGGGACACTAATAATCAGTCCATAGCAGCAATTATCACTATCTGAATTTATCTTGCCTCCTGATGATTTATTTCCCACACCCACTCAAGAAAATATAAGCTGCATGAGACAGAGTTAGTCCACAATAAATATTTAATGAATAAACAAATGCTTGGCTGCACTAACGTGGCTGTACACACATCTTGTAGGCTTAGACAACCAGTAAGCCAGCCCCCAGGAATGAGCCGTAAGGATGTTTATCTACCTCTTCTTTCTAAGGTGTCTCTGTTTTTTCCTTTCTTTAACCAGCAGTGAAAGGCTGGAACTCAGGTTGATTGGGGTCTTAGGTTCCTGTCTGCACTCCGTCCTGTGACACACTTGGAGCCATTTTATTGCTGTTACTCTAAAGAACACTGGCAAGGTCCAGACCAATGAGACAGCCTCCCCCTTCCCCTGTGACAAAGGCATGAAGAAATTCACCCTACCAGTCTGGCTCTCCTGGAAAAAGTCCTTCTCTAGCCGACTTCGAGCCAGAGTTACTCACCTTCCAATCCCTTAATTCCTAACCCATCTATAGGTTTAACCTCTTGCCTCTTTCCAGTGCAGAAAAGACTATGGCTTACTCGTCTTTGTATACCCAGAGGTACCACAGGAACGAGCATATTGGATGTGTTCCACGATATTTATTGAAACAACTAAATATGTTTCAAAAAATTATTAAGCTAAAAGAGAGAGACTAAACAGAAAAACATGTCCCTTTCCATAGTGGGAAAATAACTCTTAGATGGAATGAGATTAACTGAATCAAAATATACACAACGAGTTAGACAGAAAAAGCCCTCCTCAAGATCAAACTCACCACCCCACATATAATGAACGTTTCCATATTTGAGGCACTTCGGACTATACTGAGCCATCTAAAACATGTCACTACAAAGTCCTGTAAAAATAAAAATCTGTGTTCAAAGAAAGATGCTGGGCTTCTGATTTGAATCCAAGATGGACCTGCATTCACTGCATGTTAATCTCCTTAAACCTCAGTTTGCACATCTGATCTCACTTACCTGTCTCCCAAGGCTGTCAGGAAGCTAATGAGCTATTGTCTGCAATATGCATAAAGAACTTGACATGAAAGGTGTTACAGAAGGCCAAGAAACTCACCCTGGCGTTGGTTTCAGTTGGAAAAATTTCTTCAATTATTATAGGAAAAAAATTCCACGAATGACTCACCAGGTTTTAACCCTCCATAAATGTCAAAAATCGAAAGATCTTTCAGCTTTAAAATGTAAATCTAATTACAGATAAAGGTTATAGAAAATTCCGCAGCGCAGTTTAAGGCCAAGGGCTCTGGTAATGGCCAGCCTTAAACACAGACATCTATTGTCTCTAATCGCTGTGAAAGGGGGACCACCTGTTTATTCTTTGCGATGGTTTGCGGGCAAAGGGAACTGTGCTTACACCATAGCATACTCATCACCTGCCCTCCACCAGAGTCCAAGAAAAACACTTCAACGAACACCCCAAAACAGACGCACTTGATTAACTCTATCATTTATATTCTCCACTCTATTTTTAACTGATGGAAACCAATCTTATCTCTAAAAGATGATTATTGCAAGAAAGTTTTTCTAAGTCTTCTTAGACTTCAAGTTGGGGATAAAAAAAAAAAAAATGCAGTCATTCTATCCTCTCCTGAGTCTGTTTCTCCAGAAAGAACAAGGCCATAAATCATTTAAGCATATGTACAAAGGAGAATATAGCTTTGTTACATTCAAGATAAAAAAAGAAAAAGTTTTGGTTTTTTTTAAATTAGCTTCTTTTCTGTTTGTATTCTATAAAGGAAGATACAAAAGATTGTTTTTGAAATTTTGTTTCCAAGACTACGTTTTTCTACAAAAGAGCACGCTTGCTTCAAATTTTTATTAATGATAAAAGGGGGTGGTTCAGTAATAGGAAAGCAAGAATGAAGGCATGGAGTCAAAATTCTTGGATTCTATCTCTGTGACCCACTCCCCGAAACATGCTTGTGGTCAAGTTATAACGTCCCTCAGTTTCCTCATCAATCTAAAGGAGAATGTATTTGATCTAATAATTTAAGAGTGTTGTTATAAAGATTAAATAAGATAATGCATTGGAAAGCATTAGGGAAGTGTAATTTATAATATTTTTAAACAAAACATTACAGGTATCATTAATACTGCTGACATCTAGATCACATCATTGAATAATTATTACTGTCATAATATATCAGTCAGAAAAAATGTATCCAATTTCTGTCCTTTTGAAAGAAGGGAACATTTTAACTGTAATTATTCTGATCTTATCTTACTTTTTGTGTTGCTCAATGTTTTAGTTCTATCATATTTTTATCCCTAAATTTGATATTATTATTGTTTGACTCAGTCAGTATTGGTTTAAGTCAACTCAGAATTTGCCAACTGATTTGATCAAGACTCCACTGTATGTCTCAGACCTTCCCCCAGAGACCTTTTATCCTCCGCCTCGTATACTGTCTTTTGGGTGGTGGTTTTCCAAGTAGGGCCGCGTGCAAGCACCTGGAAAGCTTGATACACCCCAACTTACAACCCACCACAGAGTTTACGATTCATAGGTTTAGGGTGGGGCCCAAACACTTGCATTTCTCACAACTTCGGGGTGATGCTGTTGCCGCAGGGGACCACGCTTTGAATCACTGGACTTTGAGTGGGAGTTGGTCATAAGCTCAGTTTTTGTTTGTCTGAAAATGGCTTAATTTGTCCTTCCTCTTGAAGAATAGTTGAGGCGACTACGTGAATCTCAGTTGTCAGGATTTTTTCTTCTTTGTCTCAGTGCTGAAAATATCACTCCACATCTGTTGGTACTGTTGAGGGGTCTAACATCAATTTGTTGTTTCTTTGTGGGTAAACACGTTTCTCCTCTTTGGCCGATTTTAAGATCTTTCCTGCCTTTAATAACTGGCAGTTTTCCAAGGAAATGGCTCCTTTCCTGAATGCCCCACCCCCTCCCTTCCTTCCTTGGGTGTGGTTTCCATAATCTGTGGGGTCACATCTTTCATTAGGTCTGGAAAATTCTCTGCTATTATTATCTTTTCAAATAATGCTTCACCCCTGTTCTTTCTGTTCTTATTCTCACTGTTCAAAGAGGTATTTTTTACTTCTTTGTCTCACTTGGCGACATTTTTCAAATCTATTTTCTGTTTACTTGCTCCTCAAAGCACAGGCATCACCTGAGATCTTGTTAGAAATGCCACCTTTGGGGCCCCACCCCAGACCCACAGAATCAGAATCTGCACATTAACGAGCCTCCTGGCTGTGTGCCATGTACACTGGAGGCTGCGAAGCATGGCTCTGATTCACTAATTCTCCTTCTTCAGGTGTGTTTTACACGCTGCTTAACTCATTTGTCAGTATTATCACTGTAATGATGATATTGTTTAGTTTATAGATTTCTGTTGGGGTTTTTTTTTTTCAAACTTGTCTAATCCTATTTATGGTCTCTTTTTTGTCCTGTGTTTCACTCCCTTTTTCTTTTTTGCAAACATTTAAAACATTCCATATTTCCTCTCTGCTTATTCCTGCATTTAAAGTCCATGGAGGGGGGGCCCCCATGGCTCATTTCCTTGTGTTTTCCAATGACTTTGGACTGTGAGTTTTTATTTGAGTGCTGGGAATCTGTGGGTTTGGAGGACACTGGGTTGATAGACTGTTCTTCCAGTGAGAATTTGGGTTCTACCATGTGCTCTCAAGCATGATAATTGAAGTCCACTTGAACTTACATTCTTGTCTTAAGATTTTTCGTAACACCCAAAGAGGGTGATTTAAACTCCAAACTTGTGTAAGGAGCCATGCCTGATTGTAAATCCCTTGGCTCAGACAAGTATCTCCCTTATTTCTCTGCCTGAAGGCAAATTTTTTTCTAACCAGTCCCTTACCGAGGACGTGGTCCTATGAGGTCCTTTAAGGGTCTTAGCTTTGTGCCAGGTCTCATTTCTAACTCCCTACCTTGCAAAGATCCAGTACCTTATCTCCTGGCCTCACCAGCTGGCAATGCCAATAATTTAAGTCCCCTTTGCAGACAAACACGCTCAGGGCAGCTGCAGCTTTGCTCACTGCTCTGGTCTTTAGCTCATTCAGTTTTTGTCCTGGGATTTATCTAAATTTCTCCTGAGCTCAGCTTTCGTGGGGGTAAGAGGAGAGGAAGAAGTGAGAGGTGGAGGGAGAGAGGAGGAAGGAAAGAGGGAAACAAGAGGAGAAGGAGAAGGAGGGAGGGAGATAAAGGAGAAGCGTGGGAAGAAGGAAGGGGAAGAAAGAAGGAGAAAAGAAGAAAGAACATCTGCATCCAGGAATCATAACATAGTCCCAAGATAAAGCTCTCTTACAGAGAAGTGCAGTTTTATGATGGGGTTAGCCTTTAAAGTAAACACAAAAGCCACAATCAAAAACAGACAAAAGTGCCCCGAGGAATACATAAAGCACAGTGATATTCAGAGACACTGACTCTCAGGTAAGACCAACACACCTAGGGCATACTATGAAACTTTTCACAGAGCAGGTACCATAAATAATGATTCTTTATTGAATATATAAATTATAGGTTCGGATGTGGTCAGGTCATGGGGTAAATCAGGGAAAAATAATCGTATTGTCCAAAAGCCAACATTGCAAATTCCTCATGCCTTCTAATCATGCCTGTCTAGAAAAAGCTGTCATCAGATCTAAAATGCTGATTTAGATCCTAGTTATGCATTTGCTAAATCCAACAACACAACATGGAGAGTTCTAGTTTGTCATTTAGCCCTAAAGTATACGTTCCCCATTAAACAATTAGAAGTGCAAACCACTACAGTAAAACTTCTTCAAGGCAAACAGATGACCGGAAACAACCCGTCAATTTTGGAGACTTGTATTTAACTGCGAACGTTGCCTTCTATTACTGGAAACCACTTAAGGATCCTCTGAAGTGGTCACTTAAGAAGAGGGTATTTCCTTTTAGAGACGACCCTGTAATTGCCAGCTTTGAAAATTTCCCTTGAAAGACTGACCAGAGCCCCAGTGTTTCATTGACTATGGCATAGCAGGGAGGAGCTATGGCGATATATTTTTGACCTGACCCTTGAAGCAGAGACATCGGGTAAAGCACATAATATTCATTCAAAATAACTAAGCTAATCTGATTTTTTTTTAATGTCGTGACTCACGGAATTCTTTCATTCAATAGATTTATGGGCTGGCACACTTCCAGGCACTGGGTCTAGGAGATAAAAAAGAATAAATGAGTACAAGGATATATTACTCTCTAGTGAGGAAGAAAGAAAATAGCCTTATAGGTTATAACAGCACACCAGCAGCAGGAAAGAAAAAATTTTTCATTTCTTTCCCTGGTTCTACACTCATCTTAAGACATTTCTTCCATAAAATATCTGTCCTGAATCATGGCTAAGAGACAAATAAGGACCATTTTCAGGCCCACCATGTCAGGATGCTGTGGTTGCACACTGCACAAAGATGTGATGTCTAAGGGGGGCCATTCCCTCATGGACATATCCTTACAAGGACAGACATGGAGGTTGAATCCATCTGTACTCAGGGTGTCTCCAAGTCACTTCTTTCCGGTGCTTCTGCTTAAGAAGCCTACTTCCTTTCATCCAGTTAGACTCAAGCCTAGTATGTTTGCTTCACCCGGGGGTAAGCTCATTCTACCTCCTCGGCGCCTCCGTGTGTGTCTTCCTGCTGTTGTTGGCTTGCCAAGGAATCCTGGGTATGTGTGAGCGGGAAAGCATACAGGCACGTGTGTGTCAAGCTCATAGCATTGTCTGTGGGTCTCAGGAAAACGCCCCCAGTGTAGAGCTGTTCAGGTTATGCTAACTTCTTTTGTTTAACCTTATGGACCAAACGACTTCTTGGGATTCTCAAATAGCTACTGGCAGCAACCATCCTGTTTCACTTGCACACAAAACAAAACTAAACAAAACAAAACCAAGAAAACAGACCTTTCCTTTTTCTTTGTATCTGCTCCTTGACAGACGATAACAAGCCAGCAAACCCCCAACACCCAACCAGCACTGCCTTTTGTGCTGTGCGCATGGAAAACTCCTTTGATCCACAGCAGCAGCTGCTATTTCCAGAGTCTGGCTCTGCACTGAGGGATTCCTGGTCAGCCCAGAACTTTCACTCTTGAGAAGCCATGTCCTAGCTGATTGCAGCCTGCCCGGTGGCCTCAGCAGCTACTGTGGCTGCCCAGCTGCCCACAACTCTGTTTGAAGCCCAGCGCCCCGCGCCTGCCCAGCATTTGTCTCTCTCTCCTGCTTTGCCACTGCTTCGCTGCTATTCACTGAAAATCAAGGGGCAGCCACAACTCTTTGGCTCTCTCTTGCTTTCTGTCCCTCTAAGGGTGAGAGAAACAGGCACAGGTAGAAATGTGAGTTTGGTTCTACAGGCACCTTTCTGGCATACACAATTTCCGTCTCCCGAGTGACCTCCCTTGACTCGATAAAATTCTTAAAACAACAACAAAGGAAACAACAGCGTGTAATTGTATTAATCTCCCCAAAGCACATAATAAAAGATCAAAACCAGATGACCTTTGTCACCTGAAGCAAGAATAATTTCCACGGCTCAGATAGCTACCTCATCGCCATCTGGACTGGATCCTCAATGATCAGAAATCCCAAGCCATGCAGAGTGCACAGCACTGGGAAACGGGAGGAAGGAGAATAACGTTATCCATGACCCGGATCTGGAAGACCTTAAACCACCCTGCCTCTCGGATTGCAGGCTGGCCTCTGCTGCATGAGCCCTTCTGCAGGAGCTGCACTGTTTGAAAAACTATCCCTTTAAGGTACAATTGATTTAGCCATAAATAAATCCTGGAGGGAACGTTCTGCTCTTTGCTAGGAAGGGCAGCTCGCACCAAGTGCCTGTTCTTTCACACGGCGATATTTGATAGGCCCCAGCGTTGGCTGGAAAATGTAATTTGCTCAGTGAGGCATGTCCATCCCTTTCCTCTGATTACTCGCTGCTCCCTTTACAAACGTACCAGCCCCTCGCCTCTCCGTATCCATCTGGGCTTAGCTTACACTGATAGCAAATATTTATCACATCAGTGATTATTTTTATTATAAAGAACATACACAGGCCACACAGCCATGTTGGTTCAATGATAAAATTATATCTCTCCCTCCAGGTAATTCCTAATAGAGTAATTATAAGGCTTTCCAGGCTCATTGAGACTTTCCTGGAGACCCACGATGCGTTAGTCTTCTTCCATGAACCGTTTTTCCTGATGCTTCTCTGACGAGAGAAGGGTCATCTGTATCAGCAAAGTTTCCACTGAAAGGACATTTGCGCTCATCAGTGTTATCACTCCGGTGAGTCTGGTTTTCATCAAGAAGTTTAAAATGAAAAGCCTCTGGGTTTTCTATAAACACCGAAATGCACTAACATGAAATATCTGAGTGGGTCAGGGATCGCAGTGCGTTTCCGTTTCTGCCAGTCTGCGACTGGCTTTCAATTCCTGCTCCTACCTTCGGTTCCAGTTCTTAAGGTTTGTGTCCTATAGGCAAAGGGAACCGCTATTCTTATCTCCTCAGGCATGGAGTGCAGTTCGGTTCCTTCAACTAGATAACCGATGCAAAGGATGTAAGTATGATTCTTCAAGTCTGTGATCCTCAGTAGAGAATGCTAGAACGTCCAAAGCAGGATTGTACTTTTGAGGAGGGGAACTCAAAAATGCAATCTGTGATTTTGTGTTAATCAGAAAATCATTTTTAATGTGATAAGCATCTCTAAATTGTACAGAGGCTTTTAAATTCACACATAATTACGATGAAAACAGACCTATGTTAACTTGCTAATTATTGATGGGATGTATCTAAATCACAGACATAAAATGGTGTATGTGTCCGTTCCTTAGAAAAGTTAGCAATTCTCTCAAAGAGATCTAGTCAGGGCCCATCTCTGTAACATTCAAACAAAAGTTCAGATGACCGTTTCATGTATTATTTCTCTCTACCAAGAAAAATCTCTATGAACTATGGTATTATTTTTAATATGCGTTGTAAATGTCACAAGTATTCTTTGAGATAGCCGTAATTCTGTTTTGTGATGCTCTTAGCATAATCTTGGCAGGAGAAAAATTCGCAGGTGCACCTGCAGAGAGCAGATGGCTTCTAACAGCTCTGCTGGAGGGAGGCCTCAGTTCCCGGCACGGTTCACCCTTTACTGGGACCAAAGCACCAGGTGCCTCCCAAGCTCCATTTGTGTCCCACACCCCCCTACACGTGTTTCTGCTTCCAAACCCGCCCAAAACTGTTCCTCCCTTGTTTTGTATTGATAACGCTCGTTTATTCTTCTCCAGATTAATTAGGTGACCCTGGGAAAAGTTGGTGGGCAGGGATGACTGAACCGGGGGTCCTGTCCATCGAGGACAGCACAGGCTGGCCCGGGCATGGAGAAACCTTCACCCGTTCATCCCAACCGAGAGGGGAATGGGAGAAGCTTTAAAGGGGAAAATATTAAAGAAAAAAAAAAACTTTTAGTATTTCCTGTTTTTCTTCTCAGGACTTATCCAACAAGCAGAGTTTACACAAATTAACTACCTCACCAACAGATAAATTGAAGGATATGGGTAAAGTCATTGCACAGGGAAGATAGAGATTATAGACAAATGTTTGAAAAATAGCGACTTCATCTTATCAAAGGTATGAAGATTAAAATGGTGTATCACTGTCTCTCTATCAAACTATTAAGACTTAAAAATAATCATTGCCAGCCCTGTTACGCGCTCCTCAACTGCTAACAGCAGTTTAAGTTAGAGAGTGGATAATACATCTCAGTGTTTTTGATAACGTTTCTACCATTTTGCCAAGATTTCCAAGATGTTGGAACAAATCATTCTTTAACAATTACAAAAGAAAGGATAATACCAACAGACATCATGATATTCAGTGCAAGTTGTGTTAACGTTAAATTGGAAAATAAAAACGTTTATCTCCGACAAGAGAGTAGTTAAATCCTTTATGACCGCTGACTTTATAGAATATAATGCTGTTAAAATAGTCCTTTACCTTAATATAGCAGTATGGAAACACATTTATTATATACTGTTACACAACATAAACTGTCTCTTTACTGTGATTATATCAGCACAAAATTATTAAATAAAACAGGAGTAAATGAAAATAGTTTGGATATTAGAAAAAAGTGATTATGGGTATTTTTCTTTTCCCATTTACTTTTTTTATTAGAACATTATTTTAGTATTTTAAAGTTCATGATACTAATATGCTTCTCTCACAAAGCCACAGTCTAACCTTTAACATTTCATTTAGTCAAAATCTTCCTGTCTGTGACCAAAAGTCAGTAGCGTAACCAAAACGGCATATGTAATAAGGAATGCTCTTCTTTAAGGAAAACTGCCTTTCTTAGTACCCATGATTTCAGTAATAATTTCATGTTAGAATGCTATCCTTGGTAGTTACGCTGAAATAAAATAATTCAGGCAATAGGCACGATTTAAAGCTCAATTTGGCTTAGCTTCTTGGGAAGCTTCACGATGGACTTTCTTACTGACTCTGGCAACTTTCCAGATTTCAAAGTATCATTAAAAACTATAAGAAGAAAAAACTATGCATGTCAGGCACAACTTTGTCAAAATTAAGCTCAAAGCCCATCTGGCCCCATTGTCTTATTGAATTTGTCACATTTTATAGGTAGTTGAGCTTCTTTCCTAATAATCAATCTTTCCAAAGGATGACAAGAATGACTCCGTTGTCGAAGTCATCTGCTAGAGTTGGTTCCATCAACATGACGCTTTCTCTCCCAGAATTTCACTGCTTATATACATTTTGAAATTTTTATTTTGAAGATCTCATTTCAAAATCCCCAGTAGGCCTCAAAGGACTCATTTTATCTCTGCTGCTGCCCAGTTCCAGCCACCCTCATATCTCACCCTGCATCTCAAGCAGCCTCCTAATTGATCGTCTCACATACACGACTTCTTGCTTCAGTCTGTCCTCGCTTTGGAGCCAGAGTGGTATTTTCAAAAGATAATTTGAGTCGTCTTGCAACAGCCTCTATCCTCTACCCTCTATTCCACCTTGCACCTTGCCTCTTTAGACACCTCCATGGCCTCCTAGTAACATGGCCTCCCTGTCCTTCCCAGATCTCCTCCCACCTCCCCCTCCAGCTCCAGCTCCCACCATCCTCTCGCTGTTTGGGGTGCTTCATTCCCCTTGGCCTTCTTTCATTTTCCCCAACGGTCATGACATTCCCCTCCCCACCCTCAACTACACACCCAACCTCACAGCTTTTACTCCTGTTACTCATACTTCCCTGAATGTTCTGCTATGCCTCACTGAGTGAACTCTGCTTACCATTCAGACCTCAGTTCAAGGAAACCTTTCCTGACCCTCCAGCATAGGTCAGATCCACCACTGCACTCACTACCAGCACCCTCAACTTTTTTATGATGCTTATCACCAGTTTACACATTTGATTAATGTCTTATCCTCCAGTATCTTTTAAGCTCTGAGAGAGCAGAGATCTCATTAAATTTTCTTATCATTATATTCTCAGCATTTAGCAGAGTCCTGCTCATAAAGTAGCCACTCAATAAATGAATGAATAAAAGCCAAGAATAGATTATATTTTCTCTCTGTTTCTTTAGCTTTCCGATCCGCCACCAACCCCCCCACCCCACACCACCAAAAGCCAAAATGGTGTTCTTGTTATTTACCTAACACAGATTTTAGGGATTGCCGTAATGTTACTTTAAGGTGGATAATTGATATCATTTGCCAATATGAAATGCTTGATGTGTGGTAGGCTCTTAGAAAAAACTTTCATGAGCAACAGAAATAACTCTATATATCTGGCTGACAAATCAAATGTGGTCAGGGGTTAAATGTAAACATCTCAAGTTGCTCCATTTCAACTAAATGAGGGAAGCCAACTAAAAACCAGGAATAGACTCTTCGCTTCTTATCTTCTGAGCATCCTTTGGACAACGTGTGTGTCCCAGACACTGCATGGCTAGACACACAGGTGAAGTAAACAAAAGTCTGTTCTCAAGGAGCCCCCTGTCTGGCATAGCTCTACAGCACCCCTACAGCACTGGAGAGACCTTCCAGAATGTGTAGTCTTACAATCCAAAATTTGAAACGTGAAGCTCTTTCTCTGCTTACATACTCTAATTTAAATGTATTCAGGTTTCACAAATAGATTGATAACCTTTGTTTCCATGACAGGAAGAGTTTAAAAAATATCTGTAAGTGCTCAATAAATTTTGGTTGAATGGAATAAATTTATTTATCTATCCATCGATCTATTTATCTTTTAAAGCAACTTTAAAGCAACATTTTTACTATCACTCTTTTTCACCCTCCTAAGGTTACCTGAAGGTCCTTCAAAAAGGATAATATTATGTACTGGAGGACAGACATTTCTCAACCTGAGGGTCCACGATGGTTATGAGAAACCTATAGAGCGGTTCGGAACATCTTAGTTGCAAATCCCTACTCCCGAGTCACTACATTAAGCTTCAGATAATTCAAGATACCTTGAAATAACAGGAATGACATTGGCAATTTCAGATTAGAAGCAAATAGTAGCAGGAATCTAAGCCTGTGATCCAGGAATGAACTAGATCGAGGATCTAAAAGTCCTAAGCGTGAGCAACTCGACTGAGATGCTTCTTTAGCAGTAAAATGGGGATAATAATAATAATTGTGCTTTCTTCAAGAGTTTTCATCAATATCTGAAAATTTAATCTGATATTTAAAAGGTGTTATGGAAGGTAAAGGTGTTTGGGGGTGGGTGGGTGTGTATGGTGGGTGTGGGCATATGCTGGTCATTCTCAACAAGCATCCAGTCACAGCTTTTCAAAGAAGTGGAAATGCAAAGAGGTTTGTTTCCAAAGCTTATTTTAAAAGTGAGAAGATTTTTACATGATTATGTTTTTTATGTAACATTCCTTGAGCTATTTATCAAGGCGCAGAACTGAAGAAACATGATAACAGCTGGTACTGGCTAGGAATTACTATACTTAATTAAAAATTAGATTGTAGATACTGGCAGCTTTGGTTTCACAAGGTACCTGTCCTACCCACTGAGGGAAATTTAAATTCCACTTAGTACAATCAGTACATCTATATATAGAAGAGTGTTATAAGCAGATACTCTGCAGGGAGATAGAGGACCGTCTACAGCCGACTAGGCAAATGGATGAACTATGATTATTTTTACTGAGACTATTTAAGTTGTGTTGGTTTTGAATGAATACCAAAAATACGTGCTCGTTTTCACATTCAGAGAATTAGGAGAAGTATAGGAAACAGATTGACTCCTAGAGATACAGCAGTACAACAAACCAGGGTTAAAATGCTGTTGCAGGGGAGGCTATAGCTCAAGTGGTAGAGCATGTGCTTAGTATCCACAAGGTCCTGGGTTCAATCCCCAGTGCCCCCTCTAATAAATAAATAAATGAGTAAATAAACCTAATTACTCCCCCCAAAATGCTATTGCATTTCCTTCCAGTTCTATGTATGTAGATAAACATTTAAATTCCTCTTGCAAAATTGTGATTATAATTTTATTATATATTCAGTTTGTGGGTAAAGGTCAAATTTAGGATTGGGTTTATGGATAGATGCAAAGTCAAGTTCACCGCTGTAAAAACTTTATCTTATTATAGTAAATATGCTTATAAAACATATTTTAATAGCTATATAATACTTAATTATATAGTTCTGTTCTAAACCATTCCCCCATTGTGGATATTTAGATGGTGTATATGTTTATTTGTTTGTTTTTCTCATATATTGTTAGGTATCTCTAATTATTAAGATAAATCTCTAAAAGTAGACTTTTGTGATCAAAACCTTTCAATGCCATATAAAGGTTTTTTTACACATATTATAAAATTGTTTTAAAGACTTTTGATGCCCATCAGAAATATATCAAATTATCCATTTCTTCACAAACTTAATATAATTGAATATTAAAAATTGTATCTCTCATGCCAAATTCATGGAAAGATAGGAAACTTTATTTTTGTAAAGTGTGTTTTTATTATATACTGAGTTTGCAAAGTGTTGTACATATACTTTAATTTTGTGGATTTTTTTCATATATGATTGCTTACTGTTTAATAGATATGTTAGTATTTTTATTGATCTTTAAGCAGACTAGATATCAAATATATTAATAAGCAGTGGTTTTTAAAATATTTCCCCAATTTTATTTCTATTTTCATTTTGTTCAGAGTGCTTTTTGACCTTTATTCATGAAATAATTTTTGAACTCTTGCTATGGGTTACATACTGTTCTAAGCCCTATGATACAGAAATGAACAAAACAAAAAAGAAATCTGGCCTTTGTGAAGCTAAAACAAAATAGTCAAAAATCCTGGACTTCATGAAATTTATAATCTAGTTGTGGGAGAAAGACAACAGACAGATAAAAAATTAATTCATATTATATCAGAACGTAAGAAGGCGATAATGCCACAGTTAAAAAGTGGTAGAGAGGAAATAAAAGATCTTAGTAATGATGACTGCAACTTTCAGTAGGGTGGCTGGAGGATGATGTTGGAGCAAAAGCCTGAAGGAGGTTTGGGTTTAGCTAGGCAAAAGAAAAGCAAGTGCAAAGTCCATAGATGAGATATACCAGTTATGTTCAAAGAACAGAACAAAAAATACTGTGTGGCTGGAATCAGTCAAGGTTGAGATGCCGTTAGAGACATTACGGGGACCCAGATAATGAAGAAGCTAGTGCACTATTGCTAAACTTTGGCATGCACGTTGAATAAAAAATGGATACTTGCAAAATATTACATACATCAGTGACTTCATTTGACTTCCAGACTTATTCTGAGTGCTGTCCTAGATATAGGTGGAAGAGGATACCATGGTTAGGAGACTACTGCAGTAATCCAAACAAGAGAGAGAACAGATTGATAGTAATTTAGAATGGTCAGACTCTAGTTACACACTGAGAAAGAGTTAACAAGATTTATTCAAGGCAAGGTTTTGGAAGGTGAAAGCAAGTCAGTGATGACTCTAAGATTTTTGGCCTGAGTAATTAGAAGGGTGGAATGGTCATGAAGATAGTCAATTGGAGAAAAAACAAAAACAAAAAACCATGAGATGAGATGAGATCACTCAGGCAGTGACTGTAGATGTAAGAGACAAGAGGAACAAAGTCTAAGGTCTGGGGGTGCCAACCAGCAGAAGAGTCTGAGACGTGGCCATTTGGAATGAGGAAAGATAGGAGGTTCCTGAAATGTAAGGAAAGAGTTTAAAGAGGAGAGAATAATCAATGGGGCAAATGCTAGTGACAGACTGGGTAAGACAGAGACTGGGATTCAGAAGTTCCATGAATATAACGACAGGGATGTTGCTGATCACCTTGACAGGAAAAGTTTGAGTGAAAGCTTGTAAAGCCAGCAATTATTATACTATGGATCAGTGCAATGGAGAGTATAATGTAATTATCAAGAGTGGAGAATAAACTGGAGAAAATGACAAACACAAAACTAATCTATAGCATAGCAATTAAGAGAACAGGTTCTAGAGTCAGATTAAAATACAACCCTGACACTTAAACGCTATTAAACTTTGTTATTTGCTTTATGTTTTATGTTGCACATAAACCCATATTCCCCATCAAGTTGTTGGAAAGATTAAATGAGATAAAGCCAGGCGACCACCATGGAGGTCCTCGGCACACTGCGGTGCTGGACAACCAGGAGATGCTAATAAAGAGTTCGCTGAATCCCTACTTGACTTTCATGTGCTTTGTATTTGGTACAAAGAAGCGAATGTGACTATTAAACTAAACACTGGATTGTCATTAAATATGATTAGCGACAACACTGTAAATCAACTATACTTCAACTGAAAAATGATTAGCCGGAGAAATCTATTCTAGGTCTCCAGAGTTCTTGCCTGCTTTCAAGCTGTCTCCTGGAACCATGCAACTACCATGTGAACAACCCTGGGTTAACCTCCTGGAGGATAAGAAACCACATGGATGAGAGTCCACTTGCCCTTGCTGGGGCCCAAGGTGTGTGAGAGACACAGGAAACCCACACAGTAATGTCCAGTCTAGATCATTAACCTGCAGACTCATGAGCTAAATAAATGGTTGTTACTGTTTTAAGCCATTGAAATTCATTGGGTTTGTTATGCAAACACAGGTAACTCATAAATATACCCTTTTCACTTAGGAAAAGAAATGATGACTTTGTGAATATACCATTTGTAAAGAGTGCTTAGGCTTATGGTTAGCTCTCAAGCTTTGTAGGCTATTTTGTAGGTTATGCACACAATTTCCGCAAGTCCAGCAAGTAACCTTATAAAAAAATTTAGTTCACTCACGATACACTCGCAAAATAATTGATCCCTAAAAAAGATTTTCAAGTAATTCCATATATTAGATAGCAGAAAAGCTTCTGTGAAATAAGCAAATTATTTTTGTTTTGAAATGATGTACCTGTTGATAAAAATGTATATTTATAATTTTATTTTAAAATAATTGTTTGATGACAATATACATGATCGAAGCAAAACATAGGGATGCTGTAAACTTTCCAAATATTATAACTTTTAATTTATGATAAAATTCCCTTTAAAAAGTATCTTGGAATCCCTTTATTTCATTTCATAATATAAAGGGACAAAAGGAGAAAATGTTTCTGAGAGGTCATGGTGGAATCTTCATCTAAGATCATCCACCATCAACATGGAGACCATTACATCTAAGTGCTATATTTTGGATGTTTTTATTTGCCTCTAGGTTTCTAAACACAATAATGCCATTTGCTTTTACCTAATTTTCATTGAACTGAAATGATATTTACGTTAAAGTAAAACTCACCCTAGAGGCAATGCAATAGTTCTTAGAAATGTGAAATTATTCCTTTTCTTTGTGCTTAGATGCTTTTTAACGAGCTTCAATGTGCAGTTTACTCATCTTTTTAATAGTAGAGACTTTGGGGAATGAATGAAAACAGTTGTGAACCTAGTGAAAGAAAAATTGGGCAGAAGGTACTGAACAATCATGATTCATTTATTCAATTAGACACACAATTCCGTTTACCAAAAATTCTCTAGACAAATGAGGGGAGGTAGGATGGTTATCCAGCAAATTTTCTATGAATTTCTTCCACCTCTGCATGGCATTCAGCAGAGATTTGTCACAAAAGTACATGTATTGCTCCACATCTTTAAGTCTTCTAAGAACAGTGTCACAATGCAATGCAAATGCCGGCTCCAAAGTTAGATGTGTTAGATTTATATCTTTATCAGAATCTTTGGGTATTTCCATTATAAGAAATAGTATTCTTTGTTAGGGAATAAAAGAAAGAATCCAGTTTATCTTTTCTGAGGGTAACAGGAAGTACTACCAGTCCCTTAGACGCAAACTCTCTATAATCATATCAATTTAAATCAGCCTCACTGAATACAGCAATGCCAACATGTTATCTGGTAAAGAAGGTTAAAATTATGCATCCTACTTATTGAATTATTAATGGTGTTTAATTTCTCCAATATTCACTTTTGATTTAAGGGTCATAATCAGACATGCATCTTGCTGATTCACAAGAACGAAAATGGAAGAATTAGCCAACACTCTTCAATATCTACATCCAACCATCGCCCCACTCTCAGGACCTATTTCAAACCAAGTATGTTATTCAGAAAATCTTTAGGGAATGAAGAAGGTAGCCCTGTGCTGTAAACGCAGAGTGGTAAAGAAGAAATGGTGTTTTGAGGGCACCAAAGTAGTGGGACAAAATTCTTTCAAGTGCCAACCATCTCATTTAAATATATGCTTGCCACCCCAGCGTTCACCAGAAAGGGTAATCAGAATTTCATACTGGGTTTCAATTTATACACTTCAAATGACTACTCGAGTGTTTTGTCAAGGTGGTCTTTGCTCATCCGGTCCACACTGACATTTCCAATCACTTCCTCTTGTTTCAGTTTGCAACCCAGGAATACTAACCTAGGTGTAATTTCTAAAGAGGGGCCATGTTCTTTCACGCCTCCATTCATGCTTATTTTGTTGTTCATTTGTTTATCCGTCTGTTTCCTGGTTAGACTCTGAGAGCCTTGCACAGAGGTGTAACGCACCGTCCCACGCCCAGCACCTGACTCGGAGCCAGGCACATAATTGCCATCTACAAAGATTTATGACATTAAACTGAGTTAATGAGTTTACTCTCCATGAGATCTTGCAAGCAAAAACCATTGCTTCTGCTCAGTGCTCTCACAATATTTTATTCTTTCTTTCATTTTATTCTTTCTTCTCTTTATCATGTACACTGTAGAGGAAAAGATTGATGTCTTTTTTCTTTTTCTCTTTTTTCTTTCACCTTGCACTGTGCTCATCACATACTGGTATCAAATATATCAATTGAATTAATAATCAGTGGACTAGGGCTGATCAAACACCTTAGCCAGGAGTTATCAATGGATGGCATTTTAATTATGTTTCTTCATTGTCATTTTTTAGTGCTCCCAAAACTTCACACATTATATTTGATGCCATGAAGTGTAAAATCTTATGTTCAGGATCGTTCAGATCTACTCTAGTGAGAAAAGCAGCAAAAGTTAGAATAGTCAAGTATTTAGAGGCTCAAACAATAAAGTAAAGGTATATAATGAGTCACAAAAAAAAGGCATCTCAAACAAGTGATTTTCTCAGAAACGCACTCATCAGGCTTGTACTTTGTAGAACTTGTTGCCATGAAGAGAATTTCAGGCATGAATGGTAGCAAGTAAATCCCATCCCCAGATTCCTCCTGCCCGTCCAGCACCCTCATCTCATTGAGGGTATAAATTATACCATAAATAAATAAGTACATGTACTTTACATTAGAAGTCAATATATTTAATTTTCAAGAGCTTCATGACGTGAAGTTAGAAGCCAAAATACCCAAATACAAAAAACCTTAATCTAATCTAATCTAATCTAATCTAATCCTTAGTTTACTACAGAGCCAGAGTTTTCCTTGGTCTGAATAAAGAAAAGGGGATGTTGGAGCCAAGGATAAGGGAGCATGGACTGGATGATGGGGTGGGGGTGGTCATGGAAGAGAACAAGGCAAATTGGGAGACAGAAAGGCAAATACTTCACTGTTATTCTTCATTACAGAAAATGGCTTTTGCTTTGAAGAAGTTGCTGCACATTTTCTCCCTGTAGCTAACCCTGTTTTCCAGTAGCTCCCTCACTGCAAAATTTATAAGCATCTAAACGTAAACAATGAACAGAAACATTAGAATGTTACCTCTTACTTTCTACAATTAAAAACAAACAAACAAACAAACAAACATAAGAGATGTAATTAGCTAGCTTTCAGTGGTAAGCTCTTTGAAAGGTGGTTTTTAATTTACCACTTAATTGACATAAACTGTTTGAAACTTTGCTGATTAGTGAGCACTCCAGGTTATCACCCTCCAAATTCTAACCTTGGCACTCTACTTGGGTGATGGCACTCTACTATCTAAGCCTTCCTTTTTGAAACAGATTTGATAATGGTAAGCCAAGGGTCTACCTTATTTTTGTTGTTATTTGTTTATTTGTTTGTTTGCTTGATTGATTTTTAACTTGTGGATGTGGTTTTATCCAGTATGTGACAGTATAACGGGTACTTGGGTACAAAGCACAACTTTCCTGTGAGTAGCTCACAAACCATCCAACACTAAAACCCAAGTTGTGATTCAGTGATAAAAACATATTTTGAAAGTCTGTCTCCTCTCCTATTTGGGGAAATTTCAGGCTAAACTACTGGGTTTTTGATTATACAGTGCTTTTCAACAAATTGCTTGTAGTCTCTGCATTGAAGACATCATGATTAAACTAAGGAGGAAGCATTCACAATTCATCCGTTTTTCAGTGTGAAGGGAAAGATTTTTGGTCGTATCTATATGATGCTTTGAGCAATTTAGTAGACAAGAATTTTTTTTCTGTTACTATTCCATTGATCATTCATTACCGTTCTCATTAGAATGTCCACCTAAGTTGGACTTTCAAAATAAACCATCTGGGCTGAAATCAAACCATATGTATCTATTGGTTTATTCTGAAGCAAATTCTGCTGGTATATTCTTGAAGCAGAGCAAATTCAGCTGACCACAGCAGCATAAACTTTAAAACATACTGAATTTCACTGATGCCTTTCTCTCTCCAATTCACTTTTGAGCCCAAACTAAGCAAGATGAATTATATACCCAAAGGTGTTTTTCTGAGAAAATTATTAGGGAATGAAAAACAGAGGTTAGCTTGCTGTGGCCTCAGCTTCACCACGGCTGTCCCTTAAATTAGATTTCCACCGAGATCTGCTACTGCTGTTCAGGCCTTGGCCTTGGTAATCGATGTGTTCTGGGGACGGCAGAACAAGCAATTAGATCAGCTCAGGTGGGTATGTGATTCTGTTCTAAATTTGTTAAGCTTGGACTACAAACAATATGAAATAGTAACTCATACGTTGATTCTAAATTTGATTTCATTAATGTACTGTATTTCACTTTGATCTTGAGGCCTTGTGGCATCTAGGGAGTGGTTCTTGAGGGATCAGGAATTGGGTCAAGCAAGAATCACCAGGGAGATTTTTTTGTTTTTGTTTTTAGGGTTTTTTTTTTTTTTTCCCACCTGGGGAGTTTTTAAAAGCATATAAATACTCAGACTCCTGGTTCAACCCTCCATTCCAGCTCTCTAACTTTCTCCATCCCAGGTGTGTGTACGTTGGAAAAAAAAATTGATCTGATATTTTTGATACCCAACGCCTTCCAATATCAGAAATTACAGAGATTGCTAAGCTGGGGTTTACGCTGCCAAACTTGGAGCTGAAATAACATGGAGTTTCCTCACTCGGCAAAAAATAACAAAAAAAGGGAAATCTTTTTGCCTCCAACTATAGAAGAGAAAATCGAAGGGACATGGGGCACAAAGAATCAGGATTGCTTGTGTCCCAGCAATTGTCCATGGCAGAATCCACACCCCTAAAGTTAGCCTAGAAAGAGTGGTGTCTTTAAGGGTGGCAGGTGTCACTGTCTTCCCATCCATACCAGTCTCGGCTGTTCTCTGAATCTACGTCCAAAAAAACTAGCACAATCAACATCGTTATCTGCAAACCGTTTCTTTACGGTATTGTATTATTGGGTTCTTTTCTCCTAGAAAATGGGAAAAATGTGAGCAACTGTGAAAATATGCCAGTGTCTCTGAGAGACAATTTACTAAAATAGAGAAGGGCCTAGAAAATGACTAGTCCTGAAGTGCCCGCCTGAAACTCAGAGGCAATCACTGAGTTACCAGAATGTGGCATTTGATTTTATTTATTTAACTTGAGAATTCATGATGATGGCTCTTTCATTGATGTTTTTGTTATACCCTTATCTTTTGGACCCCATTTCGTGATTTTTAAAATTTTTCGACCATGAAATTAATTTCCTTTTACCATCTTCCTGGACATGAAAAGAAAGGAATCATTTATCTATATCCTTGAAGGCTGAACATCCTGCCATATTTATATCTGGATCCCATCCATCTAGCATAGTCTATGGATATTTTTGACCCAAAGGAACTGCTACATTTGACATCTGCATACATATATACATCAACAGCCCTATTTGGGAGCTGAAGTTAGACACCTGAGTACAACAAAGCGGGAGAAAACCCAGCATCATATTCTTTTAAAATTAAAGACGTGCTGTCCCTCATTCACTCAGTGAAGAACTTTCATGGGTCCTCCACAATGTGCCAGACTATTAGACACTGGGGCTCCACAGAGAATCTCACAGTTTAATGAAAACTAAAGTAAAGAGAGAAAAGATTAGCTAATTTAGTGGGTATTTTTCAATCCTCCTCTCTTTATTTCTCTCACACATCCTTTAATAGGACATTTATTCTTTGGTTTTGTGAAACAAATATACTTTTGCAGTTTGTTTAGGAGAACAAGGGATTAATTTTCTCCTTGGCCTCTGTTAAATGCAGGCAGATGTCAGGACTATTGGCCGCTCCCTGTTACAGGAGTCTGACATGAATTTAGCCAGCAAGCTTTTCCTAATTATTACTGCATCTCACACAGACCTGAGTCATAGAGTGGGTAGGTAAGTATTGTGACTTCTCTGCTGCCAAATAAAACTTTAATGCTTGGTCATGACAAGACAGATTGCTAACCTTAACAATGAGAAATACACGATTTGAAATCCTTCGTTAGAAAAAAAGGAATAGTCGTGCTTTGAAAGGAACAGCCTCATTAACAACTTTATACTAAAAGCAAAAGCTGGAATCCATTATTAAAGAGAAACAAGAGAGGAATATAATCTTAAAAATATAACCCATTAATTATTTTCCCAGAAAGCACTAACTGAATGTAGTAAGGTCTGTAACTCAGATTTATGCTCCTAGCACATGGCACATATGTGCGATGTCATACCAGGAATACTAAATAATATTTGATTGCCTGGAATGTCTTCGATTGATTAAAGAACATAAACTTCTCGCAGTTGCTTTTCGTGGAGTTCAAGGAGGATCTAAAAGATTCTCGGGAGCAGCAAGCATGCAGGCAATCTACTAATGTTCAGTATGTCCTCTAATGATTTTGTCAATATTTTCCCATTATTTATTATGCCCCTATCTGACGATAATTTCAAAAACAGGTTATAGAAGCAGTTCCAGTTTGCCGTATCGAGGTACAGAAAATGGAAGGGCAGACTATAATTTACATGCCTGGCACCATGCTTGACATTTACATATATTTTATAATTTAATATTCACAACAATCAAGAAAGTTAGGAATGATTATACCCACTTTCAAGGTGAAGAAACTCAGTCCCAAAAAAGACTGTATAACTTGCCCCAAGAAACGTAGTTAGAAATTGCTCTTTGAAAACCCCGTGAAAGCAAAACTGTGGAATACATCATTAATCGATTTGTTTTACAAAAGTGCAATAGCAGTGTACTTCCTGGAGAAAGTCCAAGATTTTAATATCACATTTGTAGGTTTCTAGGATCTTAGATATCTTAGGTTTTAAGGTCTGCACCACTGGTGGCTCTAAAAAGGGAGATAAAACTGAATGACACAAAATTGCACACAGCCTGGGGACACAGTTTATTGACTCACACATCAACACGGCTGAACCCCTTGAGGCAGTGTCCATTTCCTCCTTTTTTCCTTCCAGGAACTTCTCTCTTGATCAGTGTCATTCCCTGATTGAACCCAGGACTCTGCCCATCCCATTTCGTCTTCCTGCTACGTTAAAACAAGGAGGAAAAAAACCCTTCTATCCACGTCTCTCTAATGATTGTGGCAGTGAAGCTGGGTCTATTCTGAGCAGACAATTAGAAGCAGGGCAAGTGGGCCTACGGATTGGCCATTTGGATACTGCCCCCAAGGAGGAATTTACCAAACCACTTTCTCAGGAATCATTTGCCCTTTGCCCCTTTTGTCTGGAGGGGGTAAGTCAATTTCAATGAAATAATTTCAGTTCATCCTTCCTGCATGACTTATTGTGTTGCATGGATGCGAATCTTACCAGGTCAACCCCCAAATGGATTTCCTCACTCCTAAACCAGGATTCTGTCCTCTCCCACTGCCTTTTTCTTTTTTTTCTTCTTTTACTAATAGAATTGTTCTAGCTAATCACTGGATTAGAAAATCTAAGACTGTATGAAAACATCCCTCATGGCCACAAAGGTCACAGTGAGGAAGAAGCAGGGCGCATGTGTGTGCTGATTACCATTGAAGGACAAAAGTCTTTTTGAAAATTGGGTTCCTCTCCAGCAACAAGCCCTTATAATGAATCTCCACCCGTAGAGATTAAAAGGCTTCAGGGCGGTACAAATAACAATAAACAGATCAGAAACTGTTAAAAGCAGAAGACAGATAAACCCAATGAGAAACCTTCAGAGGGAAGCAGATAAGCGATGCATCAGAGGGAGAATGTCAGTGAAGCTATTTCGCTCCGAACACTGTTTTGTTTTTTTTTTTTTCTCTCTCTTCAAGAGAAGAGAAAGCAGTGATTAGAAACAGAAAATTTCTGTGCATTTTAAACAGAAAGAATGAGCCCCGTTGAAGGCATATCTGCTGGCCAGACTCTTGTCCCTGGGAATTTGGGGCTTATTTCGCATCTAACCCTGTGCCATCGCCGCCTGCCCTTATCTTTTTTGAAAAGTTGGGGCTGGAAAATAGACGGCAGTCAGGTAGAAAAATAAATGTTAAACGGAGGAGCGAATTTAAAATGAGAGAAAATGCATGGTTGGAACACTCAGATTCAAAGTTGGGCCTTTGAATAACAACAGATAAAATGGTGATTTATTTAATATTGCCTCACTCAGGTCAGAGAGGTGGCCACGTGCAAAAAGAACACACTGCCAAGCATTTCCGCTCAGTAAGCCACCCATGTAGGGCAGCACCAGAGCTTGGCCTCTTTTTAACTCACCTCCTCAGAGTCTCGATTGCCTAAGAAAAATACGAAATAATTCCCTGATGTTGATACGTGTTGTTTCTCCCCCTCAACATCAACACTTGCTTTTAATACAGCTTGAGTGCCTGACTCCTTTCTTTAACCCCATTATTGAGGTCTAATTGACATATCATAACTGTTGATGAAAAATTAATCCAGTCAATCCAAGAAAGAAATGGAAAATTCAAGAAAAGAAAAGCCAAACTTGAGGATTATAACCATAACCAGGGATACATAATCCAGATCTAAGTGCCATGTGACCCCTTCTAAGATCAAGAAGGAATAGTATCTTTAAGGAGTTGTCTTATTGCCATTGAGGTCATTAGGCTACACGAAATAAGCCAACCACAAAATGACAAATGCTTTATAATGTCACTTATATGAGACACATAGAGTAGTCAAAATCACAGAAAGTATAATGGTGGTTGCCAGGTACTGGAAAAAGTGGGGCATGGGGAGTTATTATTTAATCAGAGTGGAGTTTCAGTTTTACAAAATGAAGAGTTCTCTACACGGATGGTGGGGATCGGTGCACAACATTATGAATATATTTAACACCTTGAACTATATACTTAAAAATAGTTAAGATGGTAAATTTTATGTTGTGTATATTTTACTGCAATAAAAATAAGAAAAAAGAAAGGAATCACTAGAAAACTCTATGCGATTTATGTGATTAAAAATTAACAAGCATTCTTTTTATAACTGCTGGAAATATGAACTGAAATAGCTTCTTTGGAAAGTTGGCGTTACCTAGCTAGGTTGAAAATGTTTATATCCAATGGTCCCACAATTCCAGTTATAAGTATATCTTAGAGGAAACCTTGCATTTGTGTGATAAAAAGCATATTCTAGACTGTTTGAAACAGTAGATATTGTGCTAATAAAAAAATAAAAAGAATCCAAATGCCCATCAACAGTAGAATGGATAAATTGTGGTATATCTTATAATGGAATACTACACAAAAGTGATAAATAACTGAATTTTATCTATACCAAAAATCCCCCAAAATTAATCATTAAAATTGATATGATACTAAAACTCTTGTGGAAAAACACTAAGAGAAAAACTATAGAGAAAACCATCTCTACTAGACACTGAAACATAGAAAGATTCTATAATTATGGACTCAGCACATTTCCACTATGCTGCTCTGTTCTCTGCTAAAGAGTCTATAATTAACAGCATCATGGTACTGGTGCGTGACTAGACAGACCAGTGGAATAAAATATATAGCCCCAAAATAGATTCAAATACATACACAAATTCCGTATGTGATAAAGGTGGCATTTCAAATCACTGGGACAAGATTGACTTTATAATAAATGGTGCCAAGATAACTGTTTAGCAACTTGGAAAAAGATACAAGTAGATCTATATCTCACCCTGTGCACAAAAATAAACTCCAAATGGTTTAGGTATTTACATGTGAAAAAGCAAACCATACAACTACAAGAATAAAACATGGGTAAATGAATCTTTAACTTCAGGGTAAATGAAGACTTTCCAACTATGCCTCAAAATACAGAGGCAACAAAAAAAAAAGATTAAGTTTGACCACATAAAAAATGGAAATTTCAAGGGGCCCAAATATCAAAAATTAATTCAAAAGACAACTGAACAACTAGGAGAAAATATTTGCATAAGGACAAAGGACTAAATTCTTAATTTAGAAAGAACTCAAAAATTGAGGGACAAAGGAATAAATCCTTACAGAAAATTCTGAAAAAGACAAAAAATAAACAATTCAAACAAAAAAAGGAAATAAAATAGTCTTGAAACATAGGGGAAAATATTTAATTTCAATCATAGTGAGATACACACATTGAAGTACAATGTAAGATCCCGGTTTGGGACCTGGAATGGAAAAGAGCTTCGCTGGAAAAAATGATGAGATTTGAAAAGGTCTGCAGGTAAGAGCACTTTTCCCATGTCAGTTTCCTGGTTTTGATAATTGAACTACGCAAAATGGGAACCTTAGCGGAAGCTGCCTGAAGAATATATTATATAGAAAGTCTTTGTGGTATTTTTGTAACATTTTGGTGAATAATTTCTAAATTGAAAAAATTTAAAAACTATGTATTTAAGGTCACACCATTTTGGGGAACACTATTAAAAATCATGAGGGAATAATAAGTCTAAAATACAGGCTAGTGGTAACATTGGAGGGTGACAGGATGGGAAATGGATTGGGAAGGGACCCTCAGGGGACATCAATGATATTTTTAATATTATTGTTCTTTGAGTGGGTATGAATACATGAGTGTTCATTGTAGCATATTGTACCTTTTTATATTTGATTTTTTTTAATTAATGGAAAGTATTTAATAAATGCAAATATGTGAGATTTTGGTAGAAATATAAAGAATTTACATTGGAAACAGACTTTTTGCTGCAATTTGGTTGCACGGCATTAAATCAAAATACTCCTAAAAAGTCCTTTTGATGTTACAATTTAAAGTGTTAGGTTTGCTTACTCCTCCATCTGTAGGTCCCTAAAGTGAGCTGGCTTGCATTGGAATATAGTAAAATCCTGGCAGTAATGCAGTTCACTTCTGTGCACGGTATCAATGGAGAAAGGGGAACAGTTGGAATATTTGCCTTTGGATACAATTTTAAGAAGAGCAAATGGAAGAGACTACTTATTGGCACAAACGGAGAAAAATCCCCCTGCAGTGAGTCTCCAGATACCCAATTAAGACAAAATTAAATCATGCAAATATTGATCCAGCTAAATTTGCCAGGGGTAAGTCACATTATCAGTCAGCTTTCTTTATATCAAATAGCAAGGAACTGTAGAAAAGCCAAAAAATGTTTTTTATATATTCTTTTAAATCAAGGGGAAAATAATAATAGCGAAGAACACACTTCATTTCACTTTTATTTCTCGCATTGGTTATCAACTTGTAGTTTTGCTTATTATGACCAATTACATGTAAAATGTCACTCTTTGCCAGGTGTTTAGCACTATTGTAGGTAATGCTTTACTCTCAAGGAGCTGGCAATTTTGTTTGAATAAGATACACACAATTTAGGTAATTTGAACCGAGCTCGGTGCATAAAATAGACAGCAAAATATCCATGAGAACCACCTCAGTACGGGGGCTCTGTGAGTCCTAGAAAATCCCCATTAGCAATTGCACTGATCAAAGTAGCTGGCTATACTTTCATCACTGATTGAAATCACTCTTTGGAGAACTTCATCCAATTGTAGGAAAACGCGTATTTAATTCCACAAGTGTGCTCGAATGAACGTCAAGTCTGAATTTCTTTAGTAAGTTTTTTTTTCTTTAAGGCTAAATTCACCAAAAGCAAAACTTTGCATTAAAATTTTTCGCAATAAGGCAAACTCAAAATAAAAGTTCCTCCATAAGAAAGGAGCAATTAGTCATGAATTTGCTTAATATCGTCTACATTGTTGAAGTCATTATTCCAAGTGGTTCGCCATAATCGGACAGGGATGTCTGGTGAGGCAAGTGGCCAATCCATTTCAAGTCTACCAAATTTTACATGTCTGTGTAAGTACAGACCACATCAAAGCAGTCACCTTTTGGAGGTCACATTTACCGCTGATGCTGACCCTTGACCAAAACACTTTGCAATTCCTCTTCTGGAATTGCTCTCAGGGCTTTCAACACATTCAAGACAATCCTCAATTAGGAGAAGCTTAATCCTTTGACAATGGATTTGATTTTTGAAAAGAGAACTATGTGGAGTTCAGGACAGTGAAAAGAAAAATGGGTGATGAATTGAGTTTGTAGGATTCTGGGAGAAAAATGAGGCATGATTGATTATAAAGGATGGCTCCACGAGACTTCTGAATGGATTTTGCATAAATGGCATCTCCATTAAAATGAGCAAATAAACTTCCAAAGAATCTATTTTGCAGAAAAATGTTCGTTGTTTTTTTTTTTTTTTTTTTTGCATTAGTTATGATATTGGCATTTAAACAAACAGGACTTAATAATTCCTTGCAGTTCATCTTGGGAGCAGGTTAGGGTTTGTTGTCCTGGGGTCAGAGGAGACTTGCAGGCAGGCAACGCTGACAAGCGGTTCTGTCTCTGCCAGGCTCGGGCTCTTCCCTGGAAGTCACTTCAGCACTGTCACCACCATGGAGCACTGCCCAGAGTTCCCATCTCTTCTTCTAGATTGGGCAGACCACAGAAGACTGAGGTCACCTTTTCTTTCTTCACAGAGCCTGCAGCCTAAACTGAAGGAAGCCAGAAACCGAGACTGTTTCAAAGAGCTGGAGTAGATGATGCTGAAAGTCACAGGTCACCCATCCCCACAACCTGCCAATTTGTGGGAATTTGATTAAAATAAAAATGGAAAACGTGTTCATTGAAGGAAGAGATACAGCCAAGAGACGTGTTGGGGTGGAGCAAGGGTTATTTTCACCCAAAGAAGCTAACTGTATGAACACAGACCTCAGTTTCTATTGAGAATCAGTTGGCAGAAGGTTTTCCTCTCCTGTCCCGATTTGCCTCCGGCTTCCCCTTCCCGAATCTTCCCAATCCGACCTGGCTGTCCCCTGCTGGGGCCCCCACGGTACTCAGGGCAGGGCAGCTGACAGCCCCAGTTAGTCATCATGTCCTGACTTCTCTCCTTCCTCTCTTCTGCACTCTTTTCTAAAGATAAAGGCCAGTGTCTCTCCTTTAGATTTTCATATTTCTCCCTCATTACTTTTCAGGCAGTTAGGAAGGAGGTTAAGTGCACAAGCTTGAATCCAGCCTAAGTCCTTAAATAGCCTTTTGATCTGCCTCACAGAAGTGTTATGAGGATTGGATGAGTTTGTGCACCAAAGCATGGAGCATGGTGCTGGGTTCAGAACAGGCTCTCAGTGAATGTTCGTTATCATTATGATTAACTCTTTATTTTCACTGTGCTCAGCAAACACGACGCCCAGTGCCACCGCCGTACAGTCCCCTCACGACACGTATTCAAGGTCCCACCCTCTTTGGCTTTGCACTCAGACCTGAGAGGAGGAGGAAAGAAGAATGTCTGTCACCTTCCAGGACTTTTATCTGGAACCCCCTTTATCTCTTTCACTGTGGGGATTTCCCCCAGGCTCTTTTGTCCTCTATTTCAGAGCTGATTTTCCCTCCCTTTTGTGTTACATTTGCGTCTATAGGGGGGTAGAGTTGCCCTATTTACAAGAGGAGCTATCACCATGGTAACTTGGTATTTTGATACAGGCAGGAAACAATTCCCAAGGAAAAATAGGTCCCTTATTTTTCAACTTTGGCATGTAGATACATGGGAATCCAAGTACTTGCCCAACAGTCTATAGCTGGTTCAAATGTCAAAGCAAAGAAACAAGTTTTGTTGATATTTTAAATAAGTACTGAGCAACCCCAGCACGCTATCAATCGAGTAGAACATTCTCACAATTAATTTCTGCCTCTCAGGCGCTGATGCTTGCAGGCAACATGGCATACACTTTGGTGAACTCATTCTCTGAATGAAAACATTGGTACCCGTGGTCAGACAAAGAGTTGTTGTGTTCGCTCAAATTGCAGAAAGGCATTGAAGGCATTGAAAAGGCAGTGAAAGATGTCATTTGGAGTTTCTGGGATATTTTGATCGTTTATTGAGAGGGAACAAGACAGAGAATTTGAAAGTCAGCCTGTTCTTAACTGTCAGAGGAACATGGTACCCGCTGTGTGTAGAACTTACGCACCGTGCGTGGAACCAGGAGTGGGCTGGTTTTGATTACTGACTGCCTACTGTGTTCTAGGCATCCTACTATGAGCTGCTGACATAGGTGAGTGAGCTGTCACTCCTGCCTTTGGCACTCTTCATTTGGTGAGGAGACAAATACTTACAGCACAACGTGATGTCTCTATAAAGATAGCTACAGTACGCTATGGAAGAAGAGAGTGAAGGAAGATTAAATTCAAAGAGCTGAATTTTGAACTGTATTTTTAAGGGTGGCCGGAGATGGAATCAGAGGCAAGAGCCTCTGCTTCAGTTAGATCCTGGTGACACGACTGTATAGTATCTCTCCAGAACATGAACCACGTTTAGTCCCTCTACCAAGCGTATCCTTGACCCTGGCATAATCCAATAGCCTAGGTGTTCCTAGGACCAGGCTTGCAGATAGACCCTGTGCGAAGTCCCATGCTGAGCTATTTCCAGTTTGCCAAATGTGCCATCTTTTGTCTCACCTTTGCTCATTTTGTTTCGTCGGTCTGAAATCTTGCTGCATGCTGTCTCTGCCTCTCCCTCTCCTACAGGCATGCCTCCTCTTACCAACTATTGTTGGCCCTCAAGCCTTAGCTTTGATGTTTCTTCTTGGGAAAACCACTGCTGATGCCCAGGGTGGGCGAAAGGTCCTACTGGCTGCTGCGGTCTTCTCCACTTCCCCTTCCAGCTGGTGCTTATCAAAGTGCTTTGTCATGGCCTGTTTTCTGCTCTGACTCATTCAGTTGCACTCACTCCTTTCACTCAGCTCACTAGGAAGCCATCAGTGGTGTTCCGTTTTGTAGTCCCAGAACCTAACTTCGTTTTTATTAAACACACGTACAAATGAATAAAGTGAGACGTTGTCTATTGTAACCGCCCAACGATAGAAAGAATAATGATAATAATGTTTTCTTGGATTTGTTATAGAGGGTCTTCCTGCAAGATATCTTGAGTTTTTTTGGTCATTTAATTATTGAGTTCTAAGAGTTAACTCTTCTGTATACAAATCCTTTGTCTAAATATTTTGAAAACATTTCTTCAAGGCTGAAGTTTACCTATACATTTTCTTTTCTTTTGGGCTAATTAAATATTTTAAAATATGACAGTTTAATTTCTCTATTGGCTTTCTAAGGATTATGTACAAATCTTAAAATGATCACTCAAGTTTTCTTAGAATTACTATTGTACTAGTTCACCTAAACTGTAAGAACATTGCAACTACATAATTTCATTTACCAATTCGATCTTTTGTCTTAATGTTTCTTATATCTTAAGTTGACATGTAAGCTCTACTGTACACTGTTATAATGTTTACAATTATCTTTTAAGTAAGGTGAAGAAAAATACATAATGTTCTCTGTTTACTTCAATGGATCATGTCGGTGTTTTTCATTTTGTCCAGTACATCTGAATTGACACTGGTGTCTTTTCTTCAGCCTGAAGAACTCCCTGCAACATATTTTGTAGTGCAGGTCTGATGGAGAAAATGTGCTCATTTTTATCTTAAAATGGTAACCCTTCATTTTTGAAAAGTATTTTTAACTGGATATAGAGTTCTCGATTGCCTAAGTTTATTTTTCAGCAATTTGAAGATTCATTGTCTTCTGGCTGTCATCGTTTTTGAAGAAAAGTTGACTATAATTTCTGTCTTTGTATAAAACGTGTCATTTTTCTCTAGCTGTTTTCAAAGTTTTTCTCTTTATTATTGTTTTATCATGATCTGTATAGATGTAGCTTGTGTGTGTGTTTAACCAGCTTAGGATACCCTGAGCTTTTTGGTTCTATAAGTTGCACTTCTTTTTAAACCAAATTTGGAAAATATTCTGCCCCTTTCTTCCTCTCCTCTCCTCCTAGGGCTTCAGTAACGTCTGTTAGACCACTTGGTATTGTCTCACATGCCCCTGAAGCTCTGCTTATTTTTCAAAATCTATTTTCTCTCTGTTCTGTGGATTCTAAACTCTCTGCTGATTTATACTTAAGTTCCCTGACACCTCTAGTATCTAGAATTTGCTGTAAATCCATCAGGACAGTTTTCATTTTAGACACTGTATCTTTAATTTTGAAATTTCCATCTCGTTTCTCTTCAGTTTCCAGCTGTTAATTTATCATTACCATATTTTCCTTTAAAGTCATTAACATACTTCTACTCGCTGCTTTAAGGTCCTTCTTCAATAATTCTGACATTTCAGGAGGCTTTGAGGAAGTGTGACTACAGCCCAATATTTGTAGAGACGCTTCTAAAGGCAGATATTTAATTGTGAATTCGATGTCATATTCCATCTCCCTAACCTACTAGTAAAAGGGAAAGAAGCCACTCTTGAAAAAAAAAAAGATATTTGATAATTTCAAATGCTGAATTGTATACAATTTGGGAAGGTTTATATAATACGGTATCTCTTTCTGAAGTGAAGATAAGGGATAAATCACTTTGAAAATGACCACTTTCCAAGCTCTCTCTTTTTCTTGAAGCAATAGTGTAATAATAATTAAAATGGCAGGGGCTAACATCTGAATTGTTACTGTATATTTAAGATACTGTTCAAAGTACCTCATACATATTAACTCACTTAATACAACAGTGCTATGAAATGTGTATGATTATTAATATCTCTATTTCCAGGTTGAGGACATTGAAACTTAGGCACAATGAATATATGTATGTTCATGTATAACTGAAAAATTGTGCTCTACACTGGAATTTGACGCAACATTGTAAAATGACTATTACTCAATAAAAAATGTTTAAAAAAAAAAGCAACTTAGGCAGGATAAGCTGAAGGTATTCTATGGTCTTTGTTTTTGTAACCAAGAATCTACTCTGTGGGTAGAGAGTGTAATCTCTCTCCCCATGCTTATTTTTAGCACCTTTATTTTACACGCTTTTTGCTTTTTCAAGCATGTCACTTAATATCATTTTTAGTAGTGATAAGTTACCTAAAATCTAATTTTTCTTGATGCTTAAAAATAGTGTCCAATCTTGGCAAATATCCCCTTCTTTCCATCACTGCAGCGAGCTTCCATTCTGTCATACTTGCCTGTCACTTATACTAATTTTGACTCAAAGAAATAATCTTTTTCAATCATAAGACGTGATCAGCAATTTATGTTCACAGAACAACAATCTTCAACCTGCTTTTAGTTGGTTGTTTATGTGTAACGGTGAATTGATGTGAACTGCTCTCCAGTGGAGATTGATTTCACACTACCAGTCTCATTTCTTCTAAGTCTTTAGGTCCTAAGACCTTCCAAGTGGCAATGATAGGCCCTTTCTGTTTTGCTTTATCCTGTCACCAGGTGCTTAAAATTTGAAGTTTCCTTTTTATAAGATATCATAAAAATGTTTGCAACCTTATAAGATACCATTATCAGAATACAGGAAAGCACTACTCTGCTGGACATGAAGAGGAATTAAATAATGGTAGCTCACCAACATTTCAACATCTGCCATCATCTTTGTTCTAGTATTACAAACTAGCAATCGTTAGTCTTAAGTATCTCAGCATCTTGCTATGAGATTTAATATACATTTAAATCAGTATTTTTAGTTTAATCTGCAACGAGCTGGCACACACTCAGAAACATAGAAATGGGCAACCAATAAAAGGAAAATGGTTTCTTTCTCTGAGATGCTTATATGGGAAAATATTATTAACAATAATGGAAGCTAGTCATTCACATTGAGAGGGCACTATGCCCATAAGTGCTCTTGAAGCAACATGTCAAATTTGCTGGTTTTTTAAGTTCAGATTTGTGTAGGGCCTTATTCGCTGTGTAATAATATCAGTCTCTGAAGTGCATCCCATAATTATACCAGCAATAACCTTTTTTTGTTTGTTTGTTTATAAAAACAACACCGAGTGAGCAGATGAGGTGTAATTTCCTGGAGCAAAGATCTAAGAACTGATAGCATCTTTTTAACTCTCTTTCTATCATTTTCAAGCTCAAGTTCAAAAGGTCAAGATTTCTGTTTGTGTGATTTCCAAACTATGTTGTCCCATAAAGTAATGGAATTAGCAATGATTGAAAAATCACATATATATTTAATGAATAGCACTTAATGGATATGTGAAAATAGTAAAATATAAGCACACATTAATTATTCAGTATAATTTAAAGGACAAGACACTCTATTTCTTTGAATTTTCTGATTAGGTGGGGTTTTATCCATTTGTGGGGCATATGGACCAATTCACTCACCTCGTCTCATTGAATAGTTTGTATTTTTAAAAATATAGACATTGACGAAACACCGGTCTTGAATTTAGAAATAAAAATATTAATAACATTGTCAATAGTCTTTGGAAAAGTATTATAAAAACAGAAATTTTAAGTTACCACCAAATCCTATAGGTGGAAAAGAACAATTTCCACACCCCCAAATTGATTTTAATTATTCCAAAAATAAATTTTAATTCAAAATTTGATGCAAAAAAGTTCTGAAAAACAACAAGTAACTCAGAATTTCTATAATCTTATTTTAAGAGGTGATAATAAAAATGCAAATGTGAAATTGCCTCTGGCTCTCTTAGTTAACAGAATAAATCTTAGCTGAATTATTTATCCCCCTTAATACATATTCATATTCTTGCTGTAGCCTGAAAACTCAGGGGTGAAAACTAAAGGCCTTCAGAGATAGCTAGGACACCATTGGTAAACAGATTAAAACTCATATTTGTCGATGTGCCTTCTTCTAGTCTCTTCTTCTCATTGCCTATGCTTCCCGCCATATGGTACCTCTGTCTCAAGGTAGGCATGATCTTGTCTTCCTCAAATGAACAAGAATCAAATTCAAATTTTATGTTAATCCACTTATTCGAAGAAATTTAACGCCACCTCTCCCACACGCAGAACGACCTGTCTTTGGGTGAACTGTCAACATAATGTAATGGCTTTACCCTCTTCAACCTGCATATCTACTTGGGGTGCTTATTGTATAAGAGAGACCAAGTTTACTAGAGCTTTTTCTACTATACCTTTATGACAGTTGATTGATAGCATGTATATAAAAGAATATTTAAATGACGTTTACTTTTGCCTTTTGCAAGAAATTCTTAGGTCATCCTCTTCAGGGATTATTAACCAATTAACGTTCCTTGATTTCTCTTTGAGACTTCCTGGTTACCAGTTAGAGTTCTTGGGGCTTCTTTTTAAAATCATTATAAGCAAAGAGTCAGATTTAGCAGCAGGATTCAGGGGGTCTCTTTTGGAACCTACAGAGAAGGAGGCACAGGACTCCTGTGTCAAGGAGTCTCTTGTTCTTTCTGATTTCTGTCCTGTGCAGTTGCTGGGTTAGTCCCTGGTGAAGGCCAGTTCCCTTTGTTTCTCAACCCATATGATAGAAAGTGGCTATTTAATAACTCCAAGCTTATGCTGGCCCCATTGATAGATGAGCAAGATGGAGCTGAAGTCTTACCTGCAATCAATGACATGTTTTCAGAAACAAATTGATATTAGCCCCATCCATTCTGGCCTGAAGGCTGCATTGTGTTGCCCAGACATAGCTGCTCCAGTTAGAAAACGTGTAAATGGTGGTGGGATGAGGGGGAATTGACAGCAGCACAAGATGCCTTGATTTTAACTCTCGAATTACTTAGATGAAGTTTTGGCTTACAAACAAGATAGATGAATGGAATAATAGGTCTGTTCTCTTCATGGATTTATAGTATTGATCAATGACCAATCAGTATCATTCAAATAAATACAGAGCTTTACTTAAGGGAAAGCTAGAATTGGCTTTGGTTTGTAACCATGCCTACTGAATCCTACTGTTATTGTCCAGACATACTAACAATATTTGCCGTTTGGAATCATGTTTGCTAGCAAATCACATAATATATTTGCTCCTTTTTTTATTTTAGAAATAAATACCACCAGATACCAGTATTGCTGAAAATGCCAGCACAGAGGTTCACATGTAGTTGTAAATCTACAATATTAATTGTCAGCCCTGGCACTCTTTTCTGATGTAATGTGGTCATATTCATTAGGTCAAAAGGCAGAGATGATAGATGAATTGCTGAGATCATGGTGTTGATGAAGCCAAGGTCAAAGGTGTGAGCTTTATGTGGGCCACGATTTTTGCAGAGAGAAAGTGGAAAGCCTGCATCTCAGATCTCCCCTATTCTTCTTAACACGTCCCATTACACAGGAGGGAAAATGGTGATAATGTTAAAGAAACTTCTTACACAAATATGCATGTCTTCCTCAGTATCTAACGTCAACTTAAAGATAAAGGGAAATTTTCCATTTAATCAGAGAGTATCTTGGTCTATAGAAAATCCAACAAATCCACACAGTCTGGCTTTTATGGAAATAGATCCTTGTCACTGTCAACTGTTAATCTAAAAAATGTAAAGAATATTGTGAACTGATTATTGTTTAGCCATTCCCACGACCTGAATAAATCATAATGTATATCATTACTGACATCTGTACTATTTTGTCAATCTTTTGATTTTGCTGCAATAACTAGTTATCTGTTTGAATTTGTATAATTCCAGTTCTCAGGTTGTAAAAAAGAAGAGAGAAGTAAAGACAGCGAGGGAGGTAAGTATTTATTACCTTAGAAGAAAAGGTTTGTGTTGGGACCCAATATATAGTAGCTTCTACTTTGGGAAGTTAAACATCTTGTAACTCTAATCCATCTTGGATGCCCAAAGTCACTATGTGTTGAAACTGACTGATGAGTCTAGGGATGTTTTCGGAAAAGCAAGCTAGAAGTGTTTGGGATTTAAACAACCTGGCATTACGCCTCAGGATATGTTTTCTCAGAAATTTGAAATTATTCTTGACTAAGTCTTTCCAAACCTGGGTAAGAATTTACCAGGACTTGTTGACAGTGATGCCACACTCTATTAGCAAGTGCCAATAATTTGAGATTGCTCTGATGGAAGAGCTTGACCTATTTGGGATCCATGTGACCGTTTTCACTGAGATAACATAAATTAAAGCCAGAGGAGATACTGTCACTTGATACACATGCAGTATTTCTCACACCGTTGTGGAAGGGTGAAATGATGACTGACCTGCCTATGTCCTCTTCATTTCAATAAGCACATAATGGGACAAAATATACCCCCCAGATTGTGACACCTCTATTTTCCATTGCTTACATCAGGCATGCTGATGCCCACGTGCGCACACAGGTGTATATCGTGAGGTCTGTTTCTTTTCCTGGTTCTTCCTGATTCCATTTTGGGTCTGGTTTGTGCTGCTGTCTGTGTGTTTATCCATCAAACAAGCCAGTAGGTTGTGTCAGTTAACTCCCCATCGCCTTCTGACACGATTCTGAGAGCAATCTGAGTGCCGTTTATGCTTTGATGTACAGATTTCCTTTCAAGCTAGTGAAGGTTCCATTACTGCCCCTAGGAGGAATGGATTTCTTCGTCTACTGGAATCAGAGTGGTCTCTTGTCTCTTTGATACTGTTGGGTTTTCTTTCAGGGGCCCTTTCCAATTTTAGCATGGTATCTCTTTTCTACCCTAAAGATCAGTTATTTTCTAAACCAAAATCTCCCTTAAAGGACCGTATAACCATTTTCATAATACATTTATTAAATAAAACAATCACATCAAGTGTTGAATCATCCTAGTAACATTAAAACACAATTAAATAGTCATACACATGTGCTTTCTTTGGTCATTAACCCCAGGACTTTATGAGAACCCTTTTATTTTATTTTATATCTAATTTGTTTTCCAGCTTTATTGAGATATAACTGAAGTATAACATTGTGTAAGTTTAAGATGTACAGTGTGTTGATTTGACACCCTTGCATATTGCAAAATGATTTCCACCATAAGGTTAGCTAATACTGTCATCAAGTCTTGTAATTTACAATTTCTTCTTTTGTGGTGAGAACCTATATGATTTACTCTCTCAGCACCTTTCTAGTATGTAGTACAGTATTATTAACTATGCTGTATATTTAACACCCAGAATTTACTCATCTTAAAACTGGAAGTTTGTACATTTTGACCAACATCTCCCATTTCCCCAACCCATCAGCACCTGTTAACCACCATTCATTCTACTGTCTGTTTTGACACGTTTGGTTATTTGAGATTCCACAAATAAGTGAAATCATACAGTATTTGTCTTTCTCTGTCTGACTTATTTCACATAACATAATGCCCTCAAGGTCCATCCAATGTTGTTGCAAATGGCAAAATTTCCCTCTTTCTTATGACTGAATGATATTTCATTATATATATATATTTTTTTTTTCTGCTTATCTGCTGATGGACACTTAGGTTGATTCCATGTCTTCACTATTGTGTATAATGCTGAAAGTAATCTACGATCTCAGCCATCTAATCTAATTTTCTCTCAAAATTCTGTACACTAGTTACAAAAATACATATGGTGTGCACAACACCATGGTAGGATTAGTGGGGAGTCAAAGATAGGAAAACTACATTTTAAGCTTTCTTGTCCTAAATTGAATAGGCCAGTCCCTCAAAAAACATACAATCCAGGTAGTCAAGTCAAAAAGTCTGCTGTAAATGAAGAGTGGCAGCTGGCATTTACTTCTGAAAACACCGGTAAATTATTTTTACATTCTTAAAAAATATAGGCACACAAATGGAAAACCACTCATGGTATACAATTCAGTGATACAGTCAATAATTGTTGATCATGTTTGTTCTCACATGTCTTAATGGATTTTATAATGGATAATTCTTACATCTGACACTCACGTTCTTACGGCGTTAAAAAGTTCTAAGAGAAGAATAAGATGAATACAACTTTGGGTTATCTTTTTCCAATTGAAAACATTTTTTAAAATCTTTGAGATTAATGTAAGTTTTAAATTTGTTCTAGAAGATGGACTTTATGTCCATTCAGTAAGAATTAATTATCTGCTATGCCTCTTTACTGTAACAAACTCTGCTTTATTACTTTCCTCGCAGCCACCAAAGCAAGCACTGAAGCCCTTGCATATATGAGCTAACTGCTGTGGGGGAATGCTGGAAGTAATAAAAATAACTGCACTTTGAGATATCTCCTGGAGTTTCGTTGTCCTGAAGAGCTCCATTACTTCTATTTCAATCTGTCACCCCTTACTGTATCCACCTTTCTGCCGTATCTACCTGATTTTCATGAAACACCGGAAAAACACCATGTGACAAAAACACAAAGCAAACTCCCCTAAATGTCTCTTACGGTGGGAATGGAGGCAGTGATTTACACACAACATGTGAAAACAACTTGAAATCGAATATAATAAGCATTCATTGTGGTGTGCCACCTAGAACCTTCTTGAGAATTGAAGAATGTACTTGAGAATGCTGCTAGCAGATAGCCCTACTGACAGCCTTCTTTCAAGACTGTCCCCACTGAAGAGCCCCCAGTGACACCTGCTGGGGCGGCATGCATCCAGTAACTGGTCTACACGGGGCTGCATAGATGCAATGCCTTGCCTCAATTTGGAACAACTCTGAAGGACCACGGTGGGGCTATCTCAGCCTGATGCATCCCTCAGGTCTTCAGTGGAGACTGCATGGTAGCTCATCTTCTCCTTCTGCCTAAGCTGGCTTTTGTCACTTCCCTTCCACAAACATGGACCCCAAAGCCCTCGCCTGAGAAAATTTCTGCATGCCAATCATTTCAGAATCTGCTTCCTTTGGAACTCATCCCGGGACATGGTTTTTTGTTTGTTTGTTTGTTTTTTTAATGTATATATTTTCACATGGGACATGTTGTTGATTAAGTCTTCCTCTATGTAGTTACCAAATCTCTCAAGTTAGAAGGGACCCTAACAACACTTCTAGACAGCAAACCTGGACTGGTTCTTTACTTGGGTGATTCTGCGTGGTAGGTTCATTTGCTCAGACTGTGGCCTTGGATATTTTGGGATGGGAGCCAGGCATCAGTTTTTTAAAAATATTGCCAGCGATTCTAACGTGTAATTAAGGAACCAATGGCCAATAACTCTGCCACTCTTCATCAAGTCTCTCTGCTCCCCTGGCTGTGCTTCCTTATTAAAAGAACCCTTGCTAGCTCCTTGACGTTCTTGTGTTTGATTTGAGGAATAGTTTTATTTAGTGCTCATCTGAGGAGCCATCCTTCTTCCACTCTGAGACCAATGAGTGACTTTGGTCTCATTGGCTCAGATTATGACTCCTCCATTTTTCAAGATCTCCACAATTTATTTATACATTGCATCTTTCTTAGAGAACTAGTGTAGTCAGGTTATAATCATGATTTGACAACAGAAGAATCAACTGAACCTGCCAAAGGCAAGGTAGTATTTTGTCACATCATTTAATTATTTTATCCCACTATTAAGAAGTCCATCATTACAATAAGTTATTTGAGAAAAATGGAAGTTATCAAGCAAATGAATGCTAAAACATAAGAACAAACTAATAACCCTATCTCTGTCCTGTCTCTCTGGGTTGTGACTTCAGGAAATTCTGGGATATCTAGATATGAGCTTTCCGTACATAATAGATACATATTTGAGGCTTCAGTCTTAAGTAGTATCTTTTTGATGATACATATGCTGTTCACTTTCCCAAGGTATGAATTTAGTATTTGAAACCTAACATTCATACTGCCCTTTACAGTTTATAAAATCTCTTCACATCAATTATCTCATTCGACATTCTCCAGTTGTGCCGAGTGATTTAATAAACGGGGTGATACTGGCATTTGGTTCTTGTACGGAATGGAACCATGATTAACAAAAAGCAATTTGATAGATTTGCTTCTATGCCCTGTACATCCAGTTATTAAGGTTTAATGTTGCATGATGACCTAATTTTTGAAAGATTCCTATGCATGCAGTCAAAGGGTTTAAGAGGAATGGTACTATTAAGAGGGAAAATACTAGAAAGTAGCTTTGGAATTAGGCGAGCCAAGCTAAAACAGATGACTCTGCTCACAGAGCTGAGTTATTAAATCTGCATATTTCATGCCCAAGTCCACAAGGAAAATCTCCAAACTAATAAAGTTTGATCTCTTTAGGATCTATCATTTCCGGGCCATTTAATCATTTTTCAGAATTTCTGTAGTTCCAAGTGTTTTGGATACACTTGGATGTGCTTCACCTTGGCGATTAAGGAGACAGAGTTGACAGGTGTGGAAGCACTTTGGTCATTGGGACTTGGAGTCATGGACTCTTTGGCTTCAATAAACTTGACTATTACGGCCAAACACATCATATATAAAACGTATTTAATACTGCTTTTAATAATGGTAACGGAGTTTAAAACCTAGACTGCCAAAAACTAACACTGAGATTTTCTCCAACTCAGAGATAAAATGAAGTCTTTTATCAAGGCAAGTGTATACATTGAAAGGTGAAAAGAATATGTATTGTAACATCTTAAAGTTCTTATGAAAGTTCCGACTGAACCTGGTTAATAATCTTTGGAAAAAAATAAGAGATGACATTGAAAGTCAAAGTGAAAAATCTTTTTTGAGGATGAAAGCACTATCTTCTTTTGTAAATTATGAAAGGACTTATGGGTATGTCTTAATGACAACAGATAACAATCGCTAACTTTTATGAGGTGCTTACTATGATCCAGATCACAGGCACTGTCCTTCCCACAGCCCTGTGATGTACCCTTATTTCACAGACAAGGACACCAAGAGACCAAACTAATTATTGGAGGATGAGCAGCCATTGAAAGGCAGAAGCAGGATCTGAACCCAGGGAGAAACACACTGATCTGCGCCTTCTGAGAAAGTGTCGTTTCTCCTGAAGTCTCCTGAGGTTGTTGCCGTGTTCTGGCAGGCGAAAAGTCAGCATATCAGAAAAACAAACCAGCTACGTTGGATAAGGAAACAGAATAAAAGATTCATCTTCCTTAGTTGAGAAGAAAATGAGTTTCTGCTAGCAGACTAAATGCTCCCCCAGAGCCTAGAGATATTACTTTGATTTCCAGACTGGTTCAGCTTACAACTAGAAAATGAAACGTTTGCAGCAAAGATGACAGGCAGGTCTCGCCTGTATGAATGAGAGATGGCAGAAGTGGATGTGAGTGGAAGGATGCGTGGGGCAGCTTTCCAGGTCCTGGATCCATAGGGCACAGGGCTGCCTGCCTGGGACTGGGGAAGGCACTGATGAGTAAGGATGCCAGGAATGTACCAGTCTTGGTGTAAACAGTTAGAGAATAGGACTTAGGGAAGTCTAGGGAACGATTAAATTAAAAAAAAAAATCCCCTCTCATCCTGAGGTCTCTGATTCCCCTTCCTCCCACGTACGTCCTCACTGACATGCTCAGTGTTTCCTAGGATGTGTGTGTTTCCTTGTAACATATATGATTTATCTTCAAAATGTAAGTTGAACTAATTTAAAATTTTAACTGAGGTACGTAAATTAAAGACACTTGACTGTCGTGACATCCCCAAATGGCAATCCTATGTGGCGCACCAAACGTAGAAAGGACAGTGTGCAGTCGAGACTCTTCCCTCTTTGTTCACCCAGCCCTGGGTTTCTTCACTCAGTGTCTGCTGCCGCCGAGTGATAGAGACAGTGTGCGCTCAGGAGCCAGACAGTTGGGCTTAAATCTTGGCTCTGCCACTTACTAGTTGAGTGCTTGTGGACAAGCCATGGAACTTCTGCTATGGCTTCTCCATCTAAAGAAACTGGGGCAAATAAAAGCGACCTCACATACCGTAAGATGTATCTCATAGACTGAAAGACATTCTGATGTTAGTGCTTTATTGTTGTCACCAAAAGGCGTCAGTGTGGAGTTTTCACACAACTGTAATCGAGCAGGACACGATGGGGCCTCCCCGGACAGACCCCTCCATGTCCTCCACCTGCCTCTTGTTTGTAGAAAAACTCTAACCTCCTAGGCCTTTCCCGAGTTCCAAAGAATAAGTTTAATCAGAGAGATGAGAAAATGTAGAAACAAAAGACAATAGTCAAGCAAGACAAAATAGTAATCGTTTAGTCATTAAACAAAGTCACGGACCTGCAGTTCCTCCTCAGGGGCTATAGATAATATTCTGAGTCATATCCTCTGAGCTGTTTTGCAGATACTGAAACCCTCACCAGGTGGAGAAGCCAACTGTGTGCTGTCCTGCAAACACGTAGACCTCAGACCGATTGGAACCAGAGGACTAGCTGATCAGAGATTTATGGATCAGATAAAGTTCCAGTCACAAGTTAGACATGGTGGCTCCTTGGAACCATGTGATCAAGACAATCATCTTTGAAAATAGAAGTTTACCCTTTTCTCTTTTCCTTATATAATCTCGGAGCCAAACCTGGGGAGTTGGGAGTGGGTTCTCTGGGACATATGTCCATCTTCTCCCCAGGACTGCCGGTTTCCTCAATAAAGCTATCTTCCCTTGTACCCAACATTGGATTCTTGAATCATGTGCCGCCAAACTTGGGTTCAGTAACACAACTACAGCACTCCACCACCAGGCTGGGACCCACTCAACAATTGTATGATGCTCCGTGATCTTAGAAGCATCACTGGAACAACTGGAAAAGTGGGGGAGAAATGATAAGTCTATTAGAAGCCAGGGAATAGGGTAATTACTGTAAGGATTAAATGAGCCAATATGCCAAGTGGCGAGACCTGTGTATTTGCACTTAGAAAGAACTCAATATTGTTAGACTTTATCCATGTCATTGAGTGTGTAGGCGTTTATGGGTACATATGAGCAACAGGTTGAGTTCAGTATGTCTATGGGCCGTATTTTCTCTGAATACAAAAGAAATCAATTTATAGTGTTCATATAGGGCCTGGGAGGTTAGGGCATTCAATCAATTTGAATTACTCTGAAGGTCATAGAGATCCTAACACAGTGATGTGAAGTCTAGAAGGTGGAAAAACCCTGAAGTAAAAGAAGTTTCTTTCAGTCTGTGATTGCGGATGCCTTTATTGATACTTAATGATCAAGATGGAGTCAAAACAGGAAGATAAAAACAATTTCATGAAACAAGAAAAACATTATTAAAATACAGTCTCAGGCAGCCCCCCAGAGAAGCCATTTAAAATGGAAATAAACTCAATTAGAAAATATTCTCACCGAACTCAGTCATATTTCTCTTCTGATTTGGGTATTACTACACTAAATAGTCTTCACTACACACAATCAAAAACCCTATTAGAAAAAAAGCAGCAAACTCTAAAATTATACTATGCAAATTATCCTTCCCACAAAGTAGAAACTGAAATAGAATCATAAACTATCACTGATACACATATATGTATTAACGTATCAGATAAAGGTAACATTCCTAAACGTGAGGTTTCTTATTCAAAGTACGTTGGTTGTGGAAAAAGACCAAGACAAAAATTACTGTAGAATCGGACTGGTATCCATTTAGTAATTAAGTTTCACCATGCATTCCTGAACACATATATACTTTAAAGAATTATCCTTGAGTCAACACGTTCAAACTTTAAAAAACTGAATAAATAAATCCAATATGTTAAACATATATATTGATTCAGAGTAACAGAATACCTTCAAAATATTGGTCCATCATCATGTTTCTGATTCATAAAAATGTTTCTAGTCAAGAGAACTGCTCGTCCCAGCCCATTCCCCACCTAAGAGTAGGCACTTAAAATAACCAGTATCATAATTCTTATGTGGACTTATATTTTGTTAAAACAAGTTATAAATACTAAACATATTCACAAACTTTTAAGTGGTACCTATAGTCAACACAATTGTTTGTTGCAAGAGAAATTAAGGGAATCTGAATTCCTCTAAATCCACAGATAATCTCCCCAAATTTATTTTAGCTGCTGTAGCATTGTCTCTTTCTCCACCCACTGAACTCTTCCTTAGACCAGTTAACAGAGAAAAATGGTGGTGCATGAACTTTCATGACCAACCTTACAGAAATGTGAATGATTAATCAAAAAGTAATATCTATAGTATGACTGAAGTTGCTACATCAAGAAAAAGACAAATAGTTTTGTTGTTTTCCTCCTCCAAATGCCTTCTTAAAAGAGGCCAATCAACTGATCTTTTCCAAGAAGGAAGGGTTTTGTTTGTTGTTGAGCAATGGTAGTAATCAGGCATCTTATATTTGTATGACCTCACTATCGTCTCCTATGGGTCAAAAAAGTGACCGTTCAGGGTAGTTTGGCTCTCTTAGGTCTGCCAGGTTTTCCTTTGAATATGAAAGTGATAGCTTTTCTCTCCCAATGAGGAAAACTACTTAAATGAACAACTGTAAAGCTGCAAGGTAAAAATGAAAGGGGAAAGATGGCTTTTGCACCATCAAGGTCAATTCACATGCCCTTGGCCTGGAAATACATTGAAGAGCAGTGCAAATTATCAGTGGGAGTGTCACCTTGTGTGCCCAGTTCACCGGTCACCTCTACAAATAAAATACATGGATGGAGGTTACTGGTTGCAAAGATGGTGAATTGCAAAAATTTATTAAGACTGAGGTGATGTTTTGGCCAATCCTCTTTGCCTGTTTGAAAATGGCAGTAAAGTTAAACAAATTTATACGTTGTTCACAAGGATATAAAAGACAAAATTACTCAACAATCCTTAACAATAAAGAGATGCACCAAGCTGTATCAGGCAAATGCTAAAACAAAACAAACAGAAAAAGGAAGACAGGTATGGTTACATAAAGGACAGACAAAATGGAATTTAGGGCCAAAAGCACTAAAAGTTGCCAAGCAAGATATTTCCCACTGATAAAAACTAAAATCCAAACTAGAGGACAGAACAATTTTAAGCACATATCAACATGGCCTTAAATACAGAAATCCAAAAGGCTAGTAGGAAATGTTAATAAATCTCTCTCAGGAACTGATAAATTAAAAATAAGTAAAACACTAGGTACCTGAAGAACAAAAGTAACAGGTTTAGAAAAATGTGTATCCTATAATTGAGTCAATAAATATTCTATATCAGTAAATCTAAAAGCTAATTTTTTAAATGGAACAGAAAATAGATACGTTTAGCTACTCTGCTGAAGGAAAAAGGAAAAAAAGCGAAGGAAAAAGGAAAAAAATCAAAAGAAAAAAGAAAAGGACACATAACTTCAGATATGAAACATTTAAAAAATACTACATGGCACTATCAATAAATTTTTTAAAAGCTAGATAAAACAGACAATTGGTCAAAAAGAAGCATAATGCCCAAATACATCAATATCTACTTGGGAAAACTTATCCCCACAATGGCAAAATTGTAGAAGTCTAGCAAATTTTTATGGATAGATAATTCCAGTTTATATAAATTATTATAGAGCACAGAAAAAATGGCAATCTTCCTAATTCTCTGGCTTCTTCTAATGAGACCAGCATACATTTAGAACTAATAATGAGCAAGAATAGTCGAAAAACACAAAGTACAAAAAGATCACATGTAATTTAAGAGTCCTAAGTAAAATGGCAGCAAATCAAATTCATCAGCCCTTTAAATGAGAAACATTATCACCAAGTTAGGGTTTATTCCAAAAAACTTTGATTCAGTATTAGAAAATCTAATGGCATACTTCACTATATTAATGAATTAATGTTTTAGTATCCTTGCAGATGAAGGAAACGTACTTTAAAAAATTCATCAGGTACACTCATAAAATCTCTAAGTAAGCTGGCTATACCATGAAATATACCTACACCTATAGTAAATGTTATAGATAATGATAAAATATACAAAACCTTCCTACTACAGAAACAATGAAAACTTATGATTGACATTACTACTCACTACACAGGAAATAAAGTACTGATTTTGGAGTGAGGGAAAAAATGTCTCATTATATGCAATAATGATTATCAGAAAAATCCAAGAGAGTCACTAAAAAGTCATTAGAAATAACACAGTAAAATAAGACAGTTAGAAACAAGAAAATGAAAGTGGATAAATTAACAATACAGCAGTAAAAGAATCATTTGAAAAAAAATGCAGCAAAAGTAGATCCCACTGGTAACAATGAAAATTACACAACAGAGTAATAAAATAAGATGTTTAATGAAACTCTATGAAAGTGTCTATGAGATCTGAAAAGTGAGAGAGATTATTAGATGGGATAATAAATGAAGCTATTAACTCTTCACTGCTCTGTACAATCTCCAAGAAAAGTCATTATGGAACTTGACAAAAATTTTTCTAGAATTTATGCATAAAAGGAAGATAAAGAGTATAAAAATTTTGAACCATGGGGGGAGTGGCTTGTCAGAAATGATATTTTAGTATACAGATTTAGTAATTTGCAGGAATTAAGTAAATCATCAATGGGACAGGATAAGTGATCTAGAGACAATCACATACTTCTATGGAAACTGTGTATATGGTACAGGCGGCTTTTCACATGAGTCGGTTAACAAGTGGTGTTTGGAAAACAGACCATGTACCTAGACGTTTTTTTAAAAGTTAGATTTCTATCTCACACAAAGTAATTGCCAGGTGAATTAAAAAGCTAAATAAGGGCACAACAAACAAACAAAACCCAGAAAACAACATAGGATAATAATTTTATAATTTGGAGTGAGAAGACCTTCTCAAAAATGTACAGTTGAAAACACAGAAAACAAAAGCTTGCCAGTAACACAAAATACCATAGATAAATTTACGAGATTAGCAGAAGACCAGGAAAAATAAAATGCGTATAACAAGTTCTTACTGATCATTTGGAAAAAGCCAAATAATTCAATCGGGAAATAAAAATAGGCAATTCAAAGAAAGACAAATGGGTAATAAACGTAAGAAAAAAAATCACCAACCCATCTCATTAGTGATCAGGAAAGTCATAACTAGCACGAGGTTATCTTCCGTTGTCTATCACACTGGCAAAACCTTTAAACGTGTGTAATGTCCAAGACTGCTGAGGATGAGGAGCTGTAGATTTTAAATAGTGTTGGGGGAGTGTCAATTGGTATAGTCTTTATTAGGACAATCTGGCCATGTCGCCCTAAAATTTAAAATGCACACCTTTTTATCGTGGAAAATAACCCATCTCACAGAGGTTCTAACACGTTGTATTTCAGTTTTTTATTGGCAATGTTGCGAAAGCGATCCAAATCACAGACACGACCTAGGAAAACATATTTCTGGATGGGGTCCATGGCCCACATTCATAAATATAGTTTTCAAGGTTTTATTACATCACATGGTTATAGGCATTTTTACAGTGTACTTGAAACTAGTACTGTGGCCTGCCTCAAAGGCTACCTTCCAAAGGAAAAGGAAACAGGCCTCAGCTAGCTTGTCTTACAATTTGTGGTTACTATTTTGAGCAGCATGAACTCCTTTTGCCAAAGAAGAAAGTTGCTGGCTTTCAGCTAAAAGGCACTTTGAAGTAACATTAAAACATTTATAATTTCAGCCATATTTAATTAACTCCTGTCCACAGGCTTTAATCTAACAACTCCATCTCCATGCATCTCATTTAGAGAAATACTCCCGTACAAAGAGACACGGAGGAGGATGTTAACTGATTGTAGTGTTGTTTGTAGCAGTGAAAAAATTGGAAACAACCAAATACTTAGAAAATAGTAAATTCTATGTTCATAGTAAGTATATTATGTAGCAATTAAAAAGAATGAGGTAAATATGCACACTAATATGGAAAAATTTCTAAGACACATTCTTAGTGACAAAGAGAAATTCTAGAAAACACATCATGAAAACAAAACAAAGTAAAATCTTTATAGAACTGTGTGTGTAAAAATGCTTTTTTTGGAAAAGGCTAGAAATTACACATCAAACAGCTAACAGAAGTTCTTCTTTATCAGAGTAGGGGGCTTCTATCTTTTATTTCTTGGGTTTTTTTTTTAATTTGAAAGTGGTTTCATTAAGAAAATACAGTCATGTATCATTCCTGCAAAAAAGGGAAGTTTCGAAAAATACTGTTTACATTTACGGATTGTGTATGTATAAAATGCTTATTATTAATATAATGCTCACTATATACATACAAGCATACCTCAGAGATACTATGGTTTCAGTTACAGACCACTTCAGTAAAGCAAATGCTGCAATAAAGCAAGTCACACAATTTTTTTTGGTTTCTCTGTACATATAAAAGTTATGTTTACACTGTACTGTAATCTATTAAGTATGCAATGGCATTACGTCTAAAAAAATGCACATACCTTAATTAAAACATACTTTATTGTTTAAAAAAAAACCCGCTAACCATCATCTGAGCCTTCAGTGAGTAATAATCTTTTTGCTGGTGGAGGGTTTAAAATATTTAAAGAACTACCAAAATCTAACACAGACAAGAAGTGAGCAAATGCTGTTGTAAAGGTGGCACCAATAGATTTGCTCCATACAGGGTTGCCACAAACCTTCAATTTGTTTAAAAAAAAAAAAAAAAAAAAGGCAATATTTGTAAAGCACAGTAAAACAAAGGGCAATAAAATGAGGTCTGCGTGTATCAGATAGTCTGTGACTGAATCTCAACCTTAAGAAAGTAACTGGAATTGTTTGCTTACCTGAGTGCTGTGAATTTTAAATACCGTGATGTTTGAAAAGATAGTTCAGTTTTCATTTGGCTGCACAGCAGCACAGAGGCACAGTCTAAAGTTCCATTTAAAAAAAGACTATTCCAATTAGCAAATTTAGTAAGTGTCATTATGGAAATTCCCAGAGGCAAGCTCTGGCATTTAATGATTAGAAAAGTAACACGAAAATATTGCTTACAGAGTGAATCCATAGAAAAGTAAATTTTACTGTCTCATGTAAAATCATCTTTAGGTTAAGCAAAAAAAAAAAAAAAAGCATCGAATTAATTAGAAGGGGTATGCTGTGCAAGTTTTTTTCAAAGTGTACAACGTAAGAATATGTGGTGTGATAGTGACCAGGAGGAATACAAAAAAATGCAAGGAGAATTTTGTCAAGTTTCTTAGAATTCATTTATGAATTCCTTGTAAGACATGTGAAGCATTTTACAAAACTGAGTAAGCCGGCTTCCCTTTTTTGTGCTCTGTGACTGTATCAGGCTAATACTGTGCCGTATGCTTGAAATTTGTTGACAGTGTGTAGCTTAAGTGTGCTCACCACACATACACAAAAAAGGTAACTCCGTGAGGTGACAGATGCTAACTAACATGACTGTGGCAACCGTTTCACAATGTACACATACATCAAGGCATCACATTGGACACTTGACACAATTTTTATTTCCATTATACCTCAATAAAGCCTGAAAAAAAAACATTTCAGCCCGTGAACGGGAGCCACACCAAAGTATACTTCAGTAGGTACATAAAACAATGGCTTCAAAGAATCACCTGGAATTCCTGGCGTCCGCTGCCGTTTCCAGGGCCAGTCCTACAACTTTTCACTAAGGTTTTCCTTGTACTTGGTGCTCTAGTGAAAAAGGCCCGTTAGAGTCAGTGTAACCATAAGCCTGAGCAGAAGAGAATAAAAGCATAAATGATGTTAAGAATTACACAACGTTCACTGACTTTAAGGATGGGATGCGTGTACCACCTCCAGTGCAGCATCTTCCCGCATCCTTGATGTCTTTCTTCTGTGCTGAGAAGACTGACAGTGGTTCCCTCTGATGCTCACTGGACACGGCTGCCCCGTAAGGGTTTCGACGGTGAACAGTGCAAGAACAGATACACACTCTTCTACTGTGGGTCTCAACGCAACTCCAGTACTCGGGATTTTTGCCACATTCAAAGCAGCTCAAGTAGGAAAGAAAAAGTTCAAACCAGTCACCAGTTCCAAAATTAGCATTTTATTCAGAACGCTGGGGTCAGAGGTGTATCATTTATATTCTGGTACACAATACAGAGGCAAAGCTGTTGTCAGAAGTCTCTCCAGTTTAAAAGCTTTTTTTTTTTTTCATTTTTTTTTTTAAAAACACACACTTAGTGCCACCAGTGTCAGGCCACCCCTTCCATTTCTTGCCTTTCCTTTTTTTTTTTTTTTTTTGGTACAAATTATGTAAAACGTTTGTGCTAGGAACTTTTCTCCCTCCCCAAACCAAAAAGAAAATAAAAAATAAAAAAAAAAAATTAAAAAATTAAAAATTGAGTATTCTAACTACGGCTCAACAATTGAATCAAATGTCACTTTGTTTTGTAAATACTTTATCCATAACGAAAGATATAAACATGCAAAAAACCTGAATCCAGAGTTCAAATAATACATACACATGTTCTGAAGTTTCTGCACTTCTCCATAGACTATGCCAATAAAACATTATGTACACATATCATTTTTACAGTGAAGTGGAAAAAATACAGTAAATAAAAAAAGTGTACATGGATTAAGACCCAAATGTGTCTAACATTCTAGTTTATGAAAAAATTCAATTTTGCTACAAATTGGTGATATGAAAACTCCCTTTATTTGCAACCAGCTGCGTAAGTTTTAAGATTTTAGTGAAAAAAAACAAAAACAAAAACAAAACTAAAGTCTAAAACTAGAAGTAATGTACATTTTCCAATCTCATGGTCTCAGCCCCCAGGATTAAGAAAATCGCCCCATGAGTGGTTGGTTTGTCTGTTTAATTCTGTATTTTAATAAAAGCAAAATGCAATGTAACACAAAGCGTGTTGAAGCGTATCATGGTTGAACTTACTGCTCCCACCACAAAATATTTTGTCTTGTCCTTATCGTTTCAGAAATCAGTACCATTAAAGCCTTAAACAGAAAACTAATTCCAATCTGAAAAAGGTACAAAAAGGCACATAAAATCCCAGTGCTTCTGTACTGTAAAATTCAAGTGTAACTGAGCTCAGTGTTTTTCCAAACAGCATTGGATCACTGATATTCCCTCTGAGCCCAAATTGGTTCGCAGCCTATGCCAAAGCCTCCAGCAAGCACTGTGCTAGTAGACTACAAGGTTAAAGCCTAGCTTCTGAATGCTTTTTGGGAATATCAGTTGAAATTGTTTGTACTTGTCCAAAAACCAAGTTCGCCCTGAAGTTCAGTCATCACCTCCACCGTACATGTCAGCGAGTTTCTTGAAGCGGGGCCCCCAGTCGTTCAGGTAGTCATAGTCCTGCTCGCCGCCACTACTTGAAGAATTGAGGGAGCTCAAGGACCCGGCGGTGGAGCCGCTGCCTTCATAGTCAAACACCAAGAGGGAGTCGTAGGGCGGAGCCGTGGGGTCACTGTCAGCAGCTTTAAGGCCCTGCAGTTTGGGAGGCAAGGGAAGGGAGGGAGAGAGGGTCATGATTTGCAGATCTTCAAGCTGACACCAGTGGTCCCCCGGGACCCGACGCTGACTTGTAAGTTTCCACCTGCGGACCACAACACGTTCAACCCACAGAGCCCGAGGTTAGCACCAGACTGAAACGAACTGATGTCTTTCCTCTGTAAAGAGTCCAGCCCAGTGAGGCCAGACACACAGACAATGGGAGGGGTTCACTAGGGAGTGCGTTTGACGGGTGGCAGAGATGAATGGCCCCCTGCCTGAAGCTGGGAAGGGAGGATCTTAACTGAAGTCTGGTAAGGCATCTGCATAAAAGTGCACTGGGCAAGATCGTTTTGAGTAATTACCCGTGGGTAAGTCACACTGAAATAATACAGAGGACTGTGAGATCATGTGACACGTGGACCCTAGTCTATCCAGAATCAGAGTCAAAGGATTTGGACAACAAACTCGTTTAACATGACTTATATGCCAGGCAACTTGTGAAAAGAGAGGGACAGAGAAGTGAGTGCCATTTGGTTCTTGCCCTCGACAAGCTGACAATCTAACATAACAGGCATGACTACAGTATGAAATAAATGATAAGTAAGGAAAAAAACCATGAAGTCTAGGCAAAAATCAGAATGCTGAAAACAAAATCCAGACCAGAATTGAGAGCTTGGAGTTCAAGGTGGAAGTAGCATTCCATTTGACTCAAATTTGGAAAAGGAGATTCTGCCAATGTAAAATAGCAAGTATATACATGGCTTTTAAAAAGAATTGAATAAAAAAGAACCAATGAAATTATTATCTGTAAACTTAAGTCTTGCTAAAAGGTGCTTTTTTATACAGAACTCATGGCTTATCCATAATCATGCTCTACAAAACTTTAAGGATTTAATACTATGTCCTTTTGGCATTTTCTCTAATTTTTTTCCCCAGTTCCATTCTAGTGCCCCAAGATATACCCAGATTAGTATCCAAACAATCATTCTCTTTTTCCACAACTCTGCTTTTTAAATGCTGGTGGGCTTACCAGAGGCTTTATTTATCCAACGACATGATGGACTATCTGCTTTTAGATGGATCCTTCCAATCAACATGTGCTTTATGAATACATATATGTGTTCTTTTAAATCAGTATGTGTTCATGTATTCATTCTTCCCAGTTTACAGAGGAGGAAGAGGGAACAGAGCATGAAAATTAAGGTGAGAGTCAGTATGTGTAGTGGTTAGGAGATCAGACCCCGGGGCCACACCTCGGCTCTGCGCAGCACCGGGACCTCGGCTAAGTTCGACAAGCTCCGTTTCCTCATCGGTAACTGCAATCATAGCAACAAGATCACTATGAAGATCAAACAGAACAAAGGGACCCAAGGGCTCACCACAGCGTCTGGCATTTGTTAGAGCTCAAGGAGTATTAGTTTATTTATTCATTTTTTTTAAGTTTAGAGAAAAAAAATCTTGCTTCGGGATTTGAAAAAAAAGAAAAACAAATGTGAAAGACATCCTATTTTAAGAAACAAAATGGCAGCTGCTTGGCTTCGACCACAAACCAGAAAAGAAAAGTACACACTACCTCCTTCCCATCCCCGAGTCCGTCTTACCAACCAGACTAACCATCTGGTTCAGCACCACTCCTCCTCTTCTCAGGTACACTAATGACAAGCCCGGAAACGCCCGTGAGAAACAGAGTACCGCAAACTACTTCCACCTGTAAGCATCAAACGACTTCAAGATATAAAACCTAAATAACCTGAGATAGGATTTTCTTGATCACATCTATAGAAAAAGCTACAGGGCAATTCTGTTAAGACTGAAAACCACAAAATACAGTTTCTGCAAACTCCCAACTCCAGTTTGTGGTGGATGGTGTTACCGTCCCGGATGATTCACTGTCCTCTCCCCGTGGGCGGGTCACATGCCCGCGCTACCACAAGTGCCACCCTGGGGCCGTTCACTTCCCCACCCCACCGTCAGGCTTGGCGAGACCTTTAAGGGTGCTAGTTAACATGCCCCCACCAAGCTCCTCCTCTCCCCACCTCGGCCAGGGGAAGGGCCTGCCCCACGTGCCAGTCTCCCTTCTGCCTGGATCCTGAAACACAGACGACACGTGGATCATGGTGTCAGCACCAAACTGGAAAGAAGGGAAGGCTAAGATTAACCCGAAGGGTCAATGGCAGGGCATCAGGATGCCTGGATTCAGGGGAGATGGAAGCGATGCCTGTCTACTGTGACTTAGAATAAATGCTAGAAGCTGCCTGGTCTTCCCTGGTGGGTTAAAGGGCCCAAGATTCTTCTTCAAATGTCTAAGATACCCGATTCATCCCTTTAAAAAAAAAAAAAAAGGACACTGATGATACCGGTAATTACCACTGAGTCTCAAAAATATTTCTTAAAATTTTTTTTTAGCTCTTGCCTTGGCTTTCTGATCATCCTGGTGGTTTTTGAATCTATGCTTTGTTTCTTTCTTTCTTTTTTTTTTTTTATTAAAAGAGGCTAAGGCTATAAAACCCATTAGAGGTCACTGTGCTATGTGTCAGAGATCAGACACTGTCTCAGGTTTCAGTAATTACCAAAGGGCAAAAACCACTGAACTTTTCAAGAATTCTCAGGCAAGCCATCCTCCTAGGCTGAACGTTCAGTACGTTAAGTCCCTGCCACTTGGGTAGCACTGATTTTTACCTGAGGATAAAATATGACTCTTCCGGGCGAGGCGTTCTGTAACTTCTGGGTACCATTTTGGTAATTCTCAACAGATCATAGTTAAGTGCTGAGAAACGGACAGAGACAGGCAGGCAGCCAGAGTGAAGGTACAGAAGAAATCCGGCGTGGGTGGTGCACTGCCTCTGGCCCTCCCCTCTGGGATCCCTTTACTCAAAGGTGTGGACACCATTTCACATGATGTATGACACGCTGTTGCCAAATTTACCAACTATCTGCAGGTGCTTCTCTCTCCCCATCGAGGTCTGACTGAGTCTAGAGGAGTACGTGCCTGCTTCCCCTTACTTGGACGGGCAGACCTTGAACTCTGGATAAATCTGAACTGTTTTCTATAGTGAGCTGTCTCTAACATCAAAGAGCGGTGGCTCTGGCTGAATTCGTGCTGAGCTTGTATTTATAGACTTCTGGTCCTGTGCTTTACAGGTGGAGACATGCTTTTACAGGGACTATAAAACCCACATTCCTCACTGCGGGACCACACGAGGGCTGTAAGAGGAAAGAGGTCCTACTGATTCCCTTACGTTGTCTTCTATTGTCTCAAACGCACTGCCTTAGTTCAACGCACCATTATACCCTGTCTGGACCACAGCAAAAGCCTCTCTAACTGTTCTCCCTGTCCCCAGGACTCTCCCTGCTTCTTTCTTACGAACTGCTATTGGTTTCTCTTTCTGATTTGATTATTTGATGTCACCCACCCCACCTGCAGGTAAAATTCTTTAACTGCCGTCACCTATAGGAGTGTTTCCAAAGTAAGAGAGGAGTTCCCCCCCGGAGGTACGTAGGGTGATTTTTAAATGGAGCACAGGCACTTTAAAACAATTATTTTTATTAAAAAAAAAAGTTAAAAATTGATTAAAAGTTTAAGTAAAGAATAGATGAAGTTTGCAGACATGGAAAACACCAGAAGGCATTACTCAAATAGCTGATGTTGGGGTAACATATAGGAGAAAGCCAAAACCTTTTGGGGAGCATTTGGTGAGCCCAGACTGTCCACCCACCTTTTCCCTTTCAACTGTTCTCAATGCCAGCGACCACAGCTGAATCAGTCACTAAATTATTCACCAAAACCTTCTCAAGCCTGAAAAATGTCACATTCATAGGTGCCTCCTGCTATTTACATATTTATTTTCTGCTAGCTGAAATGTGATTCCCTTTGTTTGAAATGTCCCATCTCCTATTTTTCATCTGATCAGCATCCATCCATCCACCTGTCCACCCATCCATCCTTTAAAGCCCATTAAAAATGTCACTTCTGCTTCATGGAACTTTTTCCCCAAGCCACAACTGAGAGTAATTCCTGTGGTCTCTCTGGTCCCCTTTACTTTTACTGCCGAGTTTCGTTGACACTGAATCATGACATACCATCTGCAGAGGTGGTCTGCATTTATTTCACAACCTGCTGTCCAACACGGTGCCTGACATCCACCAGGTATTCTAGAAGGTAAATTTGTACTGTTGTCCTGGGCTTAATTTTACCTCAGTATCTTGTTCATACTTTTATTTATACCTTTTAGAAGAAGCTAGGATTTAGGTTTAAAATGTCCATGGACGTAACAGTATGATCACATGACAACGGAATTCTTTGACTTATTGATGCCAACATCATTATGTCCCTTTCTGGGAGAGTCACTTTACTTAAAGCTTTTTGGGGGGCGGGCAGTGGAAGGAGAGGTTTTTATTTGTTTTATTTACAATTATAGGGCAGAAAGTTTTTACTCCTGATTATCAGTTGTAATGATAATTAGTATGACACTGATAATAAAGAGATTTTATTATCTGACAAGCACTGTACCAAGCACTTCATGCCAATCGCTTGACTGACTCCTCACGGCAATCTTGAAAGGAGGGGCCGTTACCATCACTCCCATTTTCATAAATAAGAAAACCAGACATCCAAGAGGTTAAATCCAAGGACTCTGACCTTGTACAAGGTAACAGAGTGATTAAACGAGGCACCTAAATTTGAGCTCAAACATCCAACTCTTGTAAGACTGGACAGAGATATTTTAAAAGAACATATTAAATTTAATTAATAGGGGAAAGAAGGCAAAAGCCTTAAACTGTAGTAGTTTTAACCAAGTTATTCTAGGAGCACCTTCCATAAGTTTTTAAATAATGAATCAAAAGTCATTCTCCTAACAGAAATACTGCCCTTGGTTTTTATATTTCTGCGATAAACAGGATTAGGAAAGTTACTGGAGGCATGCTAATATCTACTGTCGGGCTGAGATTAAATGACTTTATTTCAACTTTTCACCTTCTGAAGGTCTTCTTTAAAAAACCTCAAAACAGAGGGAAATTCTGTGGTGGAAATTCAAAGACGTGTGATTCGTTTTACTCTACCTGTCTGGAAATAAGTTATCATTTTTGAGATTCATTATTTAAAGAAACAAACCAGAAAACGTTCTCGTGCGCTTACTTACCTTCGCCTTACATCTATAAAAACACTCCAATTATAATCACTACTATATTCTTGTCCCTTTGGAATATTCGGTGCTGTGCTAAATCAAACAAAACCTGGAGATAAAGAAGTCTGTTTATATTTTAAATGTATTTGTGAAATGTAGTTGAGTTCTTTCTAAGTGCCTTCAATTGTTTTAAAACTTTACATGTATTTATTTTTATCTGTCCAGTTATAGAAAGACATTGAACATGTCTCCCTGGGTGTCTTAAATGGAGGAATTTACGTGGTGTGTTTGAACGCTATCTCCGGCTTAGGCCTTTTGACAGTTTGAACCCTTTGAACTTTCCCACAAAACCGACGATCACATCCCTGGACCCTCTTTTTAGTTGTTTTCTGTGACCCCTTAAACCCCTTAGACTTTCTTTCTGCGTCCAAAGGTGGGGCAATTCTAGGTACAGGTTTTTGGTTCCCCTTTCTCCTCTACATCCTCTATCTTACAATCGCATTCAATTTCAAAAATTGAAATTGAAGGAATGATTTCCAAATGCGATCCCTTTGTCCATTCATGTACTCACCAACCAGTGTGCCCCCACAATGGTCCCCCCGAAGATACACCTCTTCCCCTGGACCATGGGAGGGCCCTGAGGGGAGGCAGAAGGGAACCTTGAGAAAGGAGTAATGGAGGGAGCTGAGTCCTAGGTGCACTGAGATGGAGCCCACTGTTACTGTGTGCCTGACCCTTCGTGGGCTGGTAAAGACTTAACTAATATCTAGAAAAAAGGGCAAAGGACATTCCAAGCAGGAAGAACAGCATAGGGACAGGCCCTGGCGTGGAATCACAAGCTAAGATCACTGGCCTGGAAGATGCAGGTAGGGGAGGCGCCTGAGATGAAGCTGAAACACCAAATAAAAACCAGACCCAGTGGGCATCCCGTGCCCAGTAAAGTCAGAGCTCCAATCCTGGAATGTTTGCCTGGTACAAAGATGGTGCTAGCAGCAGCGCAGGGGATTCACACAAAGCGAAGCTCTGTCTGTTGTCTTTCATACGTATTACCGGCGCAGGGCGTACACCCAGCAGATAGTCGGTACTTATTTGCAGAATGAATGATCCTAAGCCAAACTTGGGATGATTTCAAAATGAGCGATTTGGAACAAACACAGGCAATTTTCGAATTATGAATTGGACTGTATTCTAGAAGTTAATCTGCAAGTCAGTTGTTCGGAACAAACTTTTCCTGGTGGGTATTCACATGTGTCTGTTATGACTTCAGCCACCTTTTAGACTGTGTGGACCTGGGCTGTTTTTAGATTCGTTCAGGGAAAGGAGATTCCAGATGGAAATCCCTACTTTCTCTTCCTACTGTGGCATTTAGTTGGGCGACTGGACCTTATTACCAAGATACTTCACTTGCTCTAAGGCACGTTAAAAAAAACAAAAACAAAAACACACCCATAGACACGAACACAGAGAACTCACAAAACACACAACTTAGAGCAACCGGTATCCTCACTTTTTGCATGTGATCAGCACCGGGAGGCCTCTTGGTAACCCCTTCCCAGAGGCAGAAAGGGGCTTCCCATAGAAGGGGATGTCTGGGCTGAATCTGAAGGCTCAATGGGTGTCTTACTGATGGTCAGGAAGGAATGGCTTTGCAGGAATTAAGTCAGAGTTAAAACTGTGATGCTTTTGAGGAGCTAGAAATAGTTTGGGGGGCTGCAGCACAGGAAGGGAATGGGGTGGGGACAGAGGGCAGGAATCAGATTACAAACAGCCTTATCCCTGACTCCGAGGGCCTGAAATTTACCACTGAGAAGGGAGGACTGTCAGGGATGGGATGGAATCCCACAGAAAGTGCCGCTTCAGGGACTGGCCGGAACGTTCAGTTAAGATTCTGTGGAAGGACACGGAAGCCAGAATTGCCGCTTTAAAAAAGTGCAGTTCCTACACCTGCGTTCAAAAGATTCACTGTGTCTTGAAACCCGATAACCACAGGGATAACTAAACAACTTCTCATATGACAAAAGCTACATGAGAAGTGGCACCATCAGGCCCTCTTACGTATCAAAAAGGTCTAGTTACATACATATTCCTGCTAATTTCCCTAACCAGCCCTATATATAAATAAGCTGGAAAAGGGAAAAGTCAGGGCACATTTTTGTACGTAAAAGAGTTCCCGGCACTCTGTTTTTTCCTTCCGTGAGCTTCTGAATCACGTCTGCTGTAAATAAACCTGTTACCTATTTAACAGAAGTGAATAGATACTTCAAAAAGCAGCGTGCATTTCAGAAATAGATAGTAATGAATATCTGTAAAGACAGATAAGCTAATTCTGTTTCAAAGCTTTTTCTACAAACTGTAGGACCATCTAAAAACTGAAGGTAGATTATGTAGACATAACATATGACTATTTCAAGGAAGCCCAGGAAATGAGTCTTGTCAGCACATGACTGAAGGCAATAAATACAACAGCAGCATTCCACTTTGTAACGGACTGAGACCAATTCCGATCTTGGAGATACTTAATGGGAGGCTACGGCCAAAGAATATGAGTCTAGCCATATATTCACCATCAGTATCGATATGTATCAATCTCTGATATGAACAATAAAAATTCAATAGGAGAATTGCGGTAAAACCGTAGATGTGATCAAAAGAAGCAGCGTAAGTCATTTTACTTCAAAACTTAAGGATTAAATGTAGCAGAATGCTTGGTCAGTAATGAAACAGAAGAAAGGCACAATAATTTTGACAGTGAAAATCATATCTGTTATATTCAATAGAGAATTAGCTGCCTCTTACAGAAGCTCTTAAAACTCCTCAACTAGACAAGTAGTTAAATCACTTAAATAATATTTAATTTAGCTGTTCTTCCTACTAATCTCATTTGCTGGAACTCTCTCCAGTCATTGGGTAGGCAATGAATTCTCCTCATTTGTAGGATTCAAAGGGTACAGAGTGAAGAAAATGAAAGTAAACTATTATTACAGATACCAGGGCCAATAAATGAAATTAGAATTCACTATAATATTGTTAGCCTATTTATTCCTTGTAATCTAGGGGAAAATCCTTTTGGAGAGTATGCGGCTAACACTGATAATATATATGGATGTCAGTTACAAACGCAGAACATTAACGGACAGATCTCTTTTGGGTTGATCAAATCTACCACCTCTGCTCTCTGTTACTGAAGCCACATTTGCTGTCTCAGCAAGATAAAGGAAAACAACATGTTTTAATGAACCCCACAGCTGTATTCCAAGCAGGTTGTGGTCTACATGGCACTAAGAGCGTAAAATAAACACCCTTAGAAAGAAAGCGAGTCTCTCTTCATACCTCATTAATGAAGTCCCCGATGTCCCCAGGGTGCGGGGCTGCAGACCGAACCGGATACTGGGGCTCGGCGTGGATAGGTCTCTCATCCAACCGGCGGATTCCTACAGGCTTGATGGCGTCCGGCTCCACCGTGTCAGGCTGCTGGAGCTGGCTCAGATCGTAGTCCTGCAACAGAGAAAATGCGAGCCCCATGGGAGACGGGCATTCAGGTGGAAAGGTGCAACCTTTGTTTCTAAACACGTACCCAGGATGTATAGAAATGAATGAAACTGAACATAATGGAAAAGTTGCTACTGTGAGTTTTCCATGTTATGATTAAATATTTCTTTCACGCGGTTCTTTCTTCTGCGGTTTTCGGTTCTCCAGTCTGTGCGCCATCTGCTTTCCTATGTTCCTCGTCGGTTTCCATTGGGAACAGCAGTGAGATGAGGTCCCGCTAAAAAAATGACTAAAAACCCGACTAGAAAATACAGTCGTACCAAAGCAGCGAAAGTACTAACTTCATGTTGATGGGGTTCAGGACACCCTAACCCCAAAATACGGCACTGGGGCATATTAAATATCTGAAGCTGAAGGAATCTTGAAAAAAAACGGCAGAAACAGGAAGGTCACTCTGACCCCCGCACCTCTCCCTTCTTCCTTCCTGAAACCCCAGGTGAGAGGTCCCCTCCTTGCTCCAGGAGAAGGTGCATCCTCTTTACCACCAGAGATGGAGAATGTGGGACCAAGAACTCTGCCCAAACAAATCTTGTTAACTAACCCCTATTATCCGAATTACTTCTTCACTGATTACTACTCCAGTCCAAACTCTCTTGTCCTGTCAATTCTTCACAAGTGTATTGTTTCCTTGTCTAAAAGGTATAAACATTTCCCGTCATTTCTTCAGGTCTTGTGAAGACTCCCAGGCACAGGTCAAAGTTCCATCAAATGTGTATGCTTTCCTCCTGTCAATCTGTCTTTGTTGGTTTAATTTTCAGACCCAACCAGGGACCCTAAGAGAGGTGACAAAGATTTTTTCCTCCTCTACAATGTCACATTGCTTTTATTTAAAAAAAAATTTTTTTTTTTTGATGTGAGTGTATTTTCCTTTACTTAAAGGATGGCATTACCTCATCAGGATGGTTTCAAAACCACTTCATTCCTCACGCCTTTCAACGGTCTAGAGTTGGCAAACGATTGTCTGTGGGCCTCGTCTGGTCTGTGGCCTATTTTTCTTAAAGAATGGCTTTTACATTTTTAAAGGATTATTTAAAAGAACAGTAATAACAAAGAAGAAGAATACGCTACAGAGACTGCACGTGGCCCACAAAGCCTTTCTATCCAGCCCTTTATGGAAAAAGTTTGCCAACCACTAGTCCAGAGGTGGGAGCCAGGGAGCGTGGTTTCTCTTCTGACACAGCCCTGTGGGAAGGTCTTAAAAAAACAGCCGTCTACGCTGAGAGGCAGAGTAGAACTCATGAAGAAGGATGCTCTGGGCATCGGCGGGACCCTCAGAACTATTTTTGGCTTTAGTATCAGCCAGCTGGACAAGGAATGTACAAAGAAACTAACCATCATGTGGAAATGCACCAAAATTTTAGGTTTGGGCAAATACTTTGTAGTTTTCAAACCTCTAAATTCTGGTGATATAAAATGTCACATCCCCAGCTTAACCAAAATTCTCTAATTCAATGTTATTTACAGAAAGTACAGATTTTCTGGTGTTCTTTTTAATTCAGGCTTCATCTCTGTCTAAAACCAGCTCCAAACTGTTGATGGCATCTCTATGGCGGCTCTGATTCATTCAACGCTTGAATATTCACCTTGTTGTGGGCAAAGCTCCAGATGCTTCACACAGGTTTGCTCATTTAATGTTCTGAGCAACACTGTGTGATATTAAGTTTTATTATCCTCATTTAATAATGGAGGAAACTGAGTCTCAAATAACCCAGGTCACTTGTCAATGGCTCCGGATCCACTGAGAGACAGACTCTGACTTCAAATGGATTAGACTCCGAAGTGTAGCTCTTTGCAGTCACCTGGGAGGGTGTGTCAGGTCGGAGCTACAGGGTTGGATTTAGGAGAAAACAGAGTAGGTGGACAAGGGAGGGACAAGAGTGTGAGGAATGGTTAATATAACCCAGGAGACAGACACAGGGGAGAAAGGTCACTGACATTCAAACCTATTACGTACCAGCCTCTCGGTAAGTCTCTTCTCACTGATACTTTCTAACAAATGCTTTATTGGCATCTTTTTAGAATGAAGAAACAGACTCAGAGAGGTTGAGTAACTTGCCCAAGGTCACACAGCTGGTATCTAATTGAGATGGGAATCAAAACCAGGCGTGTCTGACTTCAAAATGTCGACTGAAAACTGAACTCTGTTCACTGAGATACCCTCGTTCTGACAACCCTCCCCTAAACAACTCTTTATCAAGAGCTTCAACTAACCTAGCAGGTGAAGACACCCAGGAAAAGCTCCTACTCGGAAGGATGGACAAGGTGAGGCAGGTACACAGAGTAGGACCAGCCAGAGTGGACTGGAAACCTGGTGCATCGCCACGTATAAGACACTCAGAGAGGGAAAGAGCGCGTTAGGTTTGAGCCTTGAATGACACGTGGGCTTGGGAGAAAAGACCTTTCTGGGAGAATCAACAGCATGAGCAAAAGCACAGGATTCTGCGTCCTCTTGTCAGGATAGATTATTTTAAAGCACTCATACAAAACTTGAGTGAAAGCATCTTTTTAAAAAGTTTTTTAAAAAATGGGGGAATAGTTAGGTTTATTTACTTACATTTGTCTTTTTTTTTTTTTTTTTTTTTTTTAACGGAGGTACTGGGGATTGAACCCAGGACCTCGTGCATGCTAAGCACTCACTCTACCATTGAGCTATACCCTCCCCAAGTGGAAGCATCGTGGCCTTGCACACATATTCTCCATTTTAAATTTTATAGCATTTAAGAGTGGTTTATAGACTATCTTAAAGCAAAGGCATACAATGATATGACAGATGCAAAAGCCTTTGAAATGTTAGTATTACACAAAATAAAAAGACAGATTCATTGAGAGAATTCTGAATGTCTCCACATGAAGAAGGATGTTTTTCCAGGCCATGTTTAGTTGCATAACTACCCGGCTTAATACAGCGGGGTACACCGGTAGTAAGCGTGTCTTCTGACGTGATGGAAGCTTTGTGGAAAGTGGAAAACTGATTTTAAGTATACTGACAATGACGGTTAATAAATATTTCTACACTAAGGCTGTAAAATGCTTTATTTGCAGTCTGAATTACATGAAATTAAGTAACTGAATCTTATGTTTAAGGACTGTCCTTTACCTGCTGACAGACCCCTTGACGGTCCTCAGTCTATGAGATAACTCTCTGTAAGAACACAGAGCGATTTATCTGGCTGGAGACACAAGAGGCATGTGGGGTTTGCTCGTGTTATTTCTTACGTGGAAAGAACTTGTCCACCCTGATTTCGTATACAGCTCCCATTATATCTGAAGGGTACCTGCAGAAATGCATTTTGTTTGGTTGACAGTGTTTATAAACATTTTTCAAATAAGTTGTCAACCTATAGACTTCGGGATCTTTCACTTGAAAGTAGGAAGTTCTGGTGTAAAACGAGGCTCGAGTTCTGAGACAGCAATTCGTTGGTGCTGAGAACATCCATCTCCTTTGGACAAGACAGCATCTCCACCTGGCCTGCTGCACTTAATAGTGTATACATATAACAGCATATGCATTTACAGGTTCTTTTCTTTCTTTCAATAGTCCTTTCCTACTGCCTTAAGAACCAGAGCAGGAAGAGACTTAAAATGTTTACAGTCTTGGTTCCTCCTTTCTACCATTGATAGGTCAGGCCCGTAGAAAGTGTTCCTTAAACAATGTGTTGAACAAAAGTCTCAGTGATGATATTCATGGCTGACGTGCAAGAGAGCAACCAATTCAAGAAATGTGCCTTGGATCGCATGACACGTCCAGGCAGCAATTCACCACGGGGAGGAAGGGAGAGACCCCGGGACCCATCACTGAGACTCCCTGCCATGGAGAGTCTCCCCATGACGATGCGAACGTGTCAGGTTCCTCAGACACACTGGTATCTAAAATAGAGGCACAAACCCACTGATTTACAGGAAACTAGAAGCTGGGTTAAAACACGCCGCTTAACTTCTCTCTGGGACCATGTCCCCTGTCCGTTGAAAATACAGGATATAAAAATCTGACAGTGTGCAAAAGTGTCCTCAGGTCACAGGGGTAGGTTTTTCTGTCCACATCCATCTGTGCCATATGGCAGAGTCCTGACCTGAGGTCCAATTTGAAGCCTTTTGATAAAGGGTCACTCTCTGCAAACCTCCTAAATTATACATCTTTACAGTCCCATGATGCTTTACTTAAACACACAAATTACAACATGTAGGATAAGAATTATAAAGAGAATTACAGAGACCGAAAACATTCTCAAGATCACTGGGTTCATGGCCTTACTTCTGAAGATCATGAAGAAACAATCCCAGAAGAAATCTTTATTTGGTTCCTAAAACTCTCTAGAGAAAAAGTGGATGGAAAAATTCTCTTACGATTGTCAACCTTTACAACATTAGCTTCCCAGCGAAATTCAATTTTCAAATGAAGGCCACAGGAAATCTTCTTTTAACTAATGTTTGGAATGTGTGTTATTTAGTAATGATCATGAGAAGTAGGCATAAAATCAGGGTTTTTAGAATATTAACACTGCAAGTAACTGAAAATGCTTTTTTTTTTCCTGTCTATGATTTAAAATGTTTTAAAGGCGATACAATTCTGGGAGAGTTAGTAAGAAGTTAATCAACAGCTAAAACTCTGGCTCTGCCTTTTCTCATTAAATTCCACTGACTTGCAATGATTTACAACTGGTTCAGAAAAGGATACCACGGATCGACCTTAAGGCACTTGGTTATGTTTAAATAGAATAAAATGCTGCATCAGTATAATGTGAAATTCTGGAATCCCAGGCAAAAATGTCAGGAAGCCCCATGGCTGGTAGAATCTTTAGAGTCGTGCACTTATGTCTATCTTAGAGAACGATGGAAACATTCATTTACCTTTTCACAAGTAGCTCAACCTGATGCCGGTTTCAGCTCTGAGAATGTGAAAGAAGGAACCAGCCATCATCTGTCAGGAATGACATAAAGAGGTTCCCCATGTGAGAGCTCATACTCTCCAAGCAAAAGTCCTTCCAAGTGGGTGTTGTTCCATCCCATTGATTACTGCCACTCGGAGAGGTTAATGATTTGCCCGAGGTCATGGACTCAGTTAAATGGTGTGGAAGGAGAAAACAGAGACCACCAGAGCAAGCTAAATAACAAAAACGCTGTATCTTGTGGCCTGGACCAGTGAAGAAATGGACAGAACAGTTTGCTGGCGGGGGGAGACATGAAGGGCTTCAGGTGCTAGAAGCGGAGTTCAAGATGGTTACGCTAATGAGACACTGGGATCCAGGACTCTGCTTTGTGCACAGCTGGTTAAAGCCTCACCGACTTTGAGTCAGAAAGGAGTCTTCACGTGGGTCCAGCAGCAGTCTGGACCATGAGGGAGAGGGAGGGCACTCAGAGTCCCTGGTTTGTCCGCCCCCACGGGTAAGGACCAGTGATGGAACACCAGGGCCAGTTTTGCTATCTCCTAGGCAAGGGCTAGTTCAAGTAGAAAGTGTTTCTTTTATAGTAGAGCCAGGGCAAGTAACTTTAAAATTCCCATCTGGATGAGATAAACATTTTTAATGTTTCAAGACTGGATGACGGAGAGAAAGAAAAATACTAACGTGAAAGGAAATGGACAAAATTCGGAAGCAAAAAAAAAAAAAATGTTATCTAAAAACGAGCTGACTGTGGCTCAGGCAGGGGACTCCAGAAAGACAAGAAAAAGAATGGAAGTTGGAAGAGGAGAACGTTATCTCTCTCCTTATATAGCTCCTGGCATTAAAATAACTGAACAAGGGAGTGATAAGGTATCAATCCATTACCATACAACTGCTGACAAGGAGGCTGAATACCGAATACCCTGCAAGCTTTATGCAGATTACATCACAACCCGATTTTCCGATTTTCTTTTCCAGCAAAATACAGCTATGGCAGGAACGATCTCCACAGGCAAACTGACGTGGAAACCTAAATTGATTCTATGCATTATTAAAGCCCCCCCTCCCCAGCAGCAGATTTGTTAGCAGCTTTTCTAGCTTGAATCATAAACCTGATAGAGATAAAACCACTTGGGGACTTAAGATACAGATGAAGGTCCCCCATCCTGCGTTCACCTACACCTTTATCTCATGGGAATCCCCACGACGGCGGGGAGCTGAGTCCCCATTACACACGTTCATCGCTTCTGTTTCTGTGGCTTACTGTTCATGCTGCCCTGTCACAGTGTCTTTTAAAATTCTTTGTAAAATTCTGTTTTCAGAATTCTGGGTGAGCCAAAGATGCTTTTGTGTGTGTGTGTGTGTGTGTGTATGTGTACAAAATCGTGGTTCTGCCTCAAACACTGGCACTGTTGAAATTTTTACCCCAACCTACTTCCCATTGTAAAATTATGGCACATTCTTTTGGGAACATATGCAGTAAAGACAATTCAATCTGATGTGGATTCAACAAATACTTTCTGAAGAGTCTCCTCGGTCATAGACTTGGTTACTGACCTCACAGGACTTTTAGTCTAGTGCCTTTTAAAAGGACACCCTTAAAGATCATGAAAACATAATAAAGTATTACAAAAAAATATGGAAGGTGAAGGTGTAGGCAGCTGTCAAAAGAGGTGCTTCTGAAAGAAATAAGGATGTGGATACAAAGAGAATTTCTAGCAGAGTTCAGGGCTGCAGAAAGATGACATTTCTTCCGAAATTTGGGATGTCTTTTATCCTACTGTTTGTAATTTCCCATTCTTTCCATGTAATTCAGTTACAGCCTTATAAAAATGGACCTATTTTCTTAACTCTTACAAGCACTGTCTGTCTTGGGAGACAAAAAGTATAGTCTTCCAAATGCATCTTTAGTAACATGCTCACCTCCAGCTCCAACTTCTCCTTAATAAAATAAAAATGTCACCACTCTGACAAGGTCAGAGTCATTCTTTCTAAGCACGGCCTATTATTCTATCTGGGAGGAAATCTAAAAATAGGTAATAAAGTCATGACAACATTGGGTTGGGAACATGGCAACAGAGTGTCAAAATCCTTCACTCCCGTATGCCACATGGTTTTGGAAATTTCCGAAAGGGACATATTCTTTGCTTTAAGATAAATTTACACATGAAGTCAATATGGAAGACAGAGTACAGTATTGTGATTTAAAAACTCAATTCTGAAATCAGAGCACCTTGATTCAAATCCTGGCTCTACTGGAATACAACTGGGCGACCTTGGGCGGGTTACATAAATTTTCTGGGCTAACCTTCAAGTGCTCAGCCTTTGGACAGAAAAGTGAATGAAGACTTCATTGGTGGAAAAAGTCTACAGCAGGGATCAACTTTCAATTTCAGGACCAGATAGTAAATATTTTAGGCTTTTGGGGGCTATCCAGTCTCTGTTGAAATACGTCAACTCTGCTCTGCTTTGTAAAAGGAGACACAGACGAGACATAAACTACGGGCACGCTGTGTGGCTGTGTTCCAATGCAACTGTTTTTATAAATACAGGCAGTAGGTCGATCTGGCCAACTTGTAGAACTTTGGCCAATACCACTTAGTATCTTAGCTTTCTTTCTTTTTTTTTTTTTCTCTCTTTTTTGTTTTTCTGCATACTGGTAACATCTACTCAGCATACAAATCTTTATCCCTTTATTACGAAGATATTGGCAACTTTCCACTCCTCTAAAACGAAATGTAACAAACTTATAATTTGTCAGGAAGAATGAAATTTAAGATGAATTACATAAAGTATTATGCTGGCTTATGTGAAGTGATAGGGGTAGCAAATAAAAAGCCCCGTGCAAATCAACTGCACGTTCATAATATTTACTGCCCCGCAGGGAACGGGCACTGACCAGCTCAGAATATATGTTGTCTGTAGGCAGTGCGAGTCACCTGGCCATGAGGACTTTCGAGAACAGCATGAAAAAAGGAACAGCAACGTGGTAACCCAATTCCCAGTGAAACTTTCCTCTTGTGAAATCAGTGTCACTCTTTTAATAACTAATACACACTGTAGTGTTTGCAGGTGGGTATAAATGGACGAATAACTTGGGAACATACTTAAGAGAGTGTGCTTCAGACAACAATGAAAACGTTGAAAGTGACCTCTATAAGTACGTCCAGAGTCAGCCATCTGTTAGTTTCCTTATAAAGCAGAATGATTTTGTAAAGCAATTATTTCAAAGAATCAAGTAACTGGTTTCACCCTCTGCTTGAGTCAGAGGGGGCGTGCTTGGTTGCCCACACTGGGGCTGGTTCCTGAGACTGGCAGGAAAGCTACAGAGACCGTCCTGGTTCAAGCAGAGACCCCTGGGCTCAGGGAAGTGGCTGGTTTGGTCTCCATGGACTTTCTCGTACCTGTGCTCCGTTCTTCTGTCTTGGCATCCAGCCTAGATTTTAGATTTTAGTTTCTGCTTCCCAGATTATATTCTCAGATTAAAAAAAACAAAACAACAAAAAAACTTGGCTCCTCACATTGCCTCTTCAGTGTCTAAGTTTGTCAATGTCAAAATGTGTTCAATTCTGCAAGCCATGCTTAATGAACTCATTGGATCTTGTCCTGTGTCTGCTTTAAAACCAGATTACCGACGGTCATCTAATAAGCTGTGGCTAAGTGCCCAGTCTCGCTGGTCCTGCCCAGTAACACCTGCGTGCTATTGACCAGCACGAGTAAAGAAAACATCGTTCCTGTGACAGCCAGCGCAGTGCCTAAGAACTGAGGCTCTCCAGTCACAGGGACTTGGGTTTGAAAACCGGACTAACAGCAGCACATATACTGCATAGGGTTGTTGGGAAGATTATAAAAGACACATGAACGAAGAGCAGAGCCCAGTGTCTAACACAGAACAAGTATGTAGTGAAATTCCAGCATTTATGAATGTGATCATCATTTCCTGAAGACCTCAGAGATCTCAAAAAATGCAAGTGAAGTCAGCAGGGTGTAATGGTTCAATTAACCCTGCAGTTAGACTTGCAAACTAGGAGATTCAGGAAGAGGCCCCAACGCACCAACATTCTGTGAGTGCCTGCCAGGTGCCAACTGTCCTAGATACTGGAATTAAAAAAAAAAAAATCAACGCAGCAAGTCCGTGGTCTCACAGGGCTTGAGGTCGGGACTAGGGCTGCACACAAGATCCCAAAATAGAGGTGGACGTGGGATGCTGTGGGAGCCCAGAGCAGAGACATGTGATTCACCCTGGGACCCCAAGAGAAGGTGCCTTGAGATGGAATCTTGGTGGCTGAACAGACGTAGGCAGGGAAAGACCATGGAGCAAAAGTGGAAAATAGCGTGACAGCGGTTAGATTCACAGGAGGTTCAGTTCTACTGCAGTTGAAAATGCAAGCCGGAGGGGCAATGAGAGGAGAAATGATGCCATCAGCCCCCATTCCTCAGAGTCAAACCCCGAGGCACAGAACGGTGGGTTCGCTCTCCAGGGAAGGGAAAGCCACCCTCCCCGGTATCTGGTGAGTCTGACACACAGTGAGCTGCTCTAGCTCCTGCATCTCCTCTGTGTCCAGGGACCCACTTCTTTCTGACCTATCTGATGGGTCAGAATGATGCACTTGGTCTAGCGACCCACTGTGGGAGGGGACTGTGAGAAATGCTCTTCTCAACAAACCTCAGAAAAGATTCTCTAAACACAGGTACCCAGCCTGGGTGGGCAGAGCTCTCCAGCTGGTCACCCAGCCCATTTATTCTCCTCTCAAGGCAGGAGTGGAAGTGATGTGTGTCACTTCCAGGCCTGGCCCATAAAATCTCCCACAAATCATCTTCCTGTGCTCTGTCATGTATGGCTAGGGTGACCTTGGAAGCCACATGTGGAAGACGGGGGAGCCACTGACCCTCTGAGTCCCTGAGTGACTGTGTGGAGTGGAGGGGACCTTCTCTCCCCTTTCAAACTCCCAGGACCCAAAGCCCAAGCACTGCCACATAAGCAAGAAATATACTTCAATGAGGCTTAGGTCAGTGAAATCTTAATTTGTTCCAGCAGCTAGCCTATTTTAACAGCCACATCTGCCTAAAAATATCAGTGGCTAATCCACATTCTTTTTAAAAAAAAATCACTATTACAGAAAACCATCCCAAGGTTTCAGAGCAATGTAGTACCTCCTCCTCACAGAAATCTGTTTTTGTTCATCCAAACTGCAAAAATTATTGTATAATTGAATCAGAGTCTGCAAAAATAGGTATCTACAAAGGATAGGCTGATAACAGAAATCCAATTGCGAATAAAAGGAAACCAACAGTGATTGGAACATGCTTGCTGCTTAAAGAAGTCTCTGTTTAGCTTCCAACAATTGTTGCCATGTCAGAATGCAGGCTAACTTTCCATTTTTTCAAAAGGATGGGGAGAACTAGAATTTTTGTGAATTTATTCACAGTTTTTAAACTCTGCAAGCTGAATAAAACACAGCCATGGACTTTTGATGAACAGGCCTCCCTGCGTATGAATTGTGACCATCAAGTGACCCAGAATCCAGCTTTCACACGTGTCTCCAGACTGTCAGGGCTGGTAGCAGGTACTTTACCTGAGAGCTCAGAACCATCTCTGATGCAAAAGAAACTAGCCCAGAGCACATCTCTAAGATTCAAGAAATCAAAGTTGGAAATTCAGAGAGTCCTCATGGTGCTGAACTGTGAGAAGCGGGGGGCCCAGGAGGTGCCGGGTCCTGTCACAAGTGACTGAGAGAAAAATACGTAGCCAATCGTGATGCTGCCTTCATCTCAGCAGCAGCAGCAGCAGCAGCGAGTGTGGGAATTCAGACGCGGTACCCAGTGGATGACAAGGGCCAAGAATCCAAGAATGATCAAGAGATGGTGTGGTATCTTGAAGGAGCCACTCACACTTTCCGTCAGGACCAGCTCAGACCAGCCTCGGCGTGCATCTCAAACGAGTCGACTCTGCCTGCGGGGATGACAATCCTGCCCCTTAAGGCTGCCATAGCCCCCCTGAGCCACCGGCCCTGGTCACAAGGACTCCAGCGTCCACTGACCGTCATTTGAGAAACCTCCCGATGTGACAGGAGCTCCTTCTTTCACAGGCCCAGAGTCCCCCAGACAGCCCAGCGCCTTGAGAATGAAAAGTTTTCCAAGTTAAACTTTAAGAGCAGAGAAAACTGCTGTATGTCCCGCAGTCTACTTCAAAGAGGGGGACTGCCTTCTTCCGATAAATTCAGGTGACATTCTGAAAGGCACTGTTTGAATCGCCAGGCTGAGCCCAAGCTTTTGTCAAGGATGGTACATCTCATGGTAAAGATACCATCTTCTCTGGGCTCAGGCCCACTGGGATCTAATCCCCGGGTCACCACTTTCTAACACTGGACTAGGGGAGGCTCAGATGACAGTATGGCTACAAAGCACTTGGCACAGTGCCTACCGCACAGGGCGTCCCTCCCCCCAGACAGCAGCCTTCGCTATTATTATGGGGAACGGAGCTGGGTAACATCAAGAGGTTGACGCGGTGGCTGTTTACAGTGAGCACCAGCGAGCGCCATAAACACAATACACACTCCATAAATGTTTGTTTAATATAAGAGGAGCAATTGTAATTAAGTCTGAGCTTTAAAGAGCAGGAAGCTAACAGTTTCTGTTTCCTGTCCTGGGGCTAGAAGGGGATGGTTCCAGGGGACGTGAGCTCTCAGTTGTGTATATTGTACATTCACCCTGATTTTATTAGTGATGCTGATACACAAGGAACTAGATACGAAGATCATTAAAAGGGATACAGTGTCTGCAACCAGCCCCACTGGCCAAAAGGGCACTGAAGGATGTTTGCTAACGAGGGTAATTAAACATGACTTGATAACCACCCACAGCCCCGCAGTGAAACAGATAAAGAAGGGCCCTCACCCTCTGAAAAGAGACCAGGCATTATACTGAGGCTGTCCAACTGCCAACGGCCCCGGGACAGGATAATGGTCCTGTTCAGAGCACGTCTCACGCCAATTTCAAATGTGGGCCCGACCTTGTCTCCTGACAATCAAAATCAGAGCAGGACGCCCACATGCACTGAGGAAAAGGCTACCCTACACAAGACAAGAAAAAAGATACAGAGGTGGGGATTTTATTTTTTTATTTTTTTGGTTTGTTTTATTTTTCTTTTCTGAGGCCCTAGATTTTTAGCTATTTTGTTAAAGAAATTAGCAACGTACCGTTTTGGCATAGAACTTCAGCAGAGATGCTTATCAACAGCCGGGAAGGTAAGGGCCATTCCTTGTAAAGGACTCTTTCGCTTTGTTTTCTTTCTAATCAGTTGGTTCCTCAAGGATGCTTTCTCTTGGCAGGAAGACTAGGAATCCTACCTAGCCGGCTTTAGGTGAGGCATCGTAGCCTCCTGGGCACAGGAGCCTTTGCATGTAACCACAAGCATTCACCAACTACCGAACCTGACCTCTGAGATCTACCCACGTTTTAAAGCTGATGATTCTGCAAGACTGCATGGCTGAGACGGCCAGCAGCCATGGCCTGATGCTGACCAGCTGTGTCTGCCTCCTACGGTACAGTCTCCAACTACATCTAGAGGTAACACCCATGCTCCGTACAATACCAGAAGGGTCTAATAAAAATCGACTAAAACTTGTCTACAATGTGACATGGCACCAATTCCATTTCAGAGGCTCACTCTTGTAAAGAGATAATGTCTTCTTAAAAAAATAAAAAAGTAATAAAAAAGTATGAGCCAGAGTCTGTTGCCAAAAAGGCTTAATGCACGCTGCAAGGAAAGAGAATTTCTAACAGGGAGCCACGTGTGCATTATGGTCAATAGTATACGGTGTATTTCATAAAACTGAATGTCTCAGGAATTGACTGTAATTTTAAGATTTAAAGGCACTGGTATCTTATTTAGAAAATGGAGAAGCATTTGGAATAAATTCACTTAGAAAGTAAGAGTACCGAGTAAAGGGTTTCTTTCTGTAAAGGAAAAAAAAAGTAAGTAATAAAGTCAACTTAAAAAAAAATCTTGATGAATTCAGTTGGAGAAATCATCCTAACAGAAATGAAGCTATTATTAGAAAACTATAGTAATGGAAACAGCAAGGCACTGGCCCAAGAAGAGACCAGTAAGACAAACAGTACAGCGCAGAGTGTCCCGAACCCACCCGTGGACCTGCATGCGTATAACCACTTTACGACCAATAAACCACTGCAAGGCAGTTATCTTTTTAAGGGTTATCTTTTTTTAGCAAACAGTGCTGGACAGCCACATAGGTCGAAAACAAAGGAGATCCCTGGACCTTATCTTATACTGTGTGAACAGTTCATTACAGACAGATTACATACAGATCACAGACTTCACGTGATAGATGAAACCATAGCGCTTCAAGAAGAGTTTTTTTTTTTTTAGGAAGGGGGATTCATTAACTCAGGGTACTTTTCTTAAATAGGTATAAATGCACTATCCATATTGGAAAAAACGGATAAATTGGACTTCATTAAAATGAAAAAACTTCTGTTCGTCATAAGGTACCTTTAAGAGATTAAAGAAGCAGCTACAGAACAGAAGAGATTGATAATACATTGATAATACATTGATAATACCAAGAACTGATACCCGTAATACATAAGGACCTCCTACAAATCAGTAAGAAAAAACAGAGCAATAGAAAAGTAAGCCAATAAGCGGAACAGAAACTTCACAAGGAAGATATCAAAGTGGCAAGTGAGTCGGTAGGAACATCCCGATTAAGTCACAATGAGGCACTCGCCATCAGAGGGGCTGAACTTCTTAAAGACTGAAAACCGCCAAGTGCCAGTGAGGATGCGGGGCAACTGGAACGCTCACGCGTGTCTGCGGTCAGGGCAGGTGTGAATGGATACAGTCACTCTGCAAAGCAGGCAGGACTGTACAAAGCTCGTACATACGCACATTCGAGGACCCAGAGATTCGATCCCTGTGCACTGTACCAACAGAAATGCCCCAGAACCCACGCACAAGAACTTTCATAGCAGTTTTGCTCATAAGGACTTGAGCGGATCAGCTCTAATGTCCTAGTGTAGTAAAATGGATAAATAAAATGTGGTTAGCTCTTACATATGAACAGTATTCGGCAAGGACAAAAAAATGAACTACTTCTAGATACAGCATGGATGAATCTTACAGATAGAATGCTGAGTAAAAGAAACCAGAAAAGTACCTACTGTATAACATCCATTTTTACGATAAAATCCCAAACCAGGTAATGCCAGTCTATGGCGATAGAAATAGAAAACACAGGGTACTTCTGACAGAGGGCATCCTGCCTGGCAGCGGGTACGAGGGAAGCTTCAGAGGGGATGGAAACGTGCTCTGTGGACATGAGTGGTGGTTATACTCTTAAGCCTGGAGGAAGCCTTCTGCTTCTGGTTGGGAACAGAGAAAATCGTGAGATTCTCATTTGCACACTATGACAAGAACAAGGCAGACAGGTCACTAACTCACAGATTTCTGAGGCCATCAGATAGCTGAGGACACAAGGAGACCTAACTGGATGAAAATAAAGAATGTGACAAGCCGTTTCTAGGAGAAAAAAGACCCACAGCGGCTCTTATCCCAGGAGGAGTGAGAAGGAGAAAGTCATTAAATGGTAAAAGGACAAATCACCCTGACTTTGAAGGTAAAATGTTAGTGGCCATGAGTGACAGTGACCTAAGTTAAGGCAGTGGCCTTGAAGATGTTGCAAGTGAACGGATTTCATGGACCACTTTAGAGAGGGAGGAGACAGAACCCCAGGTGCAGGTACAGCATTCCCACACTTCATATTTTATTCCTCCGTTACGAGGTAAAAATTAGAATGAATAAAAAGCCCATTATGTAATTTTGTCACAATTTTCAATAATGAGAACTGCAAATGGAAATCATTACAGGATCAGAGATGGGCGGAAGCTCTTGCTCTAGACTAAAATGCCATCAAGGAAGCAAAAGTCTACAATATGATGTCACTGGAAGACCAGTACTAAAGAAATAAATGAGCCACTGAGGTCAATACAGAGAAAGTTCCAGAAAAATCTTTGGACTCTCAAGAAAGTGGGTGGGGAGGGGAGGGCACCACTCAGTGGTAGAGCGTGTGCTTAGCATGCACAAGGTCCTGGGTTCAATCCCCAGCACCTTCATTAAAAAAAATTACACCCCCACTCCCCCCACCAAAAAAACTACCAAAAAAGTGGGTAGGAAGCAACAGGTTCATGCCCAAGAGTTAATCTGGGAGCAAAGAAAACTTTCAGGTCAGGGAAAGAAGAGGCTGAAGATTTATGATGATAATTTTAATAAATCTTGCACTAGGTAAGTTTCACCATTTGGTCTCAAGCATCCATCGAAGTGGAGAAACTCAATAAAGAAAGTAAGTCTTTCCTAAAATAACTACAATAATAAAAATCCATGAAAGAATTTCTTAAAGGAATTGGTGGGGAGGAGAAAGGCAGATCAGGTGACATCGGGCGCCCTGGTCCAGACCCTTGGATGCTGAGAAGTACCTTGGTTCTTGATTCTATCCAGCATCCCGTTATGCATGGTGTCCTGTCCTTCTAGTCATTACTATGTTTACCAAAGCTTCATTGAGTTGGGTTTAGGTTTATGCTTAGAAAATTAGGCACAATGACATGAAAACTAAAATGCTGAAAGAAGAAGATTTATGAGATAATGTGATGAGTATAACGTTTGCTGATGTTGAACACAGCTCAGGAAAGTGAAAGGATAGATTAACGAGGGATTAAGCCAAACATGAATTTTAATATCCAGAGACATTTATAAGCAAGAAACCCTGGGGTATATTTATAGAGCCACTTTAATTAGTCAGTATTCAAAACAGCTTTACACACGAGTCAAGTTTTCAGCAGATTTTAAATCTGCATCTCTTCTAAATGAGGGAGTTGAGGTACTGTAAACCTAGCACGGAGTCGGAGATGCGGGCTTGAGTTCTGACTCTGCCAGTTACAAACTCTGAGAGCAAATCACGAAATCTGCTCACATGGAAGACGGGAAACTCTAAGGGCCCTCACAAAGACAGAACTCAACAATGGATGTGAGCGTGCTTTGTAAAGCAGAATGCGATACGTTATTTCCTCCAAGGAGTAAAAAAGAGAAAGAGAACATACATTCAAGAATTTTGCTCTTTTTCAAGTTAGTCTGTGGGAATGACAGGGCTATCAAATGAATCTAAGAAACATGTGTCACAGTGATTTCTTGTGGATTATACAGATATCTTCTAGATAGTTAACTGCACCAGAGTAGCTAGTTTAGGCTGTAAGAACAGACAGACCTGGATTCAAATCCTGCCTCTGCCACTCCCTAGCTGTCTGAGTTTATCGACTCCTACCATCTGTAGGCTGTTTCCTAACACAAACGTGGAGATAGTCGCAGCCCAGTCTTACAGGTTTCAAAGATTTAAGGGAGAACGGCATTTAATGTACTTAGCAGAACGCCCTGTACAGAGTACGGACTTCATAAACGTGAGCTATTCTGATATCTAAGACACTGCTTCCGAGCAGATAAAGTTCTTCTTTTTCCACCTATTGGTCATTCCGGTCCTCGAACGGGGATGCAGCTCCCTATGCACAAAGTGATATGGAAGCTCGTGTTATTTATTTTATAGCCAGTTGGGAACTGCAACATTGACTGAGCAACTGTATGAGCTCGTCACCATGAAAAGACACTTACGGATACAGAGATGACCTAGACATTGTCTCTAAGGTCAAGTATTTCTCAAGAACGTAATATTCTCGAGGACAAACCTTTGTTGGCTCTGCCCACCTCTGTGTCCCCAGTGACTACTACAGTGCCTGGGAATAATGACTTTTCTTGGTAAATGTTTCTGAAATAAACAGTCTAGTGCTTTTTCTGCCATACATGCACATATCCAAATTCCAACACAGAAACTACTTTTACTTGTATTTTGAATAGCCAATGAAGAAAAAACTGTAAAAGAAAAACATTTTTATTAGTACACATCTAATTGGCATTAGGTGTCAACCCTAGGCTCCTTGAAATAATTCCATGATTTTCTTACAGGACAAATACAGTGACATTTGGTACTCTTGAAAAAAAAATTCAAGAAATATGCAGCACAGGTTGGAAAAAATTCACCAAGCGTTAGATAGTGTGATAAAGGAAAAGAAACTTGATACCGCCGCCCTCTGACTCCATGTATTAATATTTTCTCACCATGCTAATTGTATGATCATAAAATTCCACTTAAAGATCTAAAATATCGCTTACCTGGTCTTCTTCTCCTCCACCTTCTTCGTCATATTTTAAAATATTATCTCTTACATCATCCTCTGGATCAATTAAAAGCTGTTTGGCCTGACGTTCTTTATCCCGACGCTTCATCCATACCACAAACATCAGAACGAGGACTAGGCAGGAAAAGAGGCAAAACAGACAAGGTCGTAATTTTAAAAACCTGACCCAGCTCATCACGGTCTTCAACACTCATAATCTGCACCCACGGGGGTGAGAAACTTGTAACGCCTCTTCTACTCCCTTAGCTGTTTCTAGCCTCGGACGAAGAGAAACAAGACGAAGCACTGACTTAGGCTTAGAGTGGGAAGACCTGGGTTCTGGAACCTGGTGCCCTGGGAACTCACTGAGTGAAAGTCCGTCCTCAGTTTTACCATCTGCAAGAGGGGACGATAACTATTTCTGTCTTTCACTTTGTCTTGCTGGAGGGTAGGCTACCCTTAATAGACTGGTTTGTTAAGTCTAAGATGACAAATAACAGTAAGTGAAATCATTACTCATCATTTCATAGCTATGTCCTTCCCGTTGGTCAGGCATCATCTGACTCCCCAAATCGGAGAGAAGGACACTTCTCAAGGAGGGTCAAGTGCCCGCCAAGATGACTTTGGAAGTAACCAGACCTGGATCAGCAGGTGGATCTTGAGGGTGTTTGAATCCCAAAGGCTCGTGTTTTTCTACCGCGCTTCTGCGCGTCGCCTTTTCTATTCAACTGCACGTTTCAGGTAAGAAGGCTTGGGGATTAGTCTGAGCACTGAAATAACATTAGGTTTTCATGCTTTACATTTTTGTGCCAGGATTAGACTCATAAATTTTCCAGAGGATTGATGTGAAAATCAGCACCAATTCGTTTTCCTTCAAAACGCCTAGAGTCGGTTCTTCACGTCACAATCCATCAGATCTAAGTCTTTCTCGATAAGGCTGGCATATATGCCTCATTCTGGCTGAAATTGAAACATATCCCTAAGTGCACATCTAGGAATGCATTCTCTCTAAAATCTGGGGCTATCAGTTTACATCCGGAAGCAAAAGATTTAATGACTCTTATTTGAGCACATTTTTATTATTGGCCATAAAAATAAATATCCTCCTTTTAAAGCCAGATACCTGAGCTCATTTGCCATTGTTCCACGGCTAAATCTAGCAAGCGGATTGTTAGTCTAGCATGCAGGTTTCAAATTATAGTCAAAGTAGTCTCCACACAGGAAGTAAAAAATGCTCAGGCTTCTATAGTAATTGCTTAGAAAAAAGGGACAGGATTCTAAATTACCAGAACACTTGTAAATGGAGGAAACATAAAAGAAACGGCCAACATTTTCAAGAAAGTGACTGGTGCATAGCGTGATAGCACCAGAGACTAAGTCCCGCTGCTACTTAACGATAAAACACGGAGTCCAAGCAATTTATTCTTTTAACCCGCATGCTTAGAAGTGGTTCCTGAAGTACTTACCAGTGTTTAATTTTCTTGCATTCCATTGAACCAAAAATTGCAAAGTATCTTAGAAAGGCACAATTCCTTAAACTAGACTTGCTCTAAACACAACTTATTGAGCTGTGTAATTATTTCTATGATCCAAGGTGCTGTATGAAGTACTGTCTCTCACTATTTTATGCAGTCCGTCAGAAACAAATACCTTGATCCCTGCATGACTGGAGCAGGCTGCTGACTGCGCTGTGTATGAAGGAAAGCAATATACTTATTTTCCTAAATCATCAACTACGTGCCATAAATTCAGAGTCAAATCGTAAGTGCTCAGACTGAGGACTGTCTAACATTTTTCTATGAAAACAGTTGGCTATGGCTCCCCAGAAGATTAGCATCTGAAAACAGCAACAGGGCAGGGAAGAGGTAGGCTGGCTGGGTTTGCTGTAGACATGGACATACTGGAAAGGATGCTCAACGCTTTTCTCATTCTCAAGCGGACGTGGCTGCAAGAAGGTGCTCAGAGGTGGAAGAGAGTGGTCAGGTGACGTTGAAAGGCAAAAGCAAAAAGTTACTTCGCCAAAACATCCTAGAAGCAAAGAGAACCAGACCGAAGAGACAGCGAATGTACTTACTGAGCAGGATGATGATACAAAGCAGGATGGCAATGATGGCGCCTGTGCCGAGCCCCGCCCCTACAATTCGATCCACATCTGTGCAGTCCCCGTTGGAGTCACACTGGCAGACCTTCACGCGGAGGATGGAGATATTTGATTTGGGAGGATTACCCGAATCTGTGATTATGATTGGAACTTCATATATCCCGGCTTCGAGAAATTTGATCTTTAAATTAAGCTGAGCAAAATCACCTATGCAAAAAAGGAAAAAAATACAGTCTGATCGCTTATACCTAATACAAATCAAAAACACTGCATTTTCTATAATGTATTACTAGCTAATAGTACATATAAAATCCACTTCAACTATCCTGCATGGTTTTTTTTTTTTTTTTTTTGCTTTAAGGGCTTTTAACACCTTACTTAAACTTTAAGTAGCTTTTTAAATGTATTTAATGAGAAGATAATAAAGCGCTTAAAATTAGCTTTTCATACCAGGCTTCAAAACCTCTCCACTGCACATATATTCAAATAATTAACCTGTTCTTACCGTTAAGCCGAGTGATGGTCCAATTTCTCTTAATAGTCACAGGAGACAAAGGAAGATCAAAGGCAAATGGTCCAGCATTTGGATCAATGTCATAATCCAGGGCGGTGATGTTAATTGCATTGGGGTCCGGAGTTTCGCAAGTCTCCGCCTCTTGAGGTAAGACTTGAGGGGCATTGTCATTAATATCAAGTAAATAGATCTGCAGTGTTCCCGTTCCACTCATGGGAGGAATTCCTTAAAAGGGAAACACATTACAAACCGATGCTACACAATTCTCTCCCTTTGAGTCTCAATTACGGTGAAACTCTCCAAGCTCTAGCTTTCTAACCTTGGAAAAATCTAGCTGGCACAGCACCTAAGCGGTCTGTTTTTCTCTTCTTTTCTAGACGACCCCCGTGGTGCCGCGGCTGGGTCCGCGGGTGCTGAGGGCGGTGACAGTGCGCGTGCGCACGCCCCTGGGTCGGGGCCAAACACAACCCGGCGCCTTCCTGACACTCGCTCTTCTTCTGCGCGCCACGCTGCGGGGGATGTCGGAGACGCACAACACCGTGCCCACGATCTCCCGGACCCTACTCTTTGATGGTGAACCAAGACATGGGCATGAAAGAACCTGACTGCTTTTCAAGCTCAGACACAGCTCTGAAATACTGCAACAGTCTGCGGGAGAAGTGCTACAGACCCCAGACCTCATCCTGGGAAGGAGCGCCATGGAGAAGAGACGTATTCATTCATCAACCAGCTACTCCTTGAGAAAGGGCTAGGCTGCTCTGTATACGTTATTTCAGTTGTCATCCTATGAAGTAGATTTAACAGACAGTAACCTATGTCTCTGTGAAGTGGGCGTGGTCTCACCCTCTTAGAAGCGGTGGGGTTGCTAGGAAAGACTGGTCTGTCTGACCCCAAACCCATTCTCATTCCACCACCAAATGCTGTCTCTACCACTTCTTGTGCTAATTTTGCCTGATGTTATATTATATTATATTATATTATATTATATTATATTATATTATATATAATATAGCCTCTGCTATATTATAAAAATTTATAAGGATATAAATATAATGGAAATATGATTATAAAAATATATATAATTGTATTAATTTAAATATATAACATGATATAATTAGATTTAGTTAAATAACACACATATTATATAAATATAATAGAACAGAAATGTAAGACTTTTCTAAATAAGGCTGCATACTGAGACCCAGTGGTTTAAGTGACTTGCCCAAGGTCATGCAACTAGGGAGGTGCACACATCCACGCCTGAGGAGGGACAACGAGAAAGCTCCACAGACCTCTCTGAGGAAGATGGATGGCTCTGAGAGAGGGGAGGTTAAGGTGGAGGGGTGGGGCGGCTGTTCACAATATTCTAATACCACTGGGACCCCCTGTGATTCTCTATAGTCTGAATTACTTTCACATTTATTATCACATTGAATATTATCTGACTCTCATAACAACTGCATAAAATAGCAAGCAGCAAAAACAATTTATCAATAAAGAAACAAAGGCCCCGAGACTATATAACAGCTTGCCCAGTCACTAAGGAGCAGACCTGGGGCTCCGAATCCAGCCTTGCGACTTACAGTCAAGTGCATTTGCAAAGCATCACAGCTACATGGGTTTAACCGCTCGCTTCTCTCTCATATTAAGCACCCTTTCAATTAGAAAACAATCCACGTCAGTGAATGAAAAATCCGGTTGTAACTCACCACCAACATATATACATGTAATTTGATAGCTCTTTAAATCTCACCATAAGGGTGCAAGATATATTGCTTTAAGTTTCACTGTGGGGAAAGCTACCACTTACATATGGCAAGAAAGCATAAAACAGACACTAATGCTGTGCTTTGATGTGAAATGGGGCAGAAGCCGCTCCCACCAAGTTTCAAGCCTACATCTTTGAACAGCAGGTCTCATATTAGAAAGGATAAGAAATATTGCTTTGGCCCTGTCACCTCGTAGATTTATGACAGATAATGATCTAATTGAATCTTATTATACAGGATTCGGAAAGCTTCTTTGAAACTGTTCTTATCAAAAGTGTTGATAGGACAACATTTTTCAAACTACACATCTCGGCCACCAAACAGAAAAGCCGGCTATTTTTATTAGATGCTAACATTCATAGTCCAGTACTGAAACGGTTTTAAAATAGGGTTGCAATTCAGTTTTCAAACTATTAACACATAATAGAAATATTTATTTGAGTGTTTAGTTTGTGCCAGACACTGTTTTAAAAGCTTTACAGATCTAAGCCATTTTATCTTCTCCTGTACACTGTGAGTTAAGGATACTGCTACCATTATGCTTATTTAACAGAAAAAGGAAATGGACAGATTTTAAACTTTGTGGCCAGGCTTGCAGTTAAAAAGTGGTTAGAGCTGGAGTTTGAGCCCAGGAGGTCAGGTAGAGTCTCAAAGCTTTCGTCTTAGACCACGTCATACTGAGAGCTAAACCAAGTCCAAAACCAGGTTTACATAAGTCATTTTTATCTTATATATTTAAAAAACAGTGCTATCTATTCATCTCAGCCATTTAGAATCCAGCAGAGACCTCCAAAGGAAAAAAAAAGTGCTAAACTATGTTTCAAAACCAACATACAAAAAGCTTGTGGACTCAATTATTTCAATTTATGCACGAAATTAAGAGTTTCCTGGCCCATGGCAGATTAGAGGCAGAGAATTAGAAAGAGGAAAAATGCTGGAGACAGACAAATTTATGGCAGCAAATACACTGACTAGAAGCAATATAAAAAGACCACCTTGAAACACACAGTGTCTGGGCCAGTGAGGCATCAAGGTGCAGCAGGGCAGAGAAATCACAAAAGCTTGTGACCACAATACTAGACAGACTGCCATGGAGAGTGTAAGGACACTGGGAACATTCATTACAGAAGACAGAGAATATATCATGGAAAGCCCAGAGGGAACAGATAATAGGAACTGGGGCCTTAGAGGAATGAAGGTCAGTTTTCGAGACAATTGGGTTTCGTAGAAAACCTCATTTCCTGATGGTGCGTTCCTGATGAGGAACATGTCGCTTTAACAACATCCAGGATAATACAGTGACTGCATTCAATTACGTACCATTGTCAGAAGCAAGGAAAGTAGCATTGTATATATTGTTTTTCACATTGGGTGATTCTCTGTCCAAAACAGCAATTGTAGTTATCTGCCCATTCACAGGATCTATTTTTAGCCAATTGGCAGGATCAGATAATTTTGTGTATCTACAAAATGAAAGCACAACAAGTTAAATTTTTCTGACACAAAACTTAATAAATAAAACCTCTTTTACAGGTTTGGTTCCAAATGCAACCAGCTCATTAACGTGCATTTTTGTAGATGACGGTTGGACAGACAGCTTTTACGTGGGCAAGTATTTCTGTGCCAGTGGCGTGAGGAGGCCCGTGAGGGTTATGTGCTGCAGGAGCAGACATGTGGTAGACAGCAGACAGGAGTTGGAGGGGAAAGACCAGGAGCCCAGTCTCTCGACTGTGTGTTGGGATTAAGGCAGATTTCACAGGTCGCATTTTAAGCTCTTAACTAGTTCAAAGGACAAGACAGCAATGATGCAGATAAGATAGCTCAAATATACCACCTAAATGAGCATTAGCCCTAAAGTACAGGACTTACGAGACATTATAAGAGAGGTTGAATTTTCTACCACGGGACACTTCCAAAATGTTTACCACCTTCTCCTAGTGGAGATGAGGTCACAGCGGGGAGACCCCCATCACCTCATTCCTTCGAGGATTTCCCACCTGGAATAAGCCTCAGAATTACACTCTTCATAAAATGTGGGTTCGAGATTTGCAGATACTAACTACTATGTATAAAATAGATAAACAACAAGGTCGTACTGTACAGCACAGGGGACTATATTCAATAGCTTGTAGTAACCTATAATGAAAAAGAATATGAAAAGGAACACGTTTATGTATATGTATGGCTGAAACTTTGTGTTGTACACCAGAAACTGACACACTGTAAACTGACTACACTTCAATTAAAAAAAAAGGAAGAAAAGAATTATACTCTTTAAGGGAAGTCCCACGGTCTGAGTCTGAATGAAGCAGCTTTATCTGCTTTATTAGCTCAACCTCCTTTTTCGTTTGGGGAAGGGGTGAGCTTTTCAAGCTTGGATAGCCCATATACAAATTGGAAAACATATCCTACGTTTGGAGAGGCCAAAAGTTGGAGGAGTTCAATACACCTATTAATTAGCTATTTATCTATCTTGATTTCAACGTAAGGAGAAGTGGAGAAGATATGCAGTCACCTGTCAGCATTTCTCAAAGAAGTTAAATAAAGTATGAGCTAATTTAAAAAATTATCATCACCAGCAATGGGTGAGAGTCGTGTGGGGTACGCTCTGCCAACCATCTACTCTCTCATCGGGAAGGATAAATGAGATTCTGCTGAGGTTGGAAATCTTTACAGATATGCTTTGTAAGTCCTATAACCACTGTACAGGTGAGGGATGAAAATAATTAGCGCTTATGTCTTGGTTTCGGCATGAGTTTCCTTCTCTTCCTGATGGATGGAGTAGAGAGAAATGTTATGTAAGCTCCTAAGAGAGTCCCCCAGTTTATGCACAGGGGAAGCTTTTAGTGATGTTTGGTATAAAAGCACAGGCTAAATTATTATTAAAGATTGAAAAAAGGAAAGAGGACAGAAGAAGAGACGCAGAGAGCTTTTGTTTCAATAAAATAATACACTGGTAGCTCCATTCTTCTATTTCCTTTCTAATATACTCATTGATCTACTGATGAAACCTCACCAAACAATTAAAAATCATCTTGTAATAAGTAGCTTGGGTTCCAATGATAATTTTGCACTTAAAAGGTAAATACATTTTATGCACAGCGTGGAACATAGTGTAAATTACAAAAACACCATAAGCGGCATTTGATACCTAATATTTTGCTGCATATATCGATCTGGGTCCTGAGCTGTAAACGTTGTTAACATGGTGCCGGCGTGAAGGCCTTCTTCTTGGCGAATGATCTTGGGATTTGGGGCAAAATAAGGGTTTTCATTCACATCGATAACTGTGACAGACACAGTCGCAGTTGACTGAGGCGGGTGTTGAATACCCTTGGCTAACGGCACTTGATTTTCTGCAGCGACAGTAAGGACAAACATCCTATTTGTTTCAAAGTCGATTGGCTGGAAAGATAAAAAAAAAATTATTTTTTAAAGGGGAAACTATATTTTTGCAGGAAATCAGAATATCTGCATTCTGTAGTTTAGTCTTCTATCAACTCCATTTCTAAAACCTCAATTTTTCATTCACTGCCCTATAGGTTCCTCTCATATTTCTGGAAAACAAGCAGTAGCCTGGCCAATGATTGACTGTATTTATCACTCAGATAAGGTATTTTATACATCTTGGGCATTTCAAAGATTCATGTTCACAAAATAATGCATACTACTATTGCATTGTGCATTTATTTAGCTACATCTAAGAACCTGATTATTCTTAAGAACAGCATTGTTGACCAAAAATAAAAAACACTAAGTAAGCTGGGATCAAGTGGGAACACTGTGGTCTAGACTGTACTCTCAGACAGTTGGACCCAAGACCGTTCCTCCTCCAGGATAGCTTTTACCAGTCCGCGATGAAGTGGAAAAAACAAAAACTAGAAAATGTCATTTTTTTCATAAAGCTAAACTCATACTATTTAAAAGCATCCTTCATAATTTAAAGTGAACATTTTAAGGTACACACATGTAAGGGGAAGGTACAGCTCAGTAGTAGAGTGTGTGCTTAGCATGCACAAGGTCCTGGGTTCAGTCCCCACTACTTCGGTTAAAATGAATAAATAAATAAACCTAGTTGCCTCCCCTCCTCCCCCAAAATAAAATAAATAAAGTACACACACATACACACTTCAAAAAAAAATCATAGTGTTTGTATGTAGGTGGGAGGAATTTTTGTCTCCTCTGTAGTTAGCAAACTAAAGGGCTGAAGCTAACGAGAAAGCCATGTAACTGGCACACACCGCACCAGTGTTTCAACCTGCACCACTTCCTCAAATCTTCAGTAGTGTTTTTTTTTTTTCTGACTCTAAAATCCCCAATTCAACTTCCCTTTCTGAATTATTTTAAACAAGACAGTAAAGAAGGCAGAAAATAAGACAGAATTCTTTTGAGTGAGTGATTACCTTAGCCACATGAAACGTCCCTGACAACACTTCTTTATGCTGAGGGCTAAGACCCTGGATGTGTATTAAGCTTATTTATCCGTCAGAACAGCATTAAGACTTAGGTCCAGTTGCCATCCTCACTCTCCGTGTGAGGAGCCCGAGGTCTACAGAACCTGCCGTGGCGACGCCACGACTGAGGGCAGAGCTTGGATTCACAGAGGGTCTTGCTCTTGATCCCCGTGTAGTGTCTGGAGAATTTCTAAACCCCACCTTGTGGGGGAAATTACCATTCTACTCCTGCACAGCTGACCCCTCAGTGTGCCTCTCTATCTACAGCCAACATTTGGGTTCACGTACAAACCAAGACTGTTGGGATGGGAGGCAAGGTAGCAAATCTCTGCCCTGGGTGCTAAAAAGAAGAGACGGTCACTGTAAAGGGCTTTGCGTTCGGTGCTGTCTGTTACAGTTGACGTTAACATCCCTTTTTCTGCTAGCATTCAGTAGTTTGGTTTTACTTTCTGACAATTAAAGATCAGAAGAATCAATTTCTTAAAGTCTTGAAAACAGCATTTAAGAACAGCAATGTAAATTCGAAACCTTTTAAAAGCACAGGCCCTCCTCTTGCCTGCTCATCCCATTTTTATTTTCGTGATATTTTCTGCTTTGTTCCCTGAGCTGATATTGTAACTGCAGCCCGTAGGTATGAGAAAAGTAGGTGCGAGGCATCGTTCCTAATGGCTTTCAACTGGTGATTAAACCAAGATGTGGCATCACGAACCCATCCACGCCACTGACAGTTAACACCTTTGGAGGCTGTCCTGTCTTCAGATTCTTAAAACTGCCCACAGAGATTCAAAAACAATCATATTTCAGGGATAATGTGAGAACAGCAATGTTGGCTTTGATGTCAACACAACCAAAAAGTAACACACGTGAATTCCCCAAATCCATCAACTCCAGACTTAGAGACGGCTGAAGGGAAGAAGTCCTAAGATTCAGTAACACACTAAGGGGTAGGGGGCATATACTGGTGGCTGCAGGGTGGCTGTCAGATCATCGCACTTACCTTTACCACCGTGACTAAGCCGTCGTTGCTGTTGGGGTCGGTCTGAATGGCAAACCGGCCGGTGGGATCCCCGCCGCTGATTCTGTACACGGCGTTCCAGGCCGGCGTGTGGGGCTGATCCTTATCTGTCACAGTCAGATTAGCCACTATGACGTCGACCCTGTTCTCAGGGACCTCGCCATAGAACTACAAGAAAAGACAAAGCGCAGTCAGAGGAGCGGCGGGGACCACTGAAGGACAGCGTGTCTTTATGACCGCACCGCCCTGATTTTAGTGCCCCATTAAATCTTTATTAGCCACACTAAACAGGGAGATTAGTAATGCAGGTAGTCACAGCGTTTATGTCTGACTTTAAAAATACTGTAACTTTTTCCGGCAAGCAAAATTTGTTTTTGCAAATAATGTTACAGTTTCATTAATATTAAAATTAGCATCCTCCTTGTGAGTAGCTGGGTGATTAATTGGGGGGTGGGGAGGTCGGAGGAAAGGACTTGTCTGATGGAAATCATTTGAGTCAAGAGATCATAATTATATGCTGACCAAGTGGCATACATCAGTCATGTAGTTCATGTGCCTGAAGATATTTATAAATATTTAGTCATCACAGCACAATCCTTTTTTTAGGGCATTTCTTCCAGGCAGCGTGTTTTAACAACTTCATTAGTGGACTTGGAGAGGGCGAAAAAACAAATTACTTTGGCGCTTTATTTAAAAACCCTGGTGGACGGGACAGAAAACGTTGGCATCGGTACCCATTCTAGAACGAGGAGAAACAAGTTCCAGCTCTACTTAATGCATTTATTATTCATGACAAAAGTTCTCAGTCATGGACCACAGGCGGAGAGTTCCATGAGTGCCAGTCCGTACTTACTGTCATGGCAGTAAACTCTGGGGGATTGTCGTTGACATCTGTCACCGTGATGACAGCCGTGGCTGTGTTTGAAAGGCCATACGTGGGATTGCCTTCCATGTCTGTAGCCTGAATTATTAACGTATACTGCTGCACTTTCTAGAAAGACACAGAGATAACAACCTAAATGAAACTAATTCCTCAAGACGTAACAGTTGCTCTGCAAATGGCTCTTTATTACACACAGAAAGCACAGCATTATTCACTCTGATGAACATTACTCGAAATTTCCCAAGTGGAGTTTCCTTTAACTTGTGAAGCGCAGGTCTGCTCCTTGTCTGGAGAGATTTAACTATATGTTTTCACCTCTACTGGCGGCAAGGAAGGGAAAGCATGGCAGATGTGTGAAATTCACTGCTAAGCTGAAACTTCCATATGGTTCCAGCCTTTCCTCTTCTTCTGAACGTCACAACATTGTCATCAGCATTCAGGTCATGTGGTTTGTATTTACTTTCTCCTATGTTAACATCCACCCGGTTTAGGATACTCAAGACAATACAGAAACGTGAGAGGGAGAAGAAAGCATATATAATTCATCAAGTGTATATATGCTTTCCTTTTATATATTCTTCTATGTGTTCTTTCTAAGACAACAAGTTTGATACCATAGTTTCTTCTAATTTCCATTAGTTACACTATTCATAACTACGGGGGAGAGATACATTCTTAGATGTATCCAAAACGAAGGAAAGGGTTTATGTTTCTCTCTTTCATTTTGGAACACAGTAGGTATTTAATAGTTGTATACTCAACTGACTGCTATTTGGACATAAAACTCACTGTATCCACAGACCTATAATAAATATGGATACATTTTCATATAGATGGTTAATATCAAATAAGCATCACTGCTTTCAAATTTCAGATTGAACTTTCTTTTAAAATTGAAGTATAGTTTACAATGTTGTGTTCATTTCTGGCGTACAGCACAATGTTTCAGTTATATACATTCCTTTTCCTATTCTTTTTCATGATAGACTGTTGTAAGATACTGAATATAGGTCCCTGTGCTATACAGCAGGACCCTGTTGTTTATTTACAGGTTGAACTTTTTAAAGCGGGGGGGGGAGGAGCCAAATTCAGTTGTAATGTATCTGAGAGAAAATCCTGGGACTGCGAATTCTGCAGCACTAGCTGACTAGGTTTTGTATCAGGAAAATCTAAACAAAATGAGTACCTCAAATCATTTGAATTCTCCATGGAAATTGGCACAGATAAAAAAATACTGATCTTTGAAAAATGTTACAACAGCTTGAACAAAAAAACTCACTGCTTCATACAAAAATGAACAGTCACTGCAAAGAGTAGTTTACCCCAATTCTAAATATAGCCAACGTTATGAATGGCCGTGCTTGAGGGGTTTCTGGAGCTTGGCGAGAACAGACACAAATTGCAGCCTTGGCTTTAGTTGTTTGTGGGAAGGGCGCGGCCAACAGAAGAGTAGGAGGGAAAGGCAAACTGCCACACACTTGATTTTCAGTCTCTGTCCACCCAGATGCCAATCTCTGCCAGTTATTTATTTCAGTTTCTTTGTGTCTTTTGAAAAGGAAAAAAAATACCCCTCTTCTTTGAATTGGAAAAAAAAAAAAACAAACCATGAAACAAAGGGATAGTGCTGGTTGAGCCATTTTAATTTTTAACCTGGAACACCTGGCCATCACTTATGTAGGCTAAAATATTTCTCAATGGTTCCCTTTCCCCAATCAACAGTGTCATTTCAGCTTAATGCTTTCACGGTAAGCGAGAGAATTTTGTAGGGCGTTCAGTTCAGACCTCCCAGCTGAAAATCATGAACATAAAAATTTGCTACGACTTTGAAATGCCCATTTTTGTTGGTTGCTATTTGCAGAAACAGATGAAGAGTCTCCAAAAAGAAAAAAAAAATAAGAGTTTTTAAAAGAAGATTAAAAAAAATGGACATAGATATTATTTGGAGATACAATTCTCTGTTAATGTCTACTTTAACAAAGGTCTTTAGAGTTATGTAAACATAATACGTACAATTTTCCACTGAGCTGAAATACTGGGATCAGTTGCTAATACCTGAAGTTTCCTACTGTTTCACACTAGCCTGGAGAGCTCTAGGTTACAAAAGAACAGTGTTATCTCTAAAAGACAATGTATCTTTAAGTAAAAAAAAAAAAACAAAACCAAAAAACAAAAAATCTAAACCAGAAACCCTCCCAAAACTAACCTGGTAAACAATCTAATCTCCATTTTTAAGTGCCTGGTTGGTAAAATGCTTTTCCATTTAGTAAGGAAGACACGACAGCCTATGTTTTAGGCGACCCAACTATTTAGAGCTTCTTGCCTAATTTAGTCATTGGGCATCTGGTTCTGAATGACTGACATTTAAATTTCATAAGAATCTGACTTCCCACCCTCATTGTCCCACATCTGATCAAAGGGACTTGGCTTAAAAACATTCCCTCACTTTCTTTTCTAGAAAGGATACAATCTTAACCCCTCTGCTTGCTGTCAGTCTATCCATCTCTGCGACTCACCCACCTTCCCAAAGCTGTCCCCTTCCATTCCCTTACTTCCTACCTTGAGCTGTTTATCTGTCTTCAAATGCCGACCACATCCCAGTGCCACTGCATCTGGCATCTCCCTCTGCCTGGACCAGTGATTCTCAACTGGGGCAATTTTGCCTCCCCCAACCCCAAGGGACATCTATCAATATCCTGAGACATTTCTGGTTGCCAGGGCAGTGCTACTGATACCTAAAGGGGAGAGGCCACAGATGCTATTAAACACCCTTCGATGCACAGGACTTGCCCCCACAACAGAGATTTATCAGATCCAAAATGTGGAGAAACCCTGGCCTAGCATACGCATCCTCCTGTATCTGAGCCTGGCAAACACGGAGCTGAAAAGTCACTGCAGAGGTGACTTCAGAGAGTCCTTGAGGCGAGGTGTCTGCCTACTCAGGACACACCTCTATCACTGTTTCTAGTATACAAGGCTGTTATCAGTCCATCCGTCGGTCCATCCTCCCTGGCTATGCTCATACGCCCCTCCCCAGGGTCACCGCTTTGCAGGCGTTGGTGTCCCTGCTATGTACATACAGCACAGTGTCTGACAGAGTAAGCAAGCAATAAATGCTTTTAAATTTGTGGTTGGATGGAAGAATGTATGAGAAACCTTGGGCCTTGCATTACATTATAAAAATCATTTCAGGTTTGGGGAAAACCATCTTTTTATTTACATGGCTCGCTATCATTTATTTATTAAAGATACATATCCTGAGAGCATAAACTAGCTCACTGTTTCCCAAACTACTAAACTGACTCATATACCATCTTCCCAGTTCTGCCGCAGCCTCCTATTTCTATACCATGAATCAATAACTATTCATCTTGGCATTAACTCTCTTTTAAAAAACAATTTATTGTAAAGGTACTGTAAATGGAAAACTAGCATCACTTGTCATAAATATAACTGTAAAAATAAACACAATACAACGCTTGTGCTCTGACCATCTCTACTTGACGGAGTAGCATCTAAAAGACCTGAGGTCTCTGGTTTTCCCTGGAGTCTTCCCCACGTGTATCGGTGAAGATCCTTCCATGTGGGCGCCATACTTCCGAAACACTGAACTAGATGGCCAGAAGTGAATGAAGAGGTGAGGACATTCAATCATCCATTTGGCAAACATTTATTAATGAATGTCCATTAGATGCCAGGTGATAGAGTTAGTTTACCTGGATAAAATAATGAGCAGAACCAGAGATGGCCTTGCTGCCACCGAGTGGTAAGGACAAATATTAATGCGTCACAGGACCAAATGTGCAACGCAACCACAGTAAGAGAGGAGGAAGTGGGGAAGGAACTTCTAATAGTGATATCTGGACCAGTCCTCAAAGCCTGGAGGGAGGGACAAATGGATGCAAGATGCACTTTTTGGGTAAAACGAGAGGAACCTGATGACTAAATAGGTCAGTGGAATGGATGGCAGTGCCCAGCAGAGGGCAGCAGACCAGGAGCCTGGGAGACTGGGGGAGGAGGCACTGCTCACATGAAACAGGAAGTCCATCAGCAATCACAGATTTAGGAAGACGACAGGCTGGCTTTTGGATGCACAAGTGAGTGGTACCGTCATGAGAACTTAGTGCGGGTTTGTGACCCTGTTCAAATTCTTAAATGCAAAGCCCCAGTTCCCTTGTCTGTGAAATGGAGCTGACAGTACCACCCACCTTGTAAGTATGTAAGTTAAAACCTTTTTGAATGCTTGCTGAATGCCAGCACTGTTCTAAGGGCCTTGATAATAAAAAAAAAAATTCTTGAGACAGAGCACTATGTACCAGACACAGTGCTGAGCACTATGCACGGTCTCATTTAGTCCTCAAAATAAGCCGATAAGGCACATGGACTGTTTTTAATCCCCATTTTACAGATAAGGAAACCAAGGCTTGCCCACGGACACTTAGCTGTAAGACGCAGAGAAAAGATTTGAATCCAGGTCTCTCTGAGTCCACAGCCTGCGCCATTAGTTGCTCTGCGATAGTAGTGCCCTTCAAGAAAGTGAGAGGATCTGCACAGGGTGAGGGCATCTGAGCGGGGCAGGCGGGCGGAAAGCCAGAGTCCGAGGAGACGAGGAAGGCAGAGGAGTGGCGTGTGACTGTGGGCTGCCCTTCTGAAGAGTCTGGTGTTGACAGGAAGGAGAGAATCTAACAACTTGAACATTTCTTCCAGGTTCCTATTTGAGGTGAAAAGAAGAGGAACGCATCGAGCTCACCGAATACTGGGAGCTGGAAGGCAGATATGATGTCCACGTGACATCGTCTTTGTGTGGCTAGAGGAACGCAGGCTACCGTGGGTGCCCAGGGGATGGGTTGAGGACCTGCTCTCCGAGAACGAGGATCAGTCTGCTCTACAGAGAAGTGGGAAAAGAATCTTCAAGCAGAGGAAACAAGGGACATAGAATAATAGAGAAGATCAGATCTGTACAAGGAATGGCATGTGCTAGTATGGGTGGAGGGCATCGCTGGCTCAGAGCAGGAGGGAAGAATTCTAGGTCAGACCAGATAGCAAGGCTTTGGGACCAGTGTCTTAGAGGGTTTGGAGTGTCACATATAAGAGCTGTGATTTCATGCTGTGGGTCGTGGAGAATCCTTTGACCAAAGGGGACACTCAGCATGTTTGTAGATTATGAAGGAACCCACGGGGTTTGCAGGACGGAACCTGCAGAGAAGGGAAGACCCAGACAACAGAAAACAGGAGAACATTCCTCCAGGACAGAACAGGGAATTGAGGGCACAAGTGACCGTATATCTAGCTTGGAAAACAGGTAATTTTTTTTTCTCACTTTGCCATAGAGTGGTGGTGTTCACCCACTAGATGCTCAGAATGGATTTTTGATGGCGGCGGGGAAAACGAGAGCTAACTGTACTGGACGCTGTGCTGAATGCTTTATGCGGCATGCTATGTAATCCTTACCATCATCCCATGAAGTACATATAATGTTATTCCCCCCGTTGACAGATGCGGAATACACTGAAAGTCCAATAGCCCATAACAGGCAAAACCAGAATTACTCAAACCGAGTGAAACAGAGGGTCATTTCATCAGTAGTCCAGAGGGTCATTTCATCAGTAGTCCTGACCACAAAGGGCAGGAGATGGACATGAAAAAGCTGGAGAAATGGAGACAATGCCAGGAATGGGCACCACCAAGTCATGCAATGAAAAGTCAGGTGGAGACAAAAAAAATTGAGGACCGGCAGGTGTGGTGGGTACCACTTTAGGTCTGGAGAACCTCAAGAATTGGAATTTTATTTTTTTTAACCAGGAGATGAAACGAAAAGAAAAAGCTGAATCCCCATAAACATTTCAATGATTAGAAGTTTAGTCACTTAAAGGTGTCACCCATCCTGGGAGGATGACGACGGAAATGACTTTGGACAGAAAGAAACCCGTGAAGTCTAATGGAAGGAAAAGCATCCCCAGCCTGCATGAGGCCTGGAGAAGTCAGAGTCATTTATCCCCGGCCTCGGGCAGAGATGACCACAAACCACCTAAGATAGATACATTTTCTCATGTTAAATGACTTTCAGAAAAAGAAGGTTTTCTTCCCATAATTTTTCCTAGTAATTCAATGTTGTGTTTAATAATTTCACTCTCAGGAAGCTATTCCTCATCCTGTCTTGAACCTGAGACTCTACAGGTTCGAATCCAGAGGGTGATCTCGAGCTGCTCTGTGCACCGTGGGGCAGACAACCACAACTCCAGCCTGACTTCTGGCTTTCACCCTCTGAACTCAATACAGTCTCCTGGATTGTTCAATATGGTTGGTTTACTTTGGTCAAACTGTCTTTCCTTCTTTCTGCCTCTTGCTTGTCAGAAAACAGCCAGGCTAAAGGTGACAGGAGTATTACTGTGGGAAAACAAGATGAAGCCCTATTTCTGAATCTCACGAGAGTGTGAAATGAAAGAGAAACGTTAGGTTTGGGAGATAAGTTATACCTACTTGGTATGTGAGCAACCTGGCCCTCGAGAGAGAATGTTAAAAAAATATATACCATAATCTTCTACAAAATATAGTATTCATGCTGAATTTATTGACATTTAAGAATAGTATTTCATATAGTAATGGAAGAGGTGAAAAGACATACAGTTCCGAATATCACTGAGCTAAACGTACTACTGCAAAAACTAAATTTCAACAACCTCTGGTGCAAAATAGTCCTAGAGAAAGGACCGTTGACACCTCAGAGTTCACAGGCACAACGTAGTAGACATACATCTGACTCCTAAGAAAAACTCTCATCTCAGCTGTGAATTAAGCAATCTTGATTGGCTCATATTACTTTATTAAAGCGTTGCTAGCACTATCTTGCGTATATAATGAATTACAGTAGCAGCGTTTTCTTCGATCCAGTTCAAGTGAATGCTACTTTACTAAGGAAAATACAGCATCATAAAAACCAACTCCTAAAATCCTTGTCAATGACATTTATTACAGTAGGTATAACGTTTCCTTTTGACGTATATAATATGAGGTCTCATTACTACAAGAGCTGGCTCAGCCAGAAATCTCCAAGCACGGGTCTCTACGAGTTGGCAGTTTGGTAACTCTCCCGCCCGATGATTGCTGATGGTCCATAATGACCTTGACAATCGCTAGGAAAATGGTCAGAACAGAATAGAGAAAGGCTGTAAAACAATTCATCAGGGCTGGAGTTTTCAGGAAAGGACGTAAGCAGGGCTTGAATGGCACCATGAAGAACTAGAAGGTTTAAGATCAAGAAAAGTCTGCAAGACATTCCCGGCAGAAGGAATCCCATGGACAAAACCAGCAGGGTACCGGAGCATGGTGGGCTGAGGTCTGTGACGGGAGAGGATCCATCTGGAATCAACTGAGACACCTCTTCCTTCTCAGACTGTGATATAACATCATATTTCAACACAATCAACAGTTTATGCCATTGCAACAAAATATTATGGCCAGAAGTGTGTTCCTCTGCATTTATAACTTTAAAGGCTTGTCAGGATAATGAATGCAGTTATTGATGCTCAAACTTGGTAAATAAATAAATCTGAGAGTTAACAGAAGGAGAGCCTCTTCTGCACTAAATCAGGCTAGCCACAGGGGCCACGAAAAACCTCATCACACATGCTCTTTGTGGCCTCTTAAAAGTATGAATGTTAAAAATTATCCTAAACTTATGTCCACTTTATTTGGGCATGGTTTTTAATTTAATTCCTCAAAGAAATCTTTTGGGCCTGAGGGAAAAACGAGAAAATGCCAAGAATTTAAAAAATTAGACACCAGAGCGTTATTGGCTTTACTTTGCGAATGATCACACTACGTATTACACGGACTAACAAAGATTTATGCAGTATACACGTATCATTTAACCAACTTGCAGGTTCTATAGAAAAGAGTACAACCAATTTCTCAATGAAAATCAACATTCGAATAATACTGTGGATATGTTATTACCTGGAGACAAACTGTATGTGACACTGTGCACGTTTAAGATTAAAAACAAATTCAAATACAGGTTTTGGTTGGCTTACTTCTCTATCAAGTCCAGCTGCCACTGTGATAATGTCACCAGTCTCATTGTTGATTGTAAACATGTTGGGCGAAGGGGTGCTTGGAGCCTGGGACAGGATTCTGTACCTCAGCATCCCATTCAGGGCGTTTGGATCATCAGCATCAATAGCAGTGACCGTCATCACGTATGTCCCTAGACACAGGACACACGGAAAGTGAACGACCACCCTTCACTGCAGGACCCCAAACAGAAGGTATCATTACCTTTTCCATCAATTTTAATTTCACTTTTTCAAAACAGACAATCATTTAGACGTGGTTAAAAACACTGCGGATGAGAACAGCTCTCACTTCCAAAACAAAAAAAATATGCAACACGGTTTAGATGCCTGGAAGGAAACTGTTAAACAATTTTACACCTTTATACAGACTCAATTTTTTTCCCCATATACTTCGAGAACAAATTCACTGTATGATTCAAAGAAAGGATCACTTTAGGTCTTTAAATGAAGGCATTTATGTAAAACGCGAATAAGAAGTAACACAGATGACATCTGAGACGCATTTTACGGCCACTGATTCCTTCCCTCGGCCATGTTTTTTCCGTTACGCGGTAACATCTAGAATGACATGCTGGGCAAGATTCTCCACAGTGCCTAAGCCACTTTCAGAAAGCAAGCTGTGTGCGTATCGACACACACTCCGTTTACTGAGGTCCTGAGGAAATCATTCCATGCGTGACTGTTTTGGTAGATCGAATAGGGATTTGGCATCGTGGTTCATTATTTCCTAGGAGATTCAAAGAACACTGTAACAAACTCGGGGACTTCAATCTGTTAGATATTGTGGAAAGGAAGTCTATGAAGCATGAGGATCAAATCAATTCAAACTGGCTAGACAAACTGTAATTTAAGAATAAAAACAAAGGTAGTTACTATTTAAGATGGTTTGTTCCGTGGGATCTTTATGAGAACTGGATTATAAAACGGTCCATCTCCAGCCTATCTTCTTCATAAGGACCCTAAGCTCATTTCTACTTTAGAGCCTTCACAATTGCTATTCTCTTTACATGGTACTTTTTTTTTTTTTGTCCCAGAATTAACTAAGTCTTGCTCACATACTTCAAATCTCTTTTTGGAGCTTGTCCCTTAAATAAGACACTGGATTATGTGCCAATTTGGCTTAGTATTCTTTTCTCAAAACTTCACTGTCCGCTTGCTTTGGTTTGCCTTTTCTTTTCCTCCTCTACAGGAATTTAAGCTCCAGGAAGGCAGGAACGAGCCTGTCACCTCTGTGTCAGGAAGAGCGCTGAGCACCCAGCATGGGCTCTCTAAACATTTGTGGAATGAACGAATTGTTAAAACAGAAAAACACATGTTTCAGAATCTTGAACCAAAATACCACTTACAGTATTGCATTTTGAGTTAACTCAAGATTCATGGCATTATCAAACCTTGCCTAGAAGGATGTTTTCAAACGTACGTACGAAACAGACTCATAAAATGTCTCTATGTTTCATCTCCCGATCACTAAGAGTTGTTTATTTATGGGGGCTTTATGGAAACTCATGGTCAAATGGATAATAAATAAATCTGCAATGGTTTGCTTCTGCCAATCTTTATGAAAAAATCCTTTTAATAAAGTTAGAGGGAAAGACAGACAATGAATGATTTCAAAAAACTCCCCCAAGCAGAAAAGCACAACGTTTATTTATCTTTAGAATATGTGTAGAAGCCTTGTGTTTTAGTAAGGATATGTTTAACATGCTTTGATTTTTCTCTATTTTAAAATACCCAAGGAAGCTACTCTGAAATATGACTCAGAAGGAGCCACAGATGGTCGAACTTCCTGCACAGCTCATGTCTCCCCACCCGGCTACCCCCACCCCCACCTCTGCTTTTCTAAGGATACACACAAGTGTATTTGCACCAGGAAAACGCCACCTTAAGGCACAGTCATTAGATCTATAAACTGGCTTCTGCGTAAACTGGTAGAGATGACAAAGGAAACATACAGCTTAAGTTTAAATGTTGCGGCTTTTTTAAATAACAAAAAATTAAAATACAATTAACCTAGTCTTTCTCGACACCGAATCATCTCAGAGAAGCTGGAGAAGTGTTTCCTTTTACCATTTCTGCACCAGCTGATTTTCTTATTTGCCGGTTTTTCAGACTCAGTAGGCCTTTCTGGCTTTGCTCGTCTCCTGTGCCTGAAGTCTACAGAGTTTTCAGTACAAGAACCTAAAATCTTAGTCAAACATCACTTCACAATGGCGAGTGGCTTTCGACCACAGCTGTCTTCTAGGCTGGGTCACTTCCATGACACTAGTTTAAATACAAGGGCTGCAGAAGATATTAGGGTCACCCTGAAAGTAAATTATCTCACGTAGCCAGAGAACCTCGCTCTCAGCTGTTGCCAAGCCCCCCTCCTGCTCTGTGCTGCCTCATTGCCTGGACCTAGGACACCAAGTATTTGAAGACTCTCCAGTTGTTTAAGGTGCTGCTGTGACGAGTAAGATAAAATCTACACTTAATGAGCAGAAAGCCCCTGTCTTCCTGGTGTTCTTTCCAGCTGCACCGCCAGTATCAACCACAGCCAAGTCAAAGGATCCTATAGATTCTATACTATCAAATCAGACACTGTGGCATGTATTTTTTCAAAGGTAGAAAAGACTGTCGTGGGCAGTAGAGTGATACTTTCCCGTCTTCTCTCTCCAATCCACTTTTCCTTAAGGTACGGTCCTTTTTTTCCCTAAAAGCATCACGAATAAAAGAAAATGACACTCAAGGCTCACGTGACTTCTCCTTATCTTACTTATAAAATAGGGATGGATTACACTGCATTTCCCCCAGGAATCTCCAAATGAGGATCTCCAGACCTACCGGGCTTTGATCCCTCGGGAACCGTCCCGTTCCAAACCTGGTGTAAGAACTCGGGTCTGTTGTCATTCATATCGATAACGTTGATGACAATGTCAATGGGGTTCTCCACTTGGTTGCCGTTAATATCCACTGCATGTGCCCTCAACTGCAAAAGCAATTAGAAAACAAAACTATTTAACAGGTTTAGGTCTCGGGGGAGAAGATAAAATACACCATCACCACGCTATCAAAATTTCAAGGATGGACTGAGAAGCTGAGAAACAAAAGCTACTTGTCCCATCAAAATTTAAGTCAGTCGACCTCTGTATAATTAAGGGAGATATCATTGCGTGCTATCTGCCAGGCATGGTGCTCAGAGCTTTATGGATTTTAACTCACTTAATCTAGATACAAAAGCGTCAAGTAGGAATGATCAGTATTTGAAGGTGAAGAAACTGAGCTTCAGAAAAGCTAAGTGACTTTATCTACTGACAGAGCCCCCATCCAAAGCCAGCTCTGTCCAGCTCCCAAACCCCTTTGTTAAGTCCAAACAAATGAGTAGGGTAATTAAAAAAGTGGTCCTGGCGAAGAGTCCTCATAGAGATCAAGAGCACAAAAGAAAAGAAGAGAATCTAGAAAGAATTAAAGGAGTACACAAGGAATGGGGACTCTTTTTTTCCCCCTAATTGTAAAACTCACTCATAAACATTATAAGTACATAAGACATTTGTTCCTCTCCCAAGGTTGAGTTCTCAGTGTTCTAGGTATTCTGCTAGACATTTTATCTTTCTCTTCCTTTTTAAACAAATATAATCACTCAGCTACTCTTGGCAAAATAACTTCAAGAACTTTTCATCCAGCACATAGACAACCATTTTGATCTTTTCAAAAAACTGTGTAGTGTTCCATTGAATTGTTTCTTTTCAAAGGGAACGCTCCTGTGATTCTCCCGTTAAGTGTGATGCTGGCTGCTCGTTTCTGTTGGATACGCTTTATCAAGTTAAAGAAGCATCAGCATATCCTTTTTTTATTTAGAGGCTATTTAACACGAGAACCAATGTAAATTTTTTATTACACTGGCCTGTCAGCACCTATAGAAATAATCCCTTTTCTTCTTGGCTTATTTAATACTTACATTATATTAATAAATTCTTAATACTGAACCAGCCTTGCCAGCCTGTAATTAATTCTGTTTGTTAGGGATATTGCTCGTTTATGTGCAAGTAGTGAGAATCTGGAGAACAAGAATTTTTCTAAAAATTGACCTGAAAATATTTATTTCCTGAGATTTAACCACACGAGTTCAGATAGTGAGAATTCATATGGGAAGAAATATTTATAATTTTTGGAACTGATTTTATTTATATTCATGCATCTGTGTTCTTTTTTGGGGGGGTTGTAGGGAGGTAATTAGGTTTATTTATTTATTTATTTACTTTTACTGGAGGTTCTGGGGATTGAACTCAGGACCTCGTGCATGCTAGGCATGCACTCTACCATTGAGCTATACCCTCCCCTTCTGTATTCATATTAGAGACTGGCCTGTTGTGTGCTATCTTTATTAAGTTTCCCTATTAATGTGATGTTTTTGTGAAAAGCTTGGAAGGTGTACTTCTTTATGTTTTAGAACAGTATAAAAAGCATTAGAATTACATGTTCCTTAAGGGTTTTAAAATAATTGGTTGATAAAATAATCCATGCTTTTGGGAGGAAGGAGCTGAGTAACATTCAGAATTTAAAACATTTTTAGTTTTTCATATGCTTATTTGCTTGTTTATATCTGTGGGAGTCTTGTCTACCACATAGCCATATTTTAATAATTTCAAAATTTCAATAATTTAGAAAATTTGTACAAGGGCAAAAATTCAACCAATAAATTAATGGGAAGAGGAAGAGTCTAAAGACAGACACATGCTTAGGTAGATTAAAAAGTTCGGAATGGATGGGTATAGATGACAAATCAATGGGAACATGAATTCAACATACGGTGTTGGGACAAAGAAAAACAAAGTGAATCTACATCCCCTTCTTCTTTTATGGAAATAAACTCCACAGAAGTAAAACATTTAGATACAAAAAAGAAAGAAAGAAAACCGATAAAATGGGGAAGATTAGCATCTTGGAGTAAGAAAGACCTTGATAAACATCTCTGGAAAGCCAGAAGGCATTGATCAAAACGATGACGACAAAATATTACAATGCAAAAGCCCGAAGTGATAGTAGGGTAAAAATTATAAATAAAGTTCAAAAACAAACAACAAAAGGGGAAACAGATGACAAATCACATACTAGCATCTCTAGTAGATAAAATGTTCTTAATAAAAATGGTTAGAGAAAAAGACAAACAATTTCCCTCCCCTTCCAAAATTCAACATAAGACAGGAATAGGAAATTCACTTTAATTGGGTATTCAACATATGCAACTTAAAACATCAAGATAAACTTTTCCAGAAATAGTACTGGCAATAAATAAATAATGCCTGGAATTAATAATGGAGTGGAAAGTACCTACTATATATTAAAATTATGTTAGGACAATTAAAAATGATGATATAAATAAATTATGATTTACTGACATGGAAAGATGCTAAATATTATGCTTGCTGAGTGACAAAAACTGCTTTCAGAGAATGATCCCAATTTCAAAAGAATACATTTACGAATCTAGGCACAGAGAAATATCTTATAGAATATCACCAGTTTTTTAAAAAAAAGAAAATGGTTAGTTTGATGTACTGAGATTGCAAATTCTTTTTACTTTCTTATTAATACTGCATTATTTGAAAAGTTTTATTTCTGTATTATTTGAAAAGGTTTTACAATGTGCATATAGTCTTTCCTAGGAGAAAATGATACTTTCATTAAAAGTTTTAGTTATTCATGTAGAAATTGGAGAAGTAATAAAAAGATTAATTTACGTTTCTATATTAAACTTGTTTAAAAACTGTTGAAATCCTATTCCAGAAAAATGCACATGCATGGCTGGAAAAAAAAAAAAGAAAGAAAAATGCCTTCTGGGATTTATACTTTAATATGAGTTAATTCTTAAGTTTTAAAATACTCAATACAATATTATTTTTAAATTGGGAAAGTCAGTTTCAAATACACACATATATTAAAAAACATGAACATATAACTATATGCAAAAACTATTATCATTCAATAAGAAAATGAATAAAATAGAAAAATAACATAAAAATTAACATAAGAAATATAACTGGATAATATATTTAAGAAAAGATTGCTCAGATTGGCAGATTGATGAAACCAAGTATTTACTGGCAGGGTTACATGGAAAAGGGAAATTTCAATTCCTGTAGGCATATCAAAATGGCACATCGTTCTGGAAGTAATATGACCAACGAATAACAAAATAAAAATGTGCTATCCATTTTCTATGTTTCTATTTAATGGCAATACCAGCAGGGACAGACAAAGGACAAACATAAATGTCTATTAATAAGAATCTGCTATTAAAATTATAACTACACATTCAATGGAATACTATACAGCCATTAAAATGTTGTGATCGCTATGTAATTTACAAGAAACAATTTTGATCCCTTCCATGTAAATTTGTTCTTATCAGCTCTTAGCCACATTATCGGGAGGCAAGTATCAACACGTCAAGAGTAATCCGATTTTAGGTAATTTTACTTTTTTCCTTGGCATTGTCTGTTTTTTACCATGAGCGTTCATCAGTTTTACCGAGACAATAAAATTGTTCAAACAAATGGAAAAGGCTACAACTACCTTTCTGGTGTTAAAACTCTCAGTTTCAAAGCTTTAAGACTGACACGAGGGACGAATGTTAAACGCTGCACACATTTGGAAGAATATTAATACACAGGATTGTAAGTTGGTTGAAATCTTACATGAAACCGGGCTATCAGCTCGCGATCCAGAGGCTTAGTCACTGACAGCTGACCTGAGATGGGGTTGATAATGAAGATACCGGTCGGAGGCTGGTCAGCTCCTGGTCCAGTTACGCTGTACCGCAGCGAAAGGTTTTTATCTCTATCAGACCTGATCTGAGGATCAAGAACAGTCACATTAAACAGGGGCTAAATGAGCTCATTATCGGAGACAGGGCGTGCCACAGCTCATGGCCTTTTTCAGTTACAAACGTGCACCATCTCTTCCCAGAAAACCCTTGAAGCTCTCCCAGTCCTGTTCCTCACCCTTGCTTCTTGGTGACGGGCTTCAAAAAGAGATGTCACCTGTCACCAGAAAGAGCAGGGGCAATGTTAACATCTAAAAGAACACTCACCAGGAGCCGTGCAAAAGTCAAAATGAAGGAGCGTCAGTTTTTAAACAGAATTAAAGTCTATCCTGGGAATTTCGAGGTTACAATATTTAACCCTGCAACAGGTGTCCAATTTTATGAGAATAAAAATTGTTTACTTTTTGCATCAGTTAGATAAGATATAAGACTGTGAAAGAGCCTAACCCGGGAGCTCTAAGATTGTGGTTGAGCCCAGGAGTCAGACTTCTGTACCTGCACTGTACCCATGTCATTCACTGCAACCAGGGCTTCCCACAGTATTTTAAGGTGGCACCCAGCACCCCAAATTCTTTACTAATAACAAAGCATACGAGAAATGATTTTATCCTATCACTCTCAAAAATTATACCCATTACAGGGTCACTGCTTTCTCCTCCAAATACAACAATTCCTAGGACAAGTAAGTTTACAGACCAGTGGTCATAGGAACAGGCTACAGAAAGCGAAAAGGAAGCACATTATAGAGAAAGGGCCGATTGAGCAATACTGTTGGGAGGTGATAAGAGGTATTTATGTATTAGGTGAATAGCTTTAATCCAATAACAGAATTTAGTTTCTTTTTTTACTTAAGGCAAAACTGTCTTCTCATTCTCTATTAAAGTAAAAATAGAAAACACTTTTATTTGGAGGTTATGTTAAAAATTGTTAAAAATATATATAATACACATTACAATAGAACATGCAAAACAAGTAAGTGACTCATTAAAAAACATAACTTTCAGTAAATTTGTGTTAGAATGCTTCGTTAATCATATACAGAAACATCTACTTTCTGATAAGTGGGAATATACACTGAATTTGTTTTATTTTCCTTTTGTAATAAATAACAGGCTGCTAATTTTACTAAACATGTAGAAATACCCGTCATTTCTTTCTCTGGGTCTGATGGTATGCATTTAGAGTAACTGAAAAAAGACCTTACTCTTCAGATTCTAAAGCCTAAGTTTTTGCACAACCCCAGGGAGTCTGTTAATGGCATCAGAGGTCATTTTTTATTTCTTTAAAAAACTCTCAAATGCACTTGGTGCTGGCATTTTTTTGTCAGTGATTATCCCTTTATTTTTCCTTTAGCCCAAAAGCTACGCGTAGAGGGCAAAGATCGTCACGGGGAGTGAAGCTTTCAGACAGAGAAGCTAAGATGTGTATCTGCTGTGGGGGAGGGGAGGGTGTGGGTGTGCATGTTGGCGTTAGGGCATATGTGTTCAGATGCTGAACAAGCTTTCTCATCCATGGTGTCCAGGACGGACCCACAGAGCTCTACCTATAAATAACTTGAGATAACAAGAATATGGAGAAAAGGCTCTTTGCAACACTACAGACATTTCATCAATATAAATATATATATATATATATATATATATACACATATACATATATGTTTTAGTACATACATGTCGTAGACTCTGCCTTGTGAAAAAAGAGCCAAAAGCACTTCTAACGCACACCTGACACATGCAGTGGAGATGCATGACACTGCCACCTACCCTGACAAGTTCTTGAGGAAAAGGCCCCCTGGAGTTTTCTGGCAAGTTGATTGGAGGGATAACCCAGTCTCTCTTCTGCCTTTGCAGGTAGCCATTGTGCTTAGTCAGCTGTCTCGGGAATACGATTTCTTCAATTTCTCGTGGTTCCTTTGCATTGAAATACAAGAAGACATTCCTGAGTATTAGGAAAACGTTTTCTGACAATACATCGATGTCAATGGATACCTGAAAATGTAGAAATCACAGCTTATTATGAACCAAAAAAACACGTCCGGAGGCCCTCTCCCTGTCCCTCTGTTAAGAGAAAACACTGTAAAATTTTGGGTTACACTGTTCACTGAAAAACTGAACTCCAAACAAACTTATGTGGCGCAGCTGTGTAAACCAATCGCTGTTTTTATAAACCATCTTAGATAGTAGTTAATATTGAGCAAAATTTAATAGTACCCTTTTATACATTTCTCATTAGTTTAAACCACAGTTCAGGTAATGTGCTGCTGTATATTAAATTTAGATCTTGATGTGCTAAAATATAATTTGAGTTCCAAGAGATGTTTAATACATACTGCTAAGGAATGTCTCAAATATTTATGACCCTATTAAATCCCACAGAATTAATGCTGTAATTATTCTAAACCTATGTCACCCGTGATGGATGCTGTAGATGACCCACTTTGCACATGGGCTATTAATCTCTGCTGGATGTCAACATTTTCTTGTCTCTCCCTGTAGCTGTAGACATTTTGCCATTAAGCGCTTGCTGCTTCAACGTGAATATCCCAAGTTCGTTTCCGGGAACGCAGCGAACCGACAACAACAACAAAAACAGCCTCCACTCGGTGACCAGCTCCTTACTTTATGTTACCCCAGTGACATGAGTCCCCTTAACAGTTAACAGATTCACAAATTATGTTTCACGTAAAGTCCAGCACTGGTGTAAGAGGAAAAATGGTACCCTTTCCTCCTATATTTATCCGTATTTGATTATGGCTGCATATACCACATTTACAATTAAATACCAGAAGTCAAAGTGTGTATTTTTATCTCTCACAGTATGATAAATATACAAATTGTTACAGTGTCATGGTTCATAAAATCATGGACCTCAGATTATATGAGTGTGGCACCCCTCATACCTGTTTCAGATTAACTCAGAGAACCAGAATATTCAGAAACGAATAATGGTACCGTAACTTTACCGAAGAAGTTATTGCATCTTATTAAAAATTCTTAAGGGGGAGGTTATCGCTCAGTGGTAGAGCTCATGCTTAGCGTGCACGAGGTCCTGGGTTCAACCCCCAATACCTCCATTAAATAACAAAATTTTAAATAGTGGCTCACATAAAATAAGTGCTCAATAAATGTTGATTTGAGGTGAACTTTACTCTGTTGGAAATGTACCTTACTTACTTTATCTTGGCTGATAGCAGCTCCACCACAGGGAGTATATTATTCCTAAAAGTCATGCTGGAAGTATGAATAATTCATAGTCCCCAATCTGATTATTAAGGGGCAAGACAAAAACCCAATACTCCTCGCCGGAAATGCTTTCCTGTTATTCCTATAAATTTGTACTTCCTCTCTAATAAATTTGGCGGGTGACATCTTGCAAACAATTGTTTATTTCGCAGTTAAATTCAACAGCTTGTAAAGCTCCTGAGAGATTTAAAACAAACAACTACTTCTCATTTGAGTTATAAATCTCAAAGTAGAAACAAACCTTTCAAATACAGTTTCAGATTGCTGAAAACAGATTTACTCTGAGTACCTTATAAGATTAAAAGCACAACGAAATACTACTGAGGTGGCTGAAGTTGATAAAAATTCAAATATTGGCCACCTGTTCATGTGATGCGAAGTATGTGTTTAGCTCAAACCGTACAAATCTGATTTTCAAACGTAACTCCATCCAACGCCATATTTGGATATCCCTACCTTCACTGACTCCTCAGGTGAGGCTGGCTTCAGGCTCAGTTTCACCGCTACTTGCCACTTTTCCTGAGTCTCTTTGTCTTGGGCATATATCAGGAACTTGGAGTGCTCAGAGGACAGGGGGAAACTTCTCACGGCATACACCATCCCGTCTTCATCTACCTTAAAGTCTGCTGGTTCGCTGCTTTCATACTGTACTTTCCTTTTCCCATTGCAGTTGCTAAACTTCACTGCGAAAGATAATAAATATTCAAGACTAATTATACTCCAGAGGCAAAAACAGCTAGCATCTAAATCTATAACTTGATTACGTTAAAATAAAAGGTAGTAATAGAAAACACAAAAATTTTATTTTTACATTATTACAGGAATGTAAATGTCAGACTGTAGGTTCTGAGTTGTCCCCTGGTGTCTTCTTATTCCAAAGCCTTCCCTTTCTTCCACAAGCCCCTGGATCCTGGGCCCTCAGGGGCACCTGCTCTTCCAGCCATGTCTCTCACTGAGACTGCCTGTCACTTCTTACCAAACTCCTATTCATCCTGTATGCCCCAGCCTCAAAGTCAATGAGGGTAGACCAGATGCCTTGTTTTCAGTCTTCGTGTAGCAATCTGAACTCTATTACTGTAGTTTGAAAGCCAAGCCTTATACTCACCGTGAGAGTCCTACAGGGCAAATTTTCTTAGGCTATCTTGTTTACCCTGCACATTTCCTGGCATGTACACTTAATATGTATAATTTTGGAATAAATGCTTAAAGGAATAAAGCAGTAACACTTTTTAATACTGAATGCCCACCATACTCTAGAATAACAAGACCTTGCAACTTTTAGTTCTGATGGTGCTTATAATAGTTCTATGAAGCAGTAACAATATGATAAATTTTCAAACAAATGAAACTAAAGGTATATCTCAAAATTAACTTTAACTAAAAATATGTCTTAAGAGTAGAAGAATCAAAAATATTTCAATTTCTTAATTAACTCAATATTACATGTAATGAACTTAAAAGTGGAAACAATTAATGCTTTCTTAAAAGTAATGTCAATCAGTTTATGTCTCATTGGATAACGGAAGTTAAACTACATCCTTCTAAATGTAGAACTAGACATATTCAAGCCAAAATAAAATTATAAAATAATACAAATATTCCCTGAGGAAGATTATTTCCTTTGAAATCCTTAACCATTCTTTTTGAAGAAAAATTCTATGGGAACAGCATAAAGGGATCAAAGAAAAAGCAATTTTTCATTTCTGTAAACATGTGATGTTATGTCCTGACCACAATTACACAGGATGCATTTTGGAATTCAATTAATAGGCCCACATAACAAAATATATACACCTTTTGCATTTTTCAAGGACCTAAGTAAATTTTTTGAACCCCCACTCTGCATACGAACTGATGACAGTTCTTTTGTTGTCGTTAATATAAATTCGCTGAGATGTGCACCAGACCACAGACAAATAACGTGCATGCTTATTTCCTTACATTACTGTAAAATCCTGGATAACAGTAATAACAGACTTTACTGAATACATTATTTTCCACACAATCCATATATTTTATCCTTCATCTTTCAAACATTTCAAAATGAAAAGTTGTATCTCACACTACCTTATGTTAAACCAAAATATTTGTCTTTGAAGTAAAAGTATCCCAGAAGATGCCTGATTACCCCATCTTACACGCCATGTGATTTAAAAGTGAAAAATGGGAATGTTTTCTATAGAACAATGCCATCTACTGCTTATGTTTTATTAAAGACAGTGAAATGAAAAGTGAAATTGTTTGGGGGATCCCTGCTGAGAAATCAAAATGAAAGACTTTCACAGTCTTTTTGTATCAAATTCCCTTTTACATCACAAAAGGTAATCATGATACTTAAAAAAATATAATCTGGATCAGGAAAATTATATACTGTTCTGCACTTTCTGGTTCACTTTTCCACTTTCGCATTGCTCCTCAGCAATTCACACCTGGATTGTTGCATCTGCCTGTTAACTGGTCCCCTCCCTGATCCAGGTCACTGTAGAGCCACTTGTAGACCAAACCTCTGCTGTGATTTTCTCCTCCCTCCTTAGTATCTGCAATATACGTAAACTCTCTGACCTCGTGTACAACGCTCTCTTAATTCTTAGTCACCTGGTCTCTTCGGTCTCTCTGTAAGCACATCGTAAACTCATTTTGACTTCCTGACAGTGAGTCTCCGTTCTTTATTTTCTTTCCTTTTTTTTTAGAGGATATAGTATTTTTATTTCCTCTTTTTGTTTTTAAATTTAAATTGAAGTACAGTCATTTTCTGAAGAAGAATATGAAAATGAATGTATGTATGTGTATGCACGACTGGGACGTTGTGCTGTGCGCCAGAAATTGGTTCTTTGTTTTCTATGACACCTAACAGTGATAAGGGCAGAATAAACATTCACTCAATATCTAAGGTCCATTAGATACTAATATCTGACAACTTTTCCAAAAAACTAGAAAACAGAAGGGAAATTTAGAAGTCTGCCCAGCCTGTTGCAGCATTCAGCACCAACAGTTAACACCAACAAAACCCAGGGACTTCAAATAACTTGACTTGGTATTAGGTGGTTGGGTTGTGAAAGAAAATGTATTAATATTTGTTGAATGCCGGGCATTGAACGAGACACTTAAGGTTAGGTGATCTATTTTAACCTTAAGAACAGCCACCTGAAGTGGGTACCGTGTTATCTGTTCTGCAGACAGGGAAGAAAATCAAAAAGGTCCCATGCTGTTTGACTCCTCGTGGCTGTCCGCCCTACAGAAGCACAAAGGGTTCCAACTCAACTCATGACTCTCAAGTTATTGAAACTTAAACCTTGAGTAGACAATAAAGGTAAAGAAATGACAGAGGCGCTTGATAAATGCTTGGAAAGAGAATAATGCAACATTTAGGTCTCTGAAAGTACCAAGGTAACTGGCATACTAGAAAGGAGTTCTTCAATTGGGGGACAGCCTAAGCGTCCCACCGAGGGGAGACGCTGAGCCCCTCGTGGGCTGCTGAGTGTGTGGCAGATGAGAAGATGTCACGCCGACTGTTCCTGTCACTGACATCTGCTATTTGGATTCAGGTGTCAGAAAGATGCAGGCAAGGAAGGAGGCCTTTGAAAACATGCATTAGCAAAAAAGAAAAAATGTGCCTTTTCCTGCAAAGGGTCACTGCACAGGCTAGAAAGGAAAAGTGGGTGACCAGAGTGCCTGACACTGGAGAAAACACTGGAGGAAATTGCATAAAGGTCAGTTATTTAAAATCATTTAGGGGAGTGAGTATAGCTCAGTGGTAGAGCACATGCTTAGCATACACGAGGTCCTGGGTTCAATCCCTGATACCTCCATCAAAAAAAATTTAATAACATTATAATAATAATTATATTTTATTCATAATAAATAAAATAAAATAAAATAATTTAGCTTTTCTAGCACCTCTGACCCTGTTGGTTTATGTTATTAAATTGTTCTTGGTGTTTTAAACAAATGCTAATTTTCATTTGCTCCAGTGTTAAATAAAATAAGCAACATTTTGTCCATCACTCAGATGTAAAGAAATGTGTTGTAGTACATAAATTCTCTTTGCACATTCAACTAGTGGAATCCATTCCTGAACTGCAAAGAAGTCCACTGCCAACTGAAAAAGGTTTTCTTGGTGAAACGGCAGTCCTGACTCCATCCTGCGGTTGTGATTTACTGCATGGACAGTGCCTGGCTCAGAGGCGTAATCCACGACGACCAGGTTTTACCGTTTTCAAGTCATGCAAATTAAAAAGCTTGCTAATTTCAATGGGTGCTATGGACTGAATTGTGTTCCCCCAAATTCATAGGCTGAAGCTCTAATTCCCAGTACCTTAGAATATAAGTATATTTGGAGATAAAGAGATATAATTAAGATAAATGAGCTCACATGGGTGGGCCCTCATGCAATGTGATTGGTGTCTTAAAAGAAGAGGACATTGGACACAGATCTGCACGTACACAGAGGAAAGCCCACGTTAGGACACAGGAAAAGATGGCCATCGTAAGCCAAAGAGAAAGTTCTCAAGAAAACCCAAACCTGCTGGCGCCTTGATCTCAGACTTCCAGCCTCCAGAAATGTGAGAAAATAAGTTTCTGTTGTTTAAACCACCCACCCTGTAGTCTTATAAATGGGTAATCCATGAATTCCATTTACTAACCATTGCCCAATGTTCATTGCCCGTTATTGCTCACTTTTGACTTAGATGCACCTAGTAATGTTTTCTTAGGTCTGACGAGATTCACTTCCGCCCTAGAACCAATCACTGAAACTTACATAGGAGAAATTTTTTTCTTACAGAAACACAAATTAAGAGAAAAAAAGTAGAAAACTGCTATGTTATAGAGTCATAGTTACAGCACTAATATATATTTATAATTTATACATTATATGCATTTATCATTATGGACTTTCAAACAGGTTTTTGGGAGGATTGTGACAAAATATGTTTACCAAAAAAACTAGCTAAAAATAAAAAGGAGAGTGGATAGAGCCATTTGGAAGGGAGAAAGAGATTTCCAAGGTTAAGATTAGATTTAAGATTTAACTTTGAAGATGAAGAAGGCAAAATCATTGCTATATGACTTATGAGAAGAGATAACAGTTCACTGGAATCAAGCTGTTTCTGTTATTAAAACATTTTCCTAATGGACAGTAGGTAAAGAACTCTGAATAACATAATGAATACCATTTTCAACTTATTTTCCAAAATATGAAGCAGTTTTATAATTTTTTTAATATATAGGTTTTTAATAAAGGGTGATGATACATTTATTTTAAATTAAAATACATCCTTATTTTGAAACTGTTCTGTATGATACTGTAATTAATGGTAGATACATGACACAATGCATTTTTCAAAACTCATGGACCAAGCAACACAACGAGTGAATTTTAAAGTCAATTAAGGATTTCACAGTAATGTATCATTATTAGTTGTAAAAAACGTGCCACATTAATGCAAGACGTTAATAATAAGGAAATCTTCCAGGAGTGCGACAGTACTTTGTGTTCAATTTTTCCATAAACTTAGAACTGTTCTAAAAAAAAAGTCTACTAATAATTTAAAGAAATGCTTCCTTAAGAGAATGGTCTAACCAGATATATTATTAAACATTTGAAAGGAACAGATGGTTATCAGTATCCTCAGTCTCTCCCAAACATGAGTTCCCGTGAACTGCCCCAAGTGGTTTTAGCTGAAGCTGGATAATATAACTGAATCCATAATTTTACATAAAAACTATTATGGAAATACTGAGTTGGTGTTTCATGAAAATAATAACATTTTATCAGACATGTAATAAAGCTGAAATTCTACTATTTTAAAAACAATCGAACAACTTGAACTGTTTTTCTGACAAATGATCTTCTTTACATTAAAATATTAATTTTGCTTAAGGGCAGAGATAACTTGAAGTAGAAACTCCAGGATTTAAGAGAAAAGGAAAGAAATTGCCTTCGACAACAAAAAAACAAGCTTGATCCGCTGGATCATTCAAATTTAAAACAACACTCTACATAGTTAAACTGTTTGTGGCTAAAAACATCACAATACTAAACAAGAAATTTATTATTAGAGCCAGTTCAGAGTTTACACATACAATATGTAGCTATGTGCTCTAGCCTACATAAACCTTTGTTAACATGATTAATACCAAATTAAGCATCAATGAAATAATTATTTTAAAGTACTTTTGACTCTTAAAGCAATACCTCAAGTTAATGTTAACCATAAAACCATAATATCCTTATAAAATATTAACAGGAAACCACGGATCTTACATAGTAAATGTATTAGCAGTTAATAACACTGCATAAACCATTTGAATAAAAATGTGCAGATATACACATACGGTTTATAATTTTTGCCTAAGTAAAACATCACCCATATTTAGAAACAATTATGAGAGAACACTGCAAAATATTTTTATGCCTAAATATCCCTTCGACTTTTTTATTGTTTTTTTTCCTCCCGTATGAACTGCCATTTCTGAAGCCATATTGGGAAAACAAATAGTTCCACAGTGTTTGACAGAAGTCCTCCTTCCATGGGCACAGAGCAATATTTATTAATGGGCCAGCTGTTTATTAATGAAGACACGAGAGGGAGTAAGGTAGGAAGAACTATCTCAGCATCAAGGATTTCACAGTAGAACTTACTGATTCCAATGGAGAATGGTTACCAAGCACAAGTCTGCTCTTAACTCTGAAAAATCTGCTTAGACATTCTTTTGGCCCTCTCTGCCCTTTCTGAGTTTCAGTTTGAGGAACAATTTTTTCCTAGAACAATTTAGGGTCTACCCATCCTTTTCACAGATACCGAGTGGGATACACTAGTTTGGAAATGTTCATATGGACCCTGGTGGAAAAAGTCAATGCATTTTCTTTATAGCATAGAATTATGATAAGAAAAATGAAATATAGGCTTTGGGGAAACATCCTGTTAAATAGACATAAAACTTTCATACAAAATATTTTTTAAATCATTAATAAGAAATTTGAACTTCAATTAAAAAAATGGTTCCTTTCCAAAAAAAAAAAGAAAGAAAGAAAGAAAGAAAGAAAGAAACAAAGTTGAGCTTGTTTTCATGAAGTGACTTTTTTATAACAAGTTTCATGACCAAGATCTTAAATTCTTGATAGTCACCATCAAGGCAAATTTTGTTCAAAGAAATTGGTGATAGCAAATGGGAGCACAGAATTCATCACTTTTTCTCCAGTTGACGGAAAGTTCTTTCTTGTCATGAACCATGAGGGATACACTGATTAAATTTCATAGTCCTTTTTCTTAATTGACAAATATAATGTTAAAATTCCTCATGGAAACACAAATGCTTTTCAGTATTTTTCCATATTAAGTACTTTAAAATAACGGTAAAACTTAACTTCAAGCATATAGGTATTGCTCTAATAGTCATTTTTTCCTGAGGATTTAAAATGTAACACTGACTAAATATCACAAACGAATCATTTTTATCCTTTTTCCAAAGTTGAACTTTTGCTTCAAATCCATAATCTCTGTGAGTATGTGTAATATTATTTACACGGCCTTTGCCATTGTCAATTAAGTTCATTCAGGTGCTCCAAAATGTCAGTTAAGTAAGCTATTTCTTTTTTCCAAGCGAATAACTCTCCTTCAACAAATCTACAGTGAACAACAGTCAAACACACTCACAATCTATTTTTCCCCTAGCTAATAAACTCTTAAAAAAATGTGTCCTCTGGACAGCTCATGCACTTTGGGCCATGTTAGCAAATACGGTTTTCTGATCCCCTATCTTTGCATAAAGCTGTTGCCAGTTTATTTTCATAATATCAGTTTATGCGGATTTAAGATTTATGAGTGAACTTTTATATACAAGAGCGTGTAAGTAAGTAGAACGAGCATAGACTCACGGGGTTCTGAGATTAAACTCGTGATGTTTATGTTTTCATACCACTCACAGCCTTTCACCTTCATGACATTACAGCCAGAGCATCAGCCTCATGTCACGCTTGCTTAACATCTTGCTTCAGAGTGTTCATTTGTCTTCTTGAATATATGGTTTACAGAAGTTTGTTTAGCTTTATTTTGGCAAAATAAATCACAGCTCTTCAAGGATTTTAACCACTGCTATTAACCAACATATTTGTTAATTCCTTAAAGTCATCGACATGCAATGATAACTTTTTGGATTTATTAATCTTTTTGATTAGTGCTGTCACTATGGCGTGTGACGTGCCATCACCACCTTTCCTGAGTGTTTTATTCAAAAGTGGCTCCTTCTCTATTTCTTCTACTTCACTGGTTTCCAACAGAGCGTTGATGATGTATATATATATAGGCTGGTATAAGTAATCCCGCATTTGTGTGAGGCATTTTGGCTTAAACCATTGAATGTAAAATCTTATAAACGGCTTTTAGAGCTTGATCATATAGGGCTGTACTCAGTCTCATAAAGGAATACCCTTACTTTCTGCTTAAGAGAATCCAAAATTCCTCCTGCCTAAATTGGCTGTTTTGGGGATATGGTGCCCACAGAATTTATTCTACATGGAGCTTCACTTGACCACTTTTGCATTAAATAAAACCTTTAGACCAAGTGTGAGAATAATTAAAAAGACACATGAATTCCAATTTAGGGGAAAATATTGAGGGGGTTCTTATGACTAAAGTCTTTCCATTTTGCTATGGGTTGGGAAAGTAAACATTCTTTGAAATGAAATCTAAAGACAAAAAAAACTGCAGGCAAGTATAGCTTCAGAAAATCTATTTGTAAATGATATATAATGTACATATATAAATAATAAACTATATGAGAAATATTATGTAATAATATAATATAAAAATACATACATATAAATATTACATATATAAATATGTATTTCAGGTCATCCATACTTTTAAAACATTTAAAAATAAAGCATATGAAATGCTTGGAAAATTAAACATGCTATAATCTAAATTAGAATACTAAATATGAATTTTGAATTAATTTAATAATTAAAATTCTAAAACTGCACAAAATATTATTATTTATATTTCTGGATAATCAAAAAGTATTTTGAAAACAATTAATTTCTGCTACATACAGTCCTCTCTAGTAATTTAGTAAATTTTATGCCCAGAAAAACCAATCAATTTAATTTTAAAGAATTTGTTTCTAAAAACATATATAAATTTAAGCATAGTATATAGACACTTTAACTTTGAAAAACACACACAAAGTTGACTATTAATTTCCATCAAGAATAAGACTTTGTAAACTTGAAAATTCATTAGAAAGAAAGGAAAAATCAAAAGAAGAAAGAGAAGGGGAGGGGAAAAAAAGGAATGAAGATGAAATAAACTGAGAAAACAAACAAAATGAATAAGTCTCTGGCACCTGACAAGAACATAAAGATAAAATTTATACATACCTTCTATTATATTAAATAAGGAAAACTATGAGCAAAATATACAAGCAAATTAAATTGAAAGAATAATAAAAGTAACATCTGCATAGAATTTTCACTTGGGATAAACACACTGATTCAAAAGCAATGATCAGGTAACTGGGGGGATTCAGTAGGAAAGGGGACATTTTGAGGTTCACGCCATGTGTGGGCGAGTACTTGGTCAGTGAGAAGATTAGGGGGAGATGCTATGTGGACACTTGGGTCTACGCAAGTCTTAGCAAAATAGGAAATAAGGAAAACAAGAAAAGCTTCCAGGAAGTTTTTACAGAAAGTCATCAAAGAGCATTCAAACATAATTTTAACTTCTGTGACTTAATTGATTCACCTGTTTAATCAAAAAAATGCCTTCATGTTTTTAACACTATAAAAAAGTTCAGCTAGGAGTATCGATAGCACACCTACACCTGATTCTCGGTGTTCTGGCTGGGAAACACTGACCTATCTTGCCCTCCTGCTGAAACAGTAGGGGCTAGGTTGGCACTGCCAATGATGACCAACACTTCCAGCTTTTCTCCCCTTCCTAGACATACAGAAAGTCAGTGGGCTGCCCTGGGGAGTCACCTGTCACCACAGCAGACGTTGCATGAAGGAGAAATTGACATATGTCTGTGTTGGGCACAGAAGACTGGCGGTAATTGCTACTGCAGCACATCCTAGCCTACTGTGCATGAGAGGGCCTCAACTTGAGTGACCTAAAACCCTCTCAATGCAGTAGAATTAGGATGAAGTGTCTATGAAAGGAAATAAGTCAGAATCAAACTTACTGGAGATCAAATGAATAAAACCAAAATATTTCTTATTCCTAAAAGTCTTGGCATTTCCCTGCCAAACGAAAAAGGCTTTATTATAATGTCCTCTAAAATGTTATGAAATCTATTGGAGAAACTGTTGTTTCATTTCCTTTCCAGGGAAAATCATGTAATATTTAACGAACATCTGTACATAAGCTGCCACAAATAAAAGAGAGGAATAAAGAGCTATGATGTTCCTCTTTGATATGAAAGTGAAAAAAAATCAAAACAAGCAGAGGGGATGATAATGATTATGACATTGAAAATATGAAATTTAGATTTTCAGTTGTCTGACTGTATGCTATGCATACAATTTTATGTATTAAACTTTTGGAAAAGCTGTAAGATTATTACATTCTTCTGTGTATGCATTCTAATAACTCAAAAAATTTTAAGCTATTCTTCACTTCATTGATATTCTTCCTCCAGGCATCTCTATGCCATGAAATTCAATGAAAACCCTTTCTTTTGAAAGAATCAAGCTAAAAATATATAAGATTATCAGTGTTCAGGAAGAATTACTTTTTTTTTTTTTTGCAGAATAGTGCCCATTAACAAATTACACTGAAATATCACTACCTCTAGTCAATGACTCTGACAGAACACAGGTTGTGTGGAAGCTCCTTTTCCCAACTATGTGGTTATTAGTTTCTGAAATTTGATGCAATTTAGTTAGCTTCATATTTCAGGCTACTTAATGTCAACAAAGAAGGAATCTTAATTCCTAATTTTTGCACCAGGTTTTTGTTAACCTTTTAAGAAAATAAGAGTTTTCATAATAAAGTTGACTGAAAAAAGAAGGTCCTGCTAATTGGAGTTTTCAAAACCACCACCAGAAAAGGAAAAACCAAACCAAAACTGAACTAATCTTGTGTCTAAATCAATTTTCACAACATGGCCTCAGAATGGGCCACAGAGACCAGAAAAAGGGACTGTCTCCCCACAATGCTCAACTTACTAAGACATAGGAACACCAAGGAACAAAAGGATTTTGTACATTTTATGAAATTTGAATGAAAGAAAGAGGGACACAGAATACAATGTTCGTTAAACAAGTTAGCCACACTGCTATGACAAGCCATCACATCAATGGAAATTAAAGTCTATGGAACTATTTAACTACTAAATCCCAAACCATCTGCTGATAGTAAAGTTACAAAACAAACAGGGTAAGATTTTATCCTAAACACTTAAAACAATTTAAGAAATATTTATGGCTATTAGGAGACAAAGATCATTGTCCTACACAAAGAAATAACAATGTATATAAAAGAACTCTTGAAAATTTATCATAATACATAACTCATAATTTAAAAGCTGAATTTTCAATTACTACTGCCAAACCCCACCCAAAGATACATGGGTTTATTGGCTACTGGAAAGAATTTTGCAAATAGCAAAGTTGGACCTTCTACAGAAAGCAAGCTATAAAAATTTAACAAAGGCAATACTAAAATCCACGACATGAAATGTGTTATTTTTAAAGGCTGTCTATGTTTTCTGAACATGAATAATATGATGTGTATTAAGGATTTTAGTATACGTAGGATTCCATAAAAATTTCGTCAATGTTACTACTTCTTTCATGGAGCCAATGAAGTTGTTGAAAGTAATTACATAAAATCCCTAAGTTGCCGATGAAATTTAAGCAGTAAAAGCAATGAACACATTCTAATATAAATTCAATTAATGGATGATTACTTGATAAACATCACCATATAAACTGAGGAAAGACATGGCCTCCCAGTGTGGTGTTTTGTTTTCTCAGTATACCACTTTCCAACTTTTTGAAGAATCATTGTATAAACCCTAAAAAGCTGCTCTGGTGGCGTGAAAGTATTCTTCCAACAACCTAAAGGATATTATTTCTTTGTTCTAGTTCAACTCACCACATAGCATTACAAGAAAAACAAGGGTAAGTAATCTATGACATATAATAAAAAATGGGCTATGTTTTTAATGCATCAATTTAACAGCAGTAGAGAGCTGTTTAAAAATTGAGTTTACACAATGGATAAAAACTTGACTAATACTCTTTTAAATGTCAATTACTTATTTATATTTAGAAATTACATTTTATGCTTACTAAATTTTTATCATAGGTATCCAGAACTGCAGTCATTTCAAAATGCTGTCATTGGTTTAAAAATAACCAAATCAAAACAAAAAACAAAAAAAAACCCCCAAAAAACAAAAAATCCTCTTCAAAAATGTTCCTTCCCTCTATTCACAGCCTGAAATGAGCATCCACCTCTGTGAACACACCAACTCAGCCAATCTGAATATCTGAACAAAACTTCGTTGCTTCGAATGACAGTAAGACTTCTGCTCTTTAATAGGTTGACACTTCCTCTTGGAGAAATGGTAACACTTCTGTTTCACCATTTTCATTACTTATTTCAAAGTGCATGGTCACACACTGTAGTATTATGGCCACCTCATGGATGCCCCACCCTGTGACTTATCTGAAAGCATCTTAGGTGCATGAGTGTTCCGCCTTAGGCGCATTATTCTTACTCCTACTCTTTCAAATGACACTACAGCACTTAGCTCAGCTCTTAGGTATACTAATGAAGCATTAAAGACACGTATCTTTAAATTTCACAGAGATAAAAGATTTTTGCACATTTGATTGACCCTGAAAGTACACAGACATGTATTAAAGGATCTTCATCACATTTACCGATGTGATGTCAAAGCAAGTATCCTGTGTACACACTCTTTACTCCCGGCTTACCAATTCTGAGTCCGTATGTATTAGTTACAATAAACCAAGTTAGGCTGAAGCAATATCCTTACCCTCTCCTGATACGCAGATGCAATAAGCAGACTCGCCAGAATTACATCTTCTTGTCTAAAAGCCTCAGCAATACGTATGTTCTAGAATAATATATTAAAAGCCCTATTTAAAAAAAAAATTAACTGAGTAGACATTTGACTTCCAGAGGCATAAAAATGAATTAAAACAGGAGTTGTAAATAATTGAGAAAAAGACAGGAAAACACACACCTGAACAGGAATGAGGATGATACTGTTAAATGGGAATGTTTCATCTTTAAAAAAAAAAAACTTTTTTTTTTAAAAAAGGAAGGATATAAAAACCAAGAACAAACAGAAATACAAGGTATCAAGGAGCGTTCTAGTTGTTTGTCAAGGGGTTTTTAGGACATACTGTATGGGAGGGAGTTTTAGGGACGAAAGTCTCTTACTGCGAGAAGCAGTGTCGAGGTAGGCTGAAACCCACTAGGCTGGAAGAAGAAATGTCAACACAGGCACAAATGAAAGATCTAATCACTGATGCAGGTGGAGCTGGTTCACAGGATTCAGGGGCAGTGTGAGTGTGTACATGCATATCTGACAGCAGGGTTCAGTGTTCAAATGTAAATGCCACTCTAGTTTCTATAAAAAGGCTTACCATTTCCCCCTTTTCCTGGGGGGGGGGATGGGTTAGATCTATTAATATGAGGAAGAACATGATTGGCACTTTTTCAACATGGGGATTATTCAAAAATACACAGTGTAATATGCAAGATGTGATGCTAAAGAAATGGGATTGATTCTGCAAGTCACACAGAAAAATCAGATTCATTACATAACAAGCACGTCTTGAATAAAATTATCATCCAACCAACAGAGGCACTAAATATGCACTTTAATTTGGAGTACAGTACAGAAGTAACTTCACTTTCTAATGAGATGAATTATTAATAAAGCTAAGATACTAAAAAAAAAAAACAATGCTTGTATAAAGGCCAACTCTAATCTCGTGTATTCCATATGCAATCTTCACTAAAACACTACTGTTTTATACTCAGTGGAACCATACCTTCAACTAGTCTGACACAAGACTAGTTTGAACAAGAAGGAACTGCACTGATGATGAAACTTTTTTCTCTTTTATCATTTTGTTCTTGTTTGGTGCAAAAAATAAAAAGGACAGAGGACTACAAGCCAGTAAACTCAGTTCTGGTTGTGGTTCCACCAATGCCTTTTCAATAATCCTCTAAACAGCATCGATCTTCATTGCTTCTGCTGTATATGAGGAAGTGTCACTCAAGACTGCTAGTATCTTTTACAGCACTAAACTATGCACACACACAGTCTAAAATTTGATAGCATAACAAGTCCCTGAGGGAATATTACCACTGAAGGTGGGATTTGGGGATTTGGGGGTTGGTTTTTTTTTTTTGGTTATTTTGTTTTAACTGTTGTGAGCAAGTTTTAAGTAAAACACGACCGCTCCTCTGGGACAAAAAGCGAAGGACAAAGCCTACAGGAAATACACTGGCTTTAAATGTTTTTTTCTCTAGTTCTGAAAACCTATAAATTCCAAAGCAAAGTTAAAATCCAAGTATCACCTTTCACAGAATTATGGATGAAAGGGCAGCAATAAGCGATCAAAATCCTCACAATTATTCAGTGGCCACTCTTTATTTCAACAGGTTAACCCATTACACTGGCATTAATGGACTGTCATTTATAATCTACTTGCTTTCCTTTTGCTAGAATTTGTATGCCATCACAAAAGTAAAAGAAGCTAAAGTTATTCTGTTTGAAACATGACCGTCCTCCAATAGACCAGTCTCCTTCTTTGCATGAAACAGATTTCAGTCATTTAGGCACGCAGGTGTCACAAAGATCAAAGGATACTACCTGTATGTCAAGTTCCAAATCCTGCATCTCATCCCCTTAAAAAAATAACAGATGTCAATGAGAAAAACGAAAAGTCGAATGTCTTTACAAGACATTTCTTTAGAACAAGTCTTTAGAACTATTTAGTAATGAATACAAAATTGAAAAATACAAAACTCTGGAAAATAAAAATATAAAAAATACGCATTTGAAAAAAGATATGCATTTGAGACAACAGAAGGTACAATCCATAATTTGTCCTAAATTTGCAATTTTGATGGCATAAATGCTCCTCAGGAAAGATAAACTGAGGACCTACGAAGTTCTCTGGAGATACATGACAAGAAAACTCATATGACAATTTCTGGATGAAGTCACGACAGAAAAGGTGCTCCTTTCACTTTTACATGACATCTTTTCTTTTAAAAGTTTCTAATAAAATAAAGTCAGTATTTGTTATAAAGGAGACATTCTCTACTCAGTTCTTATCATAACGGCCATACAAAAACATTCTGCTGCAAGTTTTGGTTTCTAATGAGTAGCATTCTTTTGTTTTTTCAGGTTCAAAGTCATTTTCTGTAAACAGCCTGTTTTATATGCACACACTACCTTTTGATAATTCTTTCATGGATTACAGTTTAGCCTTTAAAACAAGCAACTATGTTGAATATCTTACTGTTCTTCTAGGTGGTTTCAAATCCCTTGATGTTTGGCAAATTTTTACAAAATTAATGAGGTTAACCTTCATTTCTCAGACTTGCAGAGTTTAAAACTTCATGTTACCCAGACCTCGTAGTCAAAGATGACTCACAGTCAAGGACTTTTACATTTGACTTTATTTTTCAGGAAAATCTAGTAAACACAAAGTGTATCTTAAATGAGAGAGAAGCATGTGACACTTTCTTAATCTTAAACACATTTAGGCAACTAAATACAGGTTAATTCCACTTAAAATAAATTAGACTTGTAAAAGTAAAGACATCTGAGGTAAAATGTGAAGGGACATCAATGAGGTTTTCACTTTATAAAGTTCCTTTTCATAGTTGCATGGTATTCTGCCTTCTTGCTCCTTTCCATGCCTGAATGTGTCTGTCTTCCTAGAAGGAGGGACCTGAAATACCAATGTGAACACGGCAAACATTCTATCATCAAGGAAGTCACAGGCTCATCCAAAAACTTCCCTGGCAAATTATGTGAATTAAGATGAAGCTCTACCTAGTGGGCATTAGGGAAATCAGGATGAGACATTTAAAAGCCGAAGCTGACGTTTAAAAACACGATTAAAGATAGTTTCATAAAAAGTATAAAGTTTGCCACAAAAATATCTGGCTTGGAAACTTTTAATTTACTTGCAGTTTGCAGGAAAATATCTACCACATACAGAAAGGGACAAAGAGTGTTTGCTGCAAAGTACCATGCGCTGGATTTGAAGATGTGCAATTCTCTATGGTTACAGCTCTGAGGAAGGCACAGGAGAAATACGGCTTTGAAACACTGCCTCCTTAAACCACCACCCCTGCCCCCAAAGCATATATCCGCACAGTTTTCTTGTGATTATGTTTTGATTTGATTTTAGAATAACAGAAACTCACAGCATCACTGGCTTTTAAAAAAATATAAAATGTGCTTTGTCCATAAGTATTCTCATTTTATGCTATTTTGTTTTCCAATTTAAACAAATCACTGTTAGTGGAAATGAAAAAGGCAATTTCTGCTACCTGAAAGGGAAACACGATTCTGCCAGGTTCTTTAATTTCTCCGTGAAGACATAGACACAGCTCTTTAATAAAAACATGCTATGGAGTTTTCAGGGCCCATAATTCCTTCTGCTTAGTGAACAAAGTCATAATAGGTATGTCAGAATGAAAACAGGGATAAAGTTCTTTTGAGCTGACGGAAATGCCTATGTAGCTTTTTGTAAGTGGAATACAGACGTCAGCAAAACAGAGATCGGGTGGCTCAACAGAGACCATATTACATCTGATTCACTGATCCCTTTCAAATTCTTGCCCCCAACCTCAGCACAGCACAAAACCTTCCTGAGCTCTGCCGGTCCTTTTGTCTACTCGCAAAACAAAATACAACAGAAGAATAAATTCTTGGGGGGGGGGTGGCAAAACAGCATTTCTACTTGGACAAGTCTCTCCCTTTTGGTTATCTTAAGATGCGTGTTCTAGCTCGTTTTCTCAGCTAGTCACTCTCCATCACCTGTTATTTAGCAATTTGTTAGGGAAGGACTATCTGTAGCTCTCCTAGCTTTCTTGAAAGAAGCGACTTGGATGAAAAGTCAATAATAAATGTGCTTTGTGTACCCAGCAGCACTCAAAGTGCTTATAAGGTAATTAAGATTGGTAAGGGTCATTGGTTTTATGCCCAGAATCGGGTTATGAATCCAAGATTAAATGTCAAAAAGAGTGTGTCTGAGAATACTTGTTAAAAGACAAAATTTCATACTTTTAAGACATGCACTCTATGCTCTAAATGCATCCAGAAGGAGAGATGCTCGAAGTGCCAAGATGCTTACAAATAATTTTGCTAGTGGGCAGACAGGAGATTCTTGAGTGCTTTTTCTCTCAGTTTGCGAGAGATGTTAAACACACCAAGAAACTCTGCAAGGTTTAGATCGACTTTCCGACATGGAGGTGGAGCCAACTTTTAGCAATGGTTTGTCAGATGCTGTCTTGTTCTTAAACATCCCCCTTTCAACAGTTACCTTTCCAGTTCACTCCTATGCTGAAGAGTTGCACACAGCATAAGAATACCATGGGAATCCGTGAGAAAGTCTATAGAAGTATTTTGGGACAAGGCCGAACCTTGGAGGATTTGGGGAGGTGAGACTAGGAAGAAAATGGAGTTCTGATAAACAAACGACCCAGAGCAGAAGAAAGAAGACAGATGACATGTCCAAGGAAAGGCAAGGGCCAGCCATTGCTTGAAATAGAGAGTTAATGCAGAGATACAGTGGAAGATACACCTGTACGTTTACTATGGACAAACTGTAGAGCACTTGTAAGAATTTGGGAGACTGAAGTTTTTGGGGCAGAGGAAGGGCAGGCAGTGCTCTGGGACAAATGACCTAATGTAAACAGGGATGAGAGTGGAAAGCAGACTTTTTACTGACAAGGTCAATGCTTGAGCGAGAACTAGGGATCTGGGCCACAGTGACGGCAGCAGGAATCCCCAAGAAGAAAGGTATTCAAAGAAGTGGTGAAGAATTGATAGCTACTTAGGTGTGAGGGCGAGGAAAGGCAAGGAAGGAAATGCAGGGTGTCAGAAGGATTCCAACAGTTTGAGTCTAGATGACCGTTTAAAAAGAGGGATGCAAATGGGTTAAATTTTGAAGGAGGAAATTTCCATTTTAGGAAAGACTGCTTTCCAGAACTGCTGATTTAATTTAGCATGAAAGAATATACAAATTGTGCATCTTCTGAGTGCCTGACATGGGGCTCGGTAGAGAGAATTCATCCTGGTATCTTGGAGGGGCTCCTAGTTTGATTACAGAGACAGACACACAAATCGTGTGCTTAGTTGAAGTCACAGGAATGGGGTGAAATCTTTCAGGGACAGTCACGTCTAATCTAAAATGTTCCTGCTGAGATTATCTTGGTTAGCTGTCTTACTGACAGAAAACACGTGATAGCCATCTCATACGCAGACATCTCTTCAAAAAGACAAAAATGAACTGAGTCAAGCTTTTTGTCTTTTTCCCCTCCTTATAAACCCCATTCATTTCTTGACTCCTGGACCTTTGGTAATTTGTGTTTTTTTCTCCTCTGCACCATATTCTAACTTGCTCTTTGCCTTTTTCAAATGTAAACTCACAAAATGACATTCCTTAAGAGTGCCAATGCTGGTGCAAATTATTGCCAAGATAACAACATTTAAGTACCTACTGAAAGTAAAATACTTTTCATCTTTTGTAACTCAAGGCTTGGCAGACTTGGCAATTTCTTGTGAGCCTAAAACTCTTTGGAAGTGTTAACAATAACTGAGCAACATACGTCCCATCTCTGGGATTGTACACAGGGTAGTGGCCTCCATGAGTCGTCCTTTCAGTTCTTAGTCCCTTGCTTAATGCTCTACCAGATTCATGCCTTGGGTCTAATGGAGAGAATGTCCCTTCATTTCTCTCCTTTCCATAGCCATTGAAAGTTGTCTCTGGTGAGTCCACGACCTATACTGCCTGGACTCTTGTGTGAACGCACAGTTCTGACATCTGAGGATTCTGGGGCACAGGGCTGGGCAGGAGATATGATGGGATGTCAGGTGCTTGAGGTCAGGGCCCACGGGCACAGTGGCACCCTCCACTTGGCTGCTTCATCCCCATGCTCCTTCCAGTTGGCTCTTGGATGGAGGAGATGGCTGTTGGTATTTCAGTGATTCCCCAGACATGACCATATTGGGTCCTGATGACCACTTCAGCCGGAGTAGGCAGCAACTCATATTTCCATTTTCTAAGTGAATTAATTATGGCTCAGGGAGATTAAGCAACCTGCCGTAGGTCCCACAACTGTCAAAGAGAACAAACTGCCTTTATTAGGGACCAAATGAACTATAAATAATGATAGGTTTCTAGCTCACATTTAGTTTATGGCTTGTTATAATTACCTATTTTCTGCTCTACCAGTGCCAAGTCAGGATTTGACAGTCTGTATGCTGTCTTTTTGGGGTTTTTTTGCCGAGTTCTTCTCACCATTAATTTGTATGGATAATTTTCCTCCAGTTCTACTAAATGTCGGGACAAGTGATTCCCTAAAATTCAGAGTCTTGTGTGACAATGAAACAGATCTTGGTATTTTCCAGTAATACTGCAAACACAAAGGAAGCAAAGTTAAAGTAAGTCAACACTGACGGGTTGAAGAAAAGGAGGGTATTAGGCGACCAATGAGTCAATGTCTTCTAAACTGCATTCTGCTGATGACGCATGCTTAACTATCAGCCATGACTGACCGACAATGCCCAAAATAGAAGCAACTCCCTTCTTGACTAATTGGACACAAATAAAAGTTGCAAATAGTTTTTATTATGATAACATCTTAAAATGGTGCTACCAACAAATAAGTATCTATCTATTTTCTTAGCTGGAGCCAATGATGCTTCTTAAAAGCTGACTGGAGCTAAGATGGTGCTCCTTAGCAAAGGGAACCGTATCAGCTGTACGTCTGCTCAAGATAACACAGGACCAGTCTCCCACTGCTTTACGGCACTTTAACAGTTACAAAGCTGCCTTCATGTAAGGAGAGGGTAAACTGGGATTTCCGATGGGGCAGTCCTCCAAAAACTCTACACCAGTGGGGCGAGGGCCACATCAGCATATCAGCAAAACAATTAACTCACTTCCAAGAAGCTAAAATTCCACGAGGAACGGAGCATGCCTAATTTTCTGAGGTCAGTGCCCTGATCAACGCTGTGTTCCTACGATCTGCATTCGACACGAGAAGTCTCCGCTTGCCTCCTGTTAACAGAAGTGTCAGGAACAAGATTATCCACAGGTAGCAAGACTGATAACAGCTTGAAAAACATCCGATGCAGAAAATAGAGGAAACAGTATAAAGTAGAAGCTGAAATGACACAGTCTAGCCGAGCTTTGAAGCAGAACTGTGCGAATCTTCACCACTGTAAATATCACCCTACTAAGTGCAATGGTATTAAACACAGGACACCAAGATGGGTAATTCCAGTCCCAGCCTTCCAGAGACTCACAGGAGAGTGAAAGAAAAACAGATACCAAGGATTCTAGCTCATTCTTCTCATCCTGAAAGATCTTTGATCCACTGATTCAGTGATTACGCCGAATATACCACATCCACCATCTCATTTAACCCGAAGAACAAGTCTAAAAGGTAAATGCTATTTTATAGATGAAAAGGAAAAAGAGTCACAGGGAGATAAAGTACCAGGTCCCAGGTCACACAGTGGTGGAACTTAGCATTTGAGCATGGTTATGTGATTCTAAAGCCTGTTTTGATTTTTCAAAAATATCTCACTGCCATTCAGTTTTGGGACGGGAGTCCACAATAAGCACAAAACATAAGCCATGAATCAATATATTTATGAATAAGATTATCTTTCCCTTAGAAACCACACTAGATTATACATTTATAAAGTAATGAACTCTATCATTTGATAGATTCTTGAAATAATCTCTTTTAATGGGCATGTCTGGAAAAGTGGTTTCCTGAAGTGAAAATCTGTTAAAATGTGGTCTCCATTGGCACCTGGGTTTCACATATACTTTTGACTTTTCTTTAAAAAAAATTCATTTAATTCCTTACTGGAATCACATGCCGAGTTTTATATGAAATAAGAAGAGTGGCTTTCTACTGAGTACTTTCTGCTTTAATCAGAGCCTGAATCAGACCCAAGACTCACCAGGCCAAGTGAAAAAAGTGGACAGTCAGCAGGCATCTGTGTGTTTTCAATGGATGAGTGTCCATGACGACAGGGAAAAAATGCCACAGCAGTGCAAGCAACACTGTTAGCGGGCTCAAAGAGACTGGGAAGCGAATTAGCCTAGAGATCCGTCCACCTCTTTCCCTTCCTTCTTAGAGGTGAATCATGCTCAACAGAATTACGTAGCATGGCAGAAACAAGGACCCACCTCTGCATTCCTTTTGCACCTGTTCCTGAACTCACGGAGGGAGCGCTTCTGAGCTAAGTGCTGCCCATCGAGCGCTTTTCAGCAATCCTACACTTCATAAATTTTCTTGTAATGCACAAGCAAATTACAAATCCCCAATGACAGGAAGAATGGATGAGATAAGTGAAAATGTAAATTTATCTTCTAAACAGGACTACACAAAGGTGTACCATCTTATCAAAATGCTTCTAGTAAATTACTTTAAGCATTTTACTCTGATTTAATTTAAATATAATTTTTCTTTCATTAGCCTCACTGAGGTCTAACTGATGAATAAAATCGTGAGATATTTAAAGTATGCATCACGAGGATCTGATATACATACACATTGTGAAAAGTTTCCTCTTATCCAGTTTTTTAACACATCTGTCACCTCATATATTTTTATATATATACTTTTTTTCTTTTTTTTTGATGAGGACCTTTCAGTTCTGCTCTCTCAGTATACAATTATTCAGTTCAATTCTGGTTGACAGTGTTATCAACTAGAGCCACCACATTATACTGTAAATCCTCAGACCTTATTCATCTTATAGATGAAAGTTTTTAAGTGTTATGTATTATTGATGAAACGAATTAATACCAAGAAATAATTTTTCCTTTCAATAGGTGTTCTCCATTCTTGTCACACCCTTTGTAGTTACAACTGAGAAAGACCACTGTACTAGGAAGGCAACTGTCCCCATAAAAACAGGAAACTATGAAAACTGTAGCTGGTATATTTCAAACACCAAATTGCTAATAAGCACTTTTTAGTAGCAGCTGATGTGCTTTTATATTTCACTAATACAGTTTATCGGTTTTTATTTTTGAGTATACATATAAAGGAAACAAAATTGTGGACATTATATTTAGAATAATTGACTTTTTTCCTGTTTATTCATCGATAAGCTTTTCTGCTTTTATAAAATACCTGATAATATAACATTGGAATTACTGGAATGATGCGTTATTATTTTGCTTTAAGAGTATCCTAGGTTAGCGGTTCTTTGGCAGTTCCATGATGAACCTGCCCCAGGTAACATCTGTGATGATCTCTCTGATACTACAACCTGCCCTTTACAAAACGGCATTATAGTTGGTGTGTCTACTTCCTAAGCATTTACACGTCTTAAGCTTTGATAGAGTCTGGTGTATTTTTCATGCTGGAAATAAGCAGACAAATCACCTCACTTTCACATGCTATAAAATCATTCATTTATTCAATAATTACTTACTGAACACCTACCATGTGCCAGGCACTGTTACAAGCCCTAGAGATACAGTAATGAACAAAACATGCCCCCCTACCCCCATACACACAATGTTTTTGAAAGAATTAAGGCAATGTTTACATTAATAGAACAAGTTATTACAGAAATGTTTTGTTTTAAAAGTATAATTTTAGCCTTATTTCTGTTTGAAGGCTATGAAATGAATGGATTCTGTTTTCCATTAAAGAAGAAGAAGAAAACACAGAGTAAGCAGGATGAGTAACTTCTGGCAGGAATCCAGGCCTGGCACAGGAATGGAAGGATGGAGCTCCTTCTTACCGGGGAGATAAGATGTGGAAATCTGAAAAACAGGCTTGATTTGGACAAGCTGGTGGAGACTCCCCACGTTTAAAGGCACTTAAATAAGTTCTTCAGTGATGGCTGGCACTGAAGTTTCATTACATCTCATTTCACTTCCGGCTTCATGGTGTTTCCTTATGAAATAAACATCCCATGAGCGCCCTTCTTATGGTCCTCATCTTTGAAGAGCATCATTTTCATCTCAAGTTAACAAAGCAGAGATAGAAGAAATGATTTCCCTAAGGTCAAAAGTTGGACAGGAGACCAGAAGGAGCTGGAGAGGCCAGGTTTCCGAGTGAATGATCTCAAGTGACAGGACCAACAGTGAGGAACCGCCCATGGCTGGCCTGCTCATCTCTGTCTCAGCTTCTTGGAATTTTGAACAGAGATACAGAAACACAGGGACCTGCTGACAGTGTGTTAATTTTCAGCTGAACCCTGGAGGGGAAAATTCCACAAACGGCTCCATTTCTTGGTTGTTAACCTCTTACTTTATCTCTGGGAGACTTTCTCGGCATTCTTCCAACAAACAGTCCCCTTGGCTTAAGTTGGTTTCTGTTACTTGTAACCAAAAGAACATTAATGTCAACGTCCCTTTCCTCTGGTCCATTTTGTATGCTTCATTTGAATTCATTTCCTTTTCTTCTAATTATCCCACTAAAGACTTTCACTGTTTTCTACTGCCAATAAGATTAAATCAAATCTGCCAACATTCCAATATTCTCAGTATGGCTCTCTTATAAGCTCTCAAATCTAGGTCTAAGTGCACACATCGCCTGTCACCATTTCCATCCCTTGCTTCCTGTTCTCCCTAAAACACTCCTACAAATAATAATGGAAAAGACAGTGGACATTATTTTAATGATACATGTTTGGCTTCAATGCTGGACCTGCCAATGATTAGATGTGGAAGCTTGCACAGATTTTCTTGTATCTCTAAAACCTAGCTACCCTTTAATAAAGTGAAGATAATAATATCATGTTCCTAGAGTTATACTAAAGATGAAAAAGAATACATATTTTTTAGATATAGCTAGCACAGGGCCTAACATATAGAATATTTTCCACAAATGAAAACCATTTTAATTTCATTATGACTTAAATCTAAGTCTTTAACCCAAACCCTTCCTTGAGATTCAGAACCACAGATTTCAGTGCCTGTATGAACTTTCATGTAGACAGACCTCAGATTTCAAATGCAGTCTGTCCAACAGGAAAATTAACACCTGCATTCCTTTTAACCTGGGTTCTCCTATATCTCTTACTTGGAAGACTGAATGATACCGCCACCCACCAGTCACTCAGCCACAAGTATGATAATCCTAAACTTCTTCCTCATCCAACTGGTCTCCCACCCTGGCAACTTTACCGCCTTAACATCTCTTGAATCCGTCCTCTCCACTTCTCCAGGCACGCAGATCTTCTGCACCAATCATCAGGCCTCTGACAATCTTCCTAACTGATATACCCTGCCTTTGTAGTACTCACTAAATTTACCCTCCCAATAGTTAATGAAGAAGTTGTTCTAAAACTCAAAGCTGATCAAGTTTAAATCTATTAATAGCTCTCCATTGATTAGAGAATAAAGATGTACTCTCTGGACTGTTACACCTGACCTTGACAATGGGGCCCCAGCTGAAAGTTAATGCTTTCATTCTCTCATCTTGCCTTGTTAGTGAACTCTGCTCCAGTCACACCTACTTGCTCAGTTTCCGCACAATATCAGACTGTTCCTGCTGGTCCATCTGCAGGAATGTCCTTACTTCAGCACCCTGGCCAGTAGCCATGCATCTTTCCAGGGTCACTTCCTTTGTGAAGCCCCAGCAAATATAGCCAGCCCTCTCCGACGTCTGTGTTCCAGCTGCAACCAGTTGTGACTGCAGCCTGAAATACTTTGATCATAGCACTCATACTTGCGCTGAACATGCTTGTGGACCTATTTTCCCAAGCTGAAGGGCAAAGCTGTGCCTTATTCCTTTAGGGTCACTGGTGATCAGCTCAGGCTTGGCACGTAACAGGCCCTTCCTATGTGCTGGCCAAGTGAATGAAGGTAACAAACAAAGAGGCAGCAAAGGGAATTTAGAATTTGAATTTCAAAATGAAAAGCAAAGATCGAAGTATGGTTTGGAGTCTGCAGACATCCAGCATCTCTTAGGACCCACAACAATACAGAATATGGTAACTGTTCGTAATTATGATTTCTACTAATGAAGCAAACATTCCATCACAGCTATTCAGAATGCCCTATTTAAGGTCATCAAGTGTGAGATTAAGCTGACACATTGTTCCAAAAGGCACTGATTAAAGGGTGCATTTTTGTAGGATGGCTATGGCCCCTTAAATGATAATTTGAGAGACATCAATGTTTTATAGTCTAAATAATTTAAATGTGGTGCATTACTGAGCAACACTAGAATACAGCTTACTAGTGTCTACTAACTTGTGATCATCTCCTATATTACTAGGAAATTTGGACAACTTTAGTATAAATCTGCACATAACTTCCTTAATGGGCAATGAAAGTTTTAGGGAAAAAAAAAAAAACTGGGAGATAAAAATGCTCTGGGAGAAAACTGTTTAATAGCTGATTAGAATAGAGAATTATTTCTTTAAAAAAATGTTGATAGCTATGCTATAGTAAAATATTTAGAAAATATACCAAAGATGTGGTCAGAAACCAAAAAGAAAAAAATAGTATTTTTTGACATAAAGTGATTCAGGTGGGAAGGAAAGTAAAGATAACTCATAATTTAGAAGAAAATCTTACATTACTGAATCAAATTATGCTGTAATATAAGACTCAGTGCCGAGAAAAATGCTCTGCAAATTTTCAGAATGCATCCTAGGTAACAGATCTTCTAAGAAATATTGCCACAGACCAGAATAAAATTGATATAATTTATCCATCAATTTTCAACCTAGTCAATAAAAAACACTCAAGGAAATGAATGGACATTTTAATAGACTTCTAGATGTGCTACCCATTCTAACTTTAATAAACAGTTTTTTTAAAAAAAATTGTTTAGACTTTACAATGAACTTAACTGGGAGCCAACATCATAATTTTGCATTTAAGATTTCACTTTTGGTTGAGCTGGAATAATGGCTGAAAGTAACAGGAGCCACAACTGATTAAGTGGAAGTAAAGTTTTCCTTTTAAAGCCGCCTTAAGGCAGGTACACAAATATTACCTTTGTGAAGTCTAGTAGAGGGTTGGAAAAGGAAGATGATGAATTTTCAGAAGCGTGAATTGCTGGGACGTGCGAGAAACCAAATGACCGTACGTGACGGGATTCCTCGGGGGATCCCTTTACACTTCAGATCTTCTGTGGCCTGTGATCCGCCACACTCCAGGCAGTTCACAAACAAATTACCACCCCTTCCAGAGGACGTGGGCTCTCAGCTGTAGGAGAGGCAACTGAGTTACCAAAAAAGTACTAAGAGATTTAAATACCTAGAAGCTTGCTAGAAGCCAAGAAGAAATGAGATACTGATCAGAGTTGAATATCTATCTTAGAAAGCCTTGGCCCTCTGTATGCATTGCTGAGCAAGAAAACATGTCAAAATACTCTTCATTTTACATCCCAAGATGTTTTAAGACCAGAGGGTAAAATTGGCCTGACAGGCACTCGGCCAATAGGTTGCAATACTTACGATTACTCTTTAAAAAAAAAACAACTCGCCTTCTAAAGCCACGCTAGACTTCAGTTCCATAAGTATCAGGAAAGGAAAAAAATCAAGTTTTCATCTGATTGTTTACGTTCTCACTGTAAAAGACTTCAGACTAAGGAAATGGATCATTTCTATGTGAAGAGTAAGGCCTTGGTGAATTTGAAATGCGATATGTTTTTACCTTTATTTAGTGTTGAATGCTATAAAATAAAAGAGGAGGGTGAGCTGAAATTACAATGTCCCGTTACATTTTTGCTCCACTTCTCTGCTTCTCACTTGACATTACGGACAAAGATTTTATCATGTTAAACGTATAAGGAGGGAGTGTATAGCTCAAGTGGTAGAGTGCATACTTAGCATGACATGAGGTCCTGGGTTCAATCCCCAGTGCCTCTGTTAAGGGAATAATAAAAATGATTAATAAATAAACAATAAAAAATCACGTTAAACGTATACATAGAAATAACCCCGCCAAAGCATGCGTCTCACTGTGGTAACTGATTCAGGCTGTTATAAAGAATAACCAGATTTGACATGTAATGTGGGTCTGATGCCCCCAAAGCATGCAAAGTGGGCACCTGGAGATGGACATTAAAGTGTCCTTGGCAATTCTGCAAGACCACAGTGTTATTCACGATGCTGTTTCCCAGCCTACGTGGAGGGGTTTCTTTTGAATAAATCTGAAGCCCCACACCCACGGACGTGAATTTGAATGGGAGCACAGGACACCGAGCCCCTCTCTGAACGCAGGAGTCTCTCCACTGCACAAGAGGCAAACCCCGCCAGCAAAAACAACAAACTAAATCTCTGTTGAAACAGAAAGGGCAGAGCGTGAAATAGCAGCCTGCCATCAGACAGGGGGAGTCCGATTTTCATCAAGGGCAGCTGAAACAGCCCTCTCCTCCCACTTCTGCATGGAAAAGAAGGAAACAGACAACACCATCTGCACGCAAGCAGGAAGACGAACCTCGGCAGCTCACGTGCTCACTCCAGCACGAAACCCCCAGCAGCCTCCAATGCCCGTTTAGGCTCCACTCCTCTCCCTGATCCCATCGGGTGCTCCTAGTTACTGTACGTTCAGAGGGATGCACAGTCCTTTTTTAAAAGATTCTGCTGGTGCCACATCATATATTGGAAAAGTTTCCAACCAAAGGGTTTCTGATTGATTTGTCTGGGGTCATGTGGAGGTAAAGGGAGAAGGCTGAAAGAAGCAGCACTTGAAAGCGGTGAGTGGCAAACCCAAGCAGCAAGGTGAATGCAGCTGTAAGAGCCTCTTCGGTGATGACTACACAGACACGTGGCGTGGGCATGCAGGATCTGCGCCAAAGCAACGGCCGCCGGTTGCTCTACAGCTATTTCCAATTCACCTGCTGCAGTGCTAAACAGGCTCCTGAAACTCTGCCTTCCGGGAGAGAGGAGACTGTTCACACAGGGCTGAAATGCACAGTACAAATATACGCTGTGGGAGAACTGGAGGGGAAGTTAGGTGGAATTGAGCAGATAGATAAAACAGGTAGATTACCTCCTCAGCTAGACGAGATCATTAATGATACCAGAGAAGGGCCGACGTGCTTTAATATGGACACATTTGTGCATCAGGCATGGTGTACTGACCACAAGGATGCTGAGGGACTAGATTAATTCATTACTGAGTTATATCCATGACCAGGCCACATGTGCATTTAATGTCAAAAAGTATACAACCAGTAGCAAAAAAGCTTCTCAGCCATATCCTGCAGACCTCTTCACTGCTTTCAGAACTTTCAATATGATTAACCAGATCCAATTAATAATCATGATGATGATAATCATTTTAATAGTTTGAATTACTACCCAGGAAATAGTCACTAGCGCCTTCCCCTGCGATGGGCAGAGCCTTCGTTGATGTTGGGCTTGGATAAGTGTCTTTCTCTGGCCACTGAGATGCTAGTGGACGTGACACAGGCCAGTGCTTGAAACGTGCTTACACCACGGGGCTTGCCCTCTTGGAGGATGCCATTGCCATGCGAAGAAATGAGATCTGGCTGCCCACTGAGCTAAGGAGGACGAAGGAAATGGGGAACAGATACAAACTCAGTCTGCAGCTTGTATCCAAGGCCAGCCTGGATCAGTGGAGCCCTACCCAGCCCACAAATGCACGAGCAGGAGTCACGACTGCTGCGTCAGCCGCTGATTTTGGAGAGGTTTGTTACGCAGCTTTATGTTGGCAATAGCTCATGGACATACAGTATTAATAATGATATGATTAATGTATCATCATGAAGAGTGCCTCCAGGTTAAATAAATGGTACATGGTGAAATGAACACAAGAGATTTCATTACTGCTGATAGAATACAGCAGAGCTAAAAGCCGCGGTCAAACTGGACCCTCTCAATGTCACCCCTTCCAGGCCTTCTGCACTCGTGGAGGCAGCTGGCTGCCGTTTACTCAGTACCACGCCTCAGCCTCAAGCGTCTCAGGCCCTAAAGCGGCCACTGCCTATTTATTTGATTCTTAAAACAGTTCCTGTGTCGTAGCTGCGTCTCCCGTACTGAGAAGGGAATCAAGACTCACAGAGGTTAGGTAACTCGGGCCACAGCGCGAACAGGCAGTGGGTCTCGATCTCAAGCAGGTGCTTCCTGAACACTTAGGATATTTCAGCAAAGCTGTTTTTCTATTTAAAAATGTTTAGAGGAGGAAGAAGCCGACTCCACAGTGGAGCTATAATGTCTTTTTCGCTTTTGTTGCTCTGTAGGGACTCATCTGGCACTGAAACAGCCCTCCCAGTCCCACCCCCAGATGGTCCACTTGACAAGGAGAGGCCTCTGGGGACGCCTGAGCGCTCTCTTCTTCCAAAGGAGAAGTCTAGCCTAGAAAACTCCTAAGATAGCCGTGAGTTTTAGCTCAAGAGGATCCTTAAGTTTACTTCTTTTCATCTATGAGCATTAAGTTAGTTCAGTCTTGGTAGGAGCAACTGCAAGGGAAAAAAATTACAATTTTTTTTTCCTTCTTAAACATACATCTCCCTAACCAGGTGTATTCCTAATTAATCTACATTAAAAACTGAAAACAGTTCTTTGAAACAATTGTCCTTTCCCAATTCTACATCTTATGTGTATTATTTAAAAAAATACGTCACTATGAACATTTTCCCATGAATGCTTTTCTGGAGGTAGCTTTTAAGAGATTCTGATGCAGAGATTAAGTCCTCCTAAGAATTATACTAAACTATCATTAATATTTCTGTTGCTCATATAAGCTTTTTATCAGACAGATTTCCTAATCTGCTGGGGTAGTCAGGCTACCTCTATATGACAGAAGTGCAAATTAAAATATAGCTAACATGACCCTGGGCAAAGATCTTTCAAAACTTTGAGCTGTGGTAAAACTAGATGCTATGTTAGGGGTAACAGTGACCTTGGGAAAATACCAAATGCACTAAAAATAGCTCCTGCATAATTAATAGTATGACATTATCTCTACAGTCAGCAATATCAGGCCTGCAACTAAAAATGTCTGCTCATCCTGAGAAATGAAATTAGATCTTAAGTATAAGCCACTGAGGATGTACAGTCAAACATCATGTCTTAGTATCACCTGAAATAATTCTTCTCTGATTAGACCAACAACTAGATATACAATGAGATTTATTATTCCATCTGTAATGGCTGTCTTCATTTTATTGACATTTCTTTTTACTTATGTAAAATATGGACACATGGCCAGGGTCAAATCACAAAACACGCTCTCTAGATCAACAGTAGCACCGTTGCTTGAAGCACACTTTCCTGGTCAGCGCCATCTTCACTTAACATTTTATCCAAGAGATCTCCCCACTGCAGTTTACAGAGAGCCCTCATTCCTTTTTACAGCCTCATAGTCCTTCCTCAGAGGGAGGTACCGCAGTCTTTCCCACCAGTCCCCAACTCAGTCATTTGGTTTGTTCCTGTCTTTAAATTTTACAAACAGCTGCAATGAGCCGCCTTGCTTTTTGCGATAAACTTGTGAGATATGTAGTATTTTTTTCCACTCATTTATCTCTTTCTCTTTAAAACTTTAAAAAGTGGCTAACATTGTTTCAGAAGGAAGGGAGTAGAATGCGATAGGGTAGACTCCTGGCAACTCTGAATGCACCTGTGTAAAAGGACCTATCGATGTTTCCAACGGAAACTACACAGCACTCAACTAACTGACTGCAATTTATCATCTCATATATTCAACCTGAGTCAACAACAGAGCCTCAGTTTTGTGTGCCTTCATTATTTTTATAGCATACTTTTAAGGAAAGCTGTTATAATTCCTAGGTTTTTTAAAAAATTATAAAGCTATTTTTAAAGCAGCCCCTGATACTGTAAATCAAGTAATTCACACCATGCAGGTGAGTGATGTAAATCGGCAACATGTTAACATGGAACCAGGCGGCTGCGTGTACAAAAACTTTCCAAATTTTAATGGTACAATGCTAAGAAAGCATGAAGTGAAACAGCACAAATTGTGAAATGCACGTTTCATAAAAGCCTCACAGGCTCCCAAATTGTTAAGGCTATATTATAATCTCATAAAAAAAAATAAGCAGTGCTTTAAAAAGCAGCTACTCCTCTTAAGTCAGTCATTTTTATGGCGATTTTAAAAAAAAGCAATAGCTTTGTAAAACTCTATTTATTTCATGAAAAAGTACTTGGACAAAAATCACACTTCCCGATTATTATCGGGCGACAGTCACGTTTACACCACTTTTCTTGCATTTTGAACCTCAACCATTTTACTGATCATCTCATTACTACAATCACACAGTCAATATTTGGTGTTAAAATAAAAAAGTAGGCAAGGAAGCCAAGGGCCAACAACTAGGGAGGAAGACCATGGACTAAGGACAGAAGAACATCCCATTGTTTGGGGGGATGGGAGGAGACGCAGTCTTTCTCCGGGGGAAGAAGGACAATTGGGGACTTCCAGCAAGTTCTTTATGGGCACACTGTACACCCACCACTCCAGCAGATTCCTCTCACCCACTGTATGGAGCAGGAAAGCACCATTAACACATCCTAATAAAAACTTGGCACAAGGGTTCCTCTCTCATCTACATGCAAAACTAAAATGTCAGTGGGAGGTCTATAGCTTCAGGAAGCCATCAAGTGAAGCCTGAACCCAGTAATGATCTGCAGCAGGGCATCTACCGAGGCAAATTCACTTGGCCGGGACAGATCTAACAGCGGAACTGTGTACATGGAAAACTTCGCACCACTGAAGCTACGTCTCCCTGGGATTTGTAGACAAAAGTATCCTCTTTCATGCTTCAAAAAGCATTAACAGGCTTTTCTACATTTTCTTCCTCAAGAAGCTTCATATTATTGGTAACCATCTATTTTCCACCGTCTTCAAAACCCGCTAGCAGTGCAGCATGCCGCCTACAACCAGCCCCAATTTATTCTATCATTAAGATTGTCTTAGGCAAAGGAAAAAGTAATGTAATATTTATTGCCTGCCTGTGAGACGTTAACAGCCAAAACAAGTTTAAATAGATGCTGTCCTTCATTTATTTCTCCAGACATGTCTGGATGAGAAACATCTGGAAATCTCGGAAAACTATGAATTCCTCAAAGTGGGAAGGAACGAGGAGAGGGAGATTTTTCTGCTCTCCTGTCTCAAAAGGAACCCCACTTCTGAATCTGGTATTTGTATGGAAGGGACTCTTGGGAATCAGAAGTGTTTTCTCCCATCCTTTTACTTTCGCTGGTTTCCTAAACTAGTCATTGTTCCATGAAGTACCAGCCAGAGCTTATGGGGACACAGAATGTGTGGTGTGGAAGTAAACAGGAAAGAAGGAAGGAAGGAAGGAAGGAAGGAAGGAAGGAAGGAAGGAAGAAAAAGACATATAGAGACTAAAATAGAAAAACAGGGATGGGGAGAATATAGCTCAAACACTAGAACACATGCTTAGCATGCAGGGTCCTGGGTTCAATCCCCAGTACCTCCTCTAAGAATAAATAAATAAATAAATAAATAAATAAATAAATAAATAAATAAATAAATAAACAAACTTAATTACCTCCCCCCTCAAAATAAAATAAATTAAAAAAAAGAAAAATAGGATGAATGAAGCTGGCTACCTCCCCCAGTTCTGAATTGCCTGAAGAGATCTCAGAAGAAAGAGACCTAAATCTCTCAAGGCTCCAGTAATTTGGGTGATTTAATTTTCTCATTTTAACTAAGTATTCATTTTATTTTCTATTTTGTACTTTTGTTAACCAGGGCCTCCGTTTTCTGAATAATTCTGGTTTGGTTACCAGATTCATTTAGTTTTCCCCCTTTTCTTCAAACCATGTATCACAAATGTTTTCAGATGACAACCTGGTTTCTCCACTGCTCGGAGGACACTCTGGAATTACTCCCAACAAATCCCATCACTCGGGGCCTGAAAGTGAGGGGCCTTGAACTTCCAGCTTCCTAGCCAGGTGATAAGCCTCCTCTGCTGCTTCCTACTCCCTCGGCTTGTCCTGTCCAAGAACCGTGAATTTTCAGATCCCTTCCCTCCCTGCAGCTGCCTAACGTCATCAGATTTCTTATCCCCAAGAATGTCATCAATGCATTGTACTAGTTCCAGTGTTATGCTCAGCGGTACTAAAAAAGCTGTAAATTACAGTGAGCACCCTCCTCCCCATTGGTAGCTTACTTTGACACTTCTCAGCCCCTCTTATAAAGGGAGCTCTCGGGAGTGGAGCCAGGAACTCAGTCACCAAGCAGTTTATCCCCTGTTGACACTTCATTGTTTAGAAAGACAATAAGATCTAAGTCAAGATCTAACCCAGGGCCCCAAACACTATTAAGCGTCACAACTGGTCATCTACATAACGTAATGCCCATATATTAGGATGCAGGTTGTCAGCTGACTAAGGAGTACCCAACGCTTTAATTACATAAGAAGTGCTACCCAAAGAGGCTCTTGAATTATTCATTAAGAAGAAACCATCCCAGAGCAAATGTAATAGAGAAATCTTCTGAAAGGACTGCTATTTTCAACTATTAGGAGCTTCCATCTCCTAATATGGAAGAGGGATTACTGTTCCACATTCTCAGACACTGGCTCAAGTGCTAAGAATGCTGGCTACACTGATAATCCAGTCATTGTCAACCTCCAAGGAAACCCATGGTCATCTGCTATAGAACTGGTTTCTTGTTTTCCTAGAGCGCTGACATTATAAAAGATATTACGTCAACCTCTTTTCCGTCATAGTCATCATCATCATAATCATCATTCGATCCAACTCTACAATACTCAGCATCTCAGCATAGGAAGACCTCAGTAGTCTTCTGGGCAATGAGGTGATTAATGACTCAGAAAAGCAGAACAAACACCAGCATTTATTTCTTACGGGCACCGCCAGACTTGAACACTAGGAGTTTGAAGAAGATCACAAAAATTAAATTTCACCCTCCCTAGGCTTTGATGATTATTCACTCAGACACACACCAAGTCTGAGGGAGAAAGTATTCTAGTTAAAGTGGGGGTGGGAGGGGCTAGGGTTCCAGCCACATTCCCCCTACTCTCACTTATTCGTTCATCAACTATTTGAGAGCCTGCTAAGTTTTAAGATGCGCATGTCCACTTATGCCACAACTCTCTATGATAACCATTTGAAAAGTACTTAATCACTGCCCTTAAAAGAATTACTCTTAAATTCAAAATATTTATCTGAAAAGCTGAAACTCAACTGGCTTGAACTGGACAGCCTATATCAACTGTATACAGGAAAAGGAGAAGACTTAGCCAAAGCAGATACCTACTAAATATAAAACAATTTTATCTCCAAAACTAGTTACAGATGAACTTCAAAAATGCAGATCTTTTGTAAAGAGAAACACTGATGTTATGTTATTAAAGTAAAACGGGTCCCTAATCAGAGTATTTTTAGATTTGAAGGTTGCCCCCTTTAGAGCAAGAGTTCGAACAAAGGCTCTTATGTTTAATGCATCAACATTTTTCAGAATAATTCTTGACAGCAATGCATGCAATTGTATTGACAACCCCTTTTTCCAAACAGGCCCCTTTCACTTTTCAAAAGCAAAACTCTCCTTTTCTTACCGCCTATCAAACAGACAAGCATGTAATTAAGACCATTTTACTAATTCTCTTTTTAGTTTAGGTGCCACTGCAAGGCTGGTACTACTCTACTGTTTGAATAATGATTTCTATTATAGTCAAGTTGAATCTGAATGGTACAAAGGATAAGTTTTACCACTGGATCAGACGGAAAAAAATTTTATCTGCAAGTTACAAAAATGTTTATTGTCAGAATCTGAAATCCACAATATGAGCACACGGCATTCAGAAGACAGCTCAACTCCTGCAGCATTTGTACACCTGCTCCTCCAAAATGAATGAACTGGCAGAGCCCACAAAACATAAAAAAAACAAAGTAAATTTCAAGCAACACTTGAAATAATAGCCCTAAAAGAAAAACATTATAGAAATTTAGTTTTCTACTTGGATCTTTCTCCTCATAAACAAACAAACCTACAAAAACCAAACCTCATAAACTGGAGAAGAAACAAACTCTGTAAATGTACTAACAAACACATTGCACAAATTTTATATACTTCCTGGTAATGGTAACCATCAGAAATTTATTTTAAAAACTCACAGAATCTGAAAGCAAATATTTGGTTAAACTCGTATCGAATAGGCAATACATATATTTTTGTGTATGTGTTTTTGGTTTTGTTTCTAGTGACACTGACTAATTTTTTAATACCTTTAGTAAGATATAATTCACCAATTATACAATTCACCCATTTAAAGCATACAGTTCAATGGTTTTTAGTATATTCACAGTGTTGCACATCCATTACCACAATCGATTTCAGAACTTTTTTTCAGCCAAAAAGAAACCCTGCACCTCTTAGCCATCACCTCCTGTATCACCCCAATTCCAGCTCCCTACCACCCAATCCCAGGCATCCACTGATTTACTTTCTGCCTCTATAGATTTACCTATTTTAGACATTTCATGTAAATGGAATATATGATCCTTTGTGCCTGGCTTCTTTCACTTAGCATAATGTTCTAAAGATTTACCCAGGCTGTAGAAAGTATCAGAACTTCACTTCTTTTTAAGGCTGAAAAGTATTATTTTAGATGAATATACCACATTTTCTGTATCCATTCATCAGTTGATGGACATCTGGTTTACTTCCAACGAACTCCTTTTTAAAATAGTAATTCTTCTTTAGTTTTACTTTCTTGACTAAAGATATTCATCCTATCAACCTGTATAAAGCATCTTCTCTCCAGAGTAAAATAATTTACTTTCTGTTCAAGATTATGGTCCAAAGTACTAAATGTCCCTGAGAGCCCAGCTGTAATATTCAAAAGCAACGCTCACCACCTTATTTGGGTCTCAATTTTCTCATTTATGAAATGATGCATTGTCTAGTTATGGTGAAATAAAAATTAATTCTGAGTTTCAAGTTTTAAGAATCAAGAAACTGATTCTCTGCCAAGGATTTCATTCTCCATCCAGAAACTGAGAGCAAAGGAGCCCAGCGATGTAGTCCATACAAGTCTGGGGCAGAGAGTAGACCTGGAGGGGCAAAGAGAAGACCCCTGGTCCCCAAGCATTTTAAACAGCACTGCAATTTTCTGAAAAGAGGAAACAAAAGTACAGAGTTGCTTGCTGTACGCTGTCAACATTATCAGCACGCATGACGGTTATTTATAAATACAAAGAATGTTCCAGAGAGTGCAAACGATAAGCAGTTACTATGCATTTTGAACCTCCAAGCAAGCAAAATGAACAAACGCACACACAGAGACACTCATAATGTCACTATCAAGACCGCTTTGAACAATCTGAGAAGGAACACTCAGATAAATGTTCTTAACCAGGACGAGACTTATCAACAAATTAAAAATAAAACCCAGTGTAGTCATAGCAGATAATGCAGGCAGTTGGTATTTAAAGTAGAAGAAGTGTTAACAACATGACCAAAATAGCTTCATGGAGCCTTGTGGCAAGGTTATGACACCTAATGTTCATACATGAAGATAATGACATTAGCTACTATCAATCAGTAGCAGGAGCTTTAAGACTAAACTTGGTCTTAAAAAGCATGACAAGAAATGCCCTCTAGCTAGAGAGCTGCAGAGCCAGGAACTAACTCATCATGGTGAACTGGACCCCATGCTGCTCCATTAACTAGTGACTAATTTGACACAACCCGATAGGCACCCTGCTGGTGAAAACCTATTCAATCCAAAATCTATTTAATAACCTAAGAAATTCAGGTTAAGTAAGAAAAGGACAAGGTCATTCCCTACCATATAATAAACCATCTTTATTCTTTCTCTCTCTCTCATGCGATTTTTGGAGAACAGTCATGTATTACTCAAGCTGCTTATTCCTGGATTCTCCCTTAATTCCGAGACTTAGCCTGATAAATGTATATCATATGAAGTAGAAACGCCATGAAAACTCAGCCCAACCATTTTGAAATTAATCTTGACACTTTTTTTTTTAACTCGGGGAGATGAACATTATTTCAGTATTTATGCAAAGCATTTTACACACACCTTTATATTACGGTAAGTATTTTCAAGTTTGGAAATTCGGTAACAATGACATTGGAATGCTACCCTTTGCCTGTCTTGTTCATCTAGAATTTGACATGTGTCTTTAAAACTTTTTTGGGGCAACAATCTGAAAAGGTCTATGCGATTATTCTTCAGGTGGAAAGAAAGTCAGCTTTATTCTGAACCTCCAATATTACTCCCACACAATGGAAATTGAATTTAATTCTTCCCAAAGGAACTCTCCTCTTCATTCTGTACTCTGTTTCTAATAGTAACCCCATTTTTTTTCCATTCCAAGTCTCAAGTATCCAGAACTGACTCAGGGACAACTGACTCGCGTTCATGCTTCTTTCTAGGGCACCTCAGCCCCTTTTAGACGGACTGCCTTCAGTACTCCTCCCTGAGATCTTGAGAATAAAAGACAACATTTGATATCCCACATGAAGACGATCAGAACCCACAGCCTTATTTGATACTGGTAAGTACAGCGCACACAGAGGGAATTACCTGCCCCACCCGCATGTGAGACACAGGAAAGCATCGGCTGTGATTTATGGGGGTGGAGTCTCCACCATACAAGCGTGAACTGCGTTCAGTGCTGACCAGCCAACTTACGGGACGCATCTGGGGAACTAGTTGCCTAGCCCTTCATCTCACCTTGAAAAACCCTCAAGGTTCCTTTTCCCTGGAGACTCTATTAAAAAAAAAACGTGATACAAGAAGGCTTCCAATAGAGAATAATGCAAGAAGTCAAGGGCTACTTTAAGGCCTCCAGTGCTCGCACAGCCACAAGAAGCCCCGTTGGCAGTGGTGGGTCAGGAGAGTCAGAAACATGGCGGCTGGCCAGACAGCTAACCCGATCTCTGGAGGATAGAGATGGGAAGACTGGAGTGTGGTTTGGGGATGTGGCTTTGAATTAGGCAGCAATTCTGCAGGCCAAGAAAACTGACCCTATTTATCTGTATCTCTATCTATCTATCTATCTATCTATCTATCTATCTATCTATCTATCTATCACCTTCTCTATATAAGGCACCTTGCCAAGAGTACAAGTTGCATAGAAAGTATAGTATTTCCAGCCATTGTTCTGTCCTCTTACAAGCCCAACTACAACTACTGCCTCTATAATTTATAAAGTGTTTTCACAGTAATTACCCTATTTGAGTCATATTACAAAGCAATGAGGTAGGTATAATTACCCCGCTTACTTGCTAAGGTTGGGAAAAGTACATAAAAACTACTAAGGTTCTTGTGGGGTGGAGCAGAGGTGGGCTTTGCAGTGGGGTTCCACTGGCTCCCAGCCAGGTGGCCCTTCCATCCTGCAGCCGGGGGGGACTCACTCAACCGGCCCGGAGAGCCTGGCCAGGGCTGGAATTTTGCTGAGAGCAGAGTGTGGAGCCAGTGCATCCAGGAAAGAGAACATCACTGGTCCAGCCTCCATCCCAAAGCGGGACCCCTCACCACATCAGACAATCTCAGCCAACTTTCTCTGACGCACCCAGGAGCCTTCTGGAGCTCAGCACTGAGAATGCAGTATGCCTGGTCCCAGCTTCCACAGAGCTCCTGGCCAAACTGGAGAACAGCCAAGTGAAAACAAGCAGTTAAACGTCATAAGATCGATGTTCCGGAGAGACAGCATAGGTAGAGAGGCGAAATTTCACGAAGTGATTAAAAAAAAAAAAAAGCCCACCACACCGCTAATCACGAGCAATCCCATTAGTGGTAGGATTCAAATTAAATTACAACTAGATTTTACTAATTTATTATTCATGAGACATTCTGTTTTTCAATTATTTTTCCCCCTCCACATCAGCCCACCCATTGTAAAGCCTCAAGCATTCATTTGATTTCCCGCCAATAATTTGAAGATAATGATTTGTGTCTTGGTTCTGTCTGCATGGATCTTTCTCTGATAATTTGGAGAGAAAATGATGTGTATCTCCCCTCTTCTCCGACAGTGGCCTTAGGGATTTTACTTATCGTGGGGGCAGGGCTTTTCTGACAGATTTAGGAAACAGGAAGCCAGAAATCCAGAACTGAACAAATCTGTCAAACTCATTTTCTCGCAGGGTTTTCTGCCAATTTTTGCTCCTACCCTCCTCTCTCTCCTTTTCTCTCTCTCTCTTTTTCCCCTTCCTTTAAGTAACAAGAAGAGGTATCACCTAGTTCCTAAAGGGACAGACTGAAAAATGCTAGTGAGTCAAAAAGCAGGTGTGTCCAAGCCAGAAGGTCACTCACTCTCTGCTCCTTGGAGAATGAAGCAGAAATTAACAAGGGCAAGAGAGTGAGTGAAAGCAAGAGACGGGCAGAGGGGAGGGACATCGGCCCATAGCTGCCTCTCCGTCACTGTGCCTTCCCAACACAACACTGGGGACGGGAGGCCCACCTCAGCCTTCCTGGGACCACAGGGCCCTGATCCGCCCTCCCTTCTCCACCTCTTATCGCCCCATGAGCTCAAAAGCAGGGAAAGAATTCAGCCTCTTTTATTGTTAACTAATTGACAAACCACTGGCATTCTGACAAGCTGGACCAATTTTTTAATCAGCAACCAAGCGAAGTAATTTTGCTTATAAGCTACATAAGATAAATCCTGTCACCTAAAAATTCTCCATGCTCCTAGGTACACCATCCACTTCCTTGGAGTAGCTTGAGTAAAACTCTTCCTCCTTTGCTCGCTCCTCCTTCTCACCTCAGGGATTTCACTAGCCATACTCCACTGTCATTAGAAACGGTGACTATGCTTATGAGACTTTCTCACCATACAATTCCTCTTTTCAGATGCCAGAACTCCAACAGACAAGTGGGATAATGATATTGCTTTGATAAGGCCACCAGTGACCACTTCACTGCTAAAGTCAGCTACTCCGTAGAGTGCTTGTCCTGAAGGCAACAGCCACGTTTGACACCATGCATCCCTCATACCCTCTGGCTTGAGCCTGCACCTTCCCACCCCTAACCTAGCTCTTGGTTTTCAGTTTCTCCAGTTTCTCTCCCACGCTTGTGCCTTTTTCTTCTCAGTTTCCTTCTTCTACCTCTCTGTTGCATGTGGGTGCACTCCCTGGTTGAACCTCTTTTAAATGGCATGAAGAGCCCTTTGGCCTGTCCAAGCTAATGACCCACCTGTCGCCATGCTAGCCTTACATGACTGCCACTCTGCATGCCTTCCAGCTTCTGGGCAGTGGCTCCATTGCAGTCACGTGGCTCTGTTTCCTTTGAGATGCCCCGTCCCCAACTGACAAAGGCCTGCTCAACCCTGGAGCCTCCACTTGGCTATAGGTCTTCTCAGTCCTCACCAAAATTTGGGATCATGGACTTGCTAGTTGTCTGTTTGACCCACTAGTTCTACCAGGTCAGAGATTCCATCCCTCTAGTTAAGCACCCTACTATTCCAGAACTTAGCAAGTAACCAGTAGAGTTCTGAGTAATAAAACAGTTGAGAAGGACATATCCAAATGGCAGCGAATGAAAAGCAAAACAAAGCAACAGTTTTCTAGGAGACTTTTACATATAACATAGGGGAGACTTTCTGAACTTTCTGATATGTTTATCCCCACCAATGTATTATCCTTCAAACAAAAGCAATCGATTAAAACCCCTAAATAACGGTTCGTGCTCAAGGCAATAATTTCTGCTCTGTGCAAAGTAATATTTGAACATGAGTGGTAGCATGCATTCAAAATAAAAATCCATCAGTGTTCAAAAGCACATGAACTGTAGCTGGGTTCATGGGCTCCACACAGGGTTGTGTGTGTGTGCACCCATACACACTTACACGTATGCTCACACATACACACACCCAGAATTCCTAATACTGTCTGAGCTATCAGTATACTAATTGCCAGTAACCTCACATAAATTGCATAGATGGTGACACAGTGTTGTGTTTTAAATAGTCACTTTATAGATGCATTTGAGTCAGAAGGTACCGCTCGATTATCAATGAGACTCACTGTGCCCTGTGATCTGGGCTACGTTTCTTTCAGTTCTCTAGTGTAAACAAGTCTCCTCCCAAACAGCCCTGTTAGTAAATGAAATATTTACCGCATCGATGTATTTGCCACAAAATCTGCTGACCGAACACGTTTTTAACATAGAGAACTTCATTTCACAAGGCATTTATTTCATATCCTTTGTCAAGGTTCACATACAACGGAGGCCTTTCAAAAGCTTAATAGGCCCGTTTTCTGATGGCATCTTTCAAGTTTTTATTTAAAAAAAAAATCAATATAAATACAGGCTCTCTTAGTTGATTTGTTTTTCTTTGAAAAGCATAAATCAAGCTCCTGAAGATCTAGAAAATGAAGACATTATTTTAAATTCTGCTTCTAAAACTGACCCTGACAATGAGTCTTTAAATGTCTATATATTTGAAGGGGGTGGGGGTGGGGGGGGCGGCTGTGACTAAAGGGGTGACCTTCAGCCTTCTTAGCTTTACCAAAGGCAGATGACAGCAACATGCTGCTAAGGTTGTTGTAAAGATTACAATATGTAGAAAGCATCTGACCTGGTACCTGGTCCACTGGCAAGTATACCATATATATATTTACAGGATTAATATAGAAATAAAGCTACTGGTGGGGGAATTATAGACTCAAGCATGAAAGCCTCTGGGTTCAAAGTCATTTGCTACTAGTCATGTGACCTTGGAAGGCACTGACTCAGTATGTCCAAGATTCAGTATCCTCATCTATAAAAGAGGGGCAAGAGGGCTGCAGAGCTCCCAGGGTTGCTGCAAGATTCAAAGACAGTGCAGATAAAGAGCTTAGCACAGCACCCAGCCATTCATCCTCTCATTGTTTCCATTGTATTAATTTAATTAGCATATTGGGGGTGATGGAGGGGCAGTCAGATGTGCCCACAGAATTCTGGGAAGCTACAAATTCTCAACAAGAATTTTTTAAATTAAACTTTGCTTTTTATTCACCTGAAAATCTCTAAAGTTTGCGAGAGTATCTGATGCCTACTTGCGTCCACAGTACAAAGGGGGCAACGCAGTCATGGGAAGGGAAACTTGCTATGTATATGACACTCTCTTGTCAAGCAAAGGGCAAATGACACCTTACCATGCTGTATAAAGCTCTGAAATGGTCTGAACAAGGAGAGCAGTCAGGGAAGTCAGTTGTCCTATGATGCATACGTATCAGAGAACTCTGAACCCACTAGCATATCGCAGACACATTTTGTGTAATGTTTGTTTCAACAAAACATCATCATCCATGACACTGAACTAACACTGTAATTCCAATTGTAATGGCTTTTTAGTTTGCTGGTGGGTGTTTAAAATTACTTTGCCTTTATGAGACATATTTAACTAGTTTCATATTTTGCATGTTACAACTACCACGGTAGAATTTAAGTCCTCACTGAATGAGGCCCTTCTTTTAATTTCAAGCTTGAGAAATGCTGCTTTTAGGGAATGCACTGATTAGTTCATCATCTCTCTCACAAAACGATACCCAACATCTTTACCAACCTCTGATAGATGGAAAAGCAAAGAACTGCGGAAATTAAATGAGATGGTGCAGGAGAAGTACTCCTATATGGTACCTGTCTCTTGTTCTTAATAAAGTTCTGTCGTTCTCATTACCGTCATTCTCGTAATCATCAGTCATCATTGTCTGCAGAAGCGTCTATTCATCTTCCACTTTAAAAATGAAACCTGGGTGCTATTTGCATTAAATAGCCAAATTGGCAGTAAATGTTCATTTTGTCTTTCCTATTTTAGATAATTATTGTTTTCTGGTACATTGGCCACACTGCTGTTTTAAGTATGTTCAAACTGGGAAAAACCAACAAGTGAGCAACAACATTCTATTCTGTTTGTTTACAATAGCAGAAGCCATAATCCGAGCATACATATTAAATGAATGAGTTACAACAGAGATCTCAGTCTTCAAACTGAATCAAATGGAAATGTATCAAGGAAGATGTTATCAAACCAGAAATTAAAGCAACATTGAAATAAGTCCTTTAATAAAGGAAACCACAAGTACAAGAACACCCAAAAATTCCTGCTTCTGTTACACTAAAGCCTTCTATCGGCGTCATCTGAAAACCTGGAAAGATCATTATTCTTTAACTTCCTTCAAAAATCAACAGAAAAACAAAATAAAAGAAACTGCAAACATTTATCCTGTTTTAAAAGGAAAGGAAGAATGGTTATCACCAACATTTATTCTTCTTCTATAAAGTAGAAGCTTTGCAAAATTCCAGACGGTAAATCAAATCTGGGGCCATTGCAAGGGAGGCACGATTTGGTTATCAAGTTCAAAACTGATGAGTCTCTGTTCAGACAACACCGAAGTTGGATGTAAGCTTGGTACCAGAAGATACCCATGCCATGGCACATACTCTTACTACTTGTAAAATCTCTTTGCACACAGACTATATTATATTCCTTTTGCATTTCCACTTGACTTGAAAACATTAGTTTTCAAAAGATGTTGGAATGTGCTTTCCAACATCTGTGCCTCCAGAATCCTCCAGATTAACTTAAAGGATTCTCCAGAGATGAAAGGATTTTCCAGGTCCTCTTAAGCTCCCTCTTGGGCAAACACTACATTTACTCAGTTCGTACAAGGAAAATAGTTATGTTCTCACATATAAATGAAGATGGAGAATTATTAATGAATTTCTTGATCCATTAATATCTTAAAAAAAGAGGAGTATCTGCATTTCAGCAACAGGAAAGGTAGGGTTTGAGGAAGAACTTAACGAAAGACAGGTTTAGGTGGGAGAGGCCATTGTCGGTAACTTAACTGGGAGACCAGGGTAAGGGAGTGGAATGATGTCATTCCACGACTTCAGGACAAAGTACTTCCTGATCTTACCCACCTGCCTCACCTCCTGACCCTCCCCTTCCTCACATCTAATACCCCACCTACAGCAAATTTTCCTTTCCAGTGTGCTCTTCTTTCGGGCATCCATGCATTTGCACACAATCTTGTTTATCTTTCAAGACCCTAGGAAAACATTTCCACACATCAAAAGCTTTCTACACCCCACCACCAGCAGTTTAATTCCTGTCTTTTATGCAGCCACAGCACATCGTTCATGATTCCATTGTGAGCATGCGCCTTTCACACGGGGCTGAAAACCAAATCTGTGATAACTCAGAATGAGAATTTCCTCTGGGCATTAATAAAGTCATTCCGCCACATACCCGTCAGAAAGCAGAGCCCACCTGGAGCTGTAATTATTTGTTGACCTGGTTCTACTAGTGGACTTTCAGTTGCCTAAGCCTCTAGAATGCTTCTTATTTATCTTTGCATCTAGCAACATGGTAAGGGCTCAACAAAGATTTGCTAAATAAATAGTGAAAACAGTCTAACATTTAGCTGTCAGAACTGACTGAGTTCTTACGCTTAGCTTAATTTCTCAAAGTAAAGCTGTAGTTAAACAGTAATTCTGAAAATATATACATACACATATGTATAACTAAATCACTTGGCTGTACACCTGAAACTAACATTGTAAATCAACTACACATCAATAAAAGATAAGAATTTTTTTTTTAAGTAATTCTTTTCCTCCTCCTCCACAGATGGGGATAAATGAGCCATCTTTCTTATCTAGATTATAAAAAAAAAACCCTTGTTCTCTAATCTTTCTTCCTAGTCTTTTCTTTAATATCTTCATTAATTCTTAAACAATGCCAGCAAAGCCAGAAAATAATATTTTATCACAGAGGCACAGCGAAAGGTTTACTTTATTTCCAGTCTTGTGCGGGTCTGAGTCCTGACTCTATAAAATCAAGCACATACTCAGCTGTACTGGGGTCTCTCCAATTGTTTGTTGTTCTGTCACTGTGTGCTATCCCTTGATGCAAATTAGTTTTTAAGAGATCATGGCTTTATTCATAGTCTCAATGAATTTTTTTTTCCTTTGTAGGATCTATTTACCTTAAAAAAAAAAAAAAAAAAAAGGAAAGAAAAGAGAAAGGATGCTCTCTGGTCAATGGTTTAAAGTGGTCAAGATTCCCAGTCCCAGCTCTGCTCTCAAGTCAGAGGCAAGAGGACATGCTCCTGAGAGGAGGGAGAACTGTCAACAGGACACTGTCCCCAAACCCCAGCCCTACATTGTTAGAGCAATGACAGAGACTTTAATTCAAGCAGATACAGTAGGTAACCTTTTTAAAATGTGAATTATTTTTTTTTCCAGAGAAAAATGTGTCATGATCACAAAGACTTAACTGATTTTTAAAAACTGGCCCTTTATTTATACATAATAAAAACATTTTTTAAAAAGGGAAACACAAGGTCAGAAAAATACCCTTCTACATCTAACAAATAAGCTGAAATTCTCTAGAATGAATTTACCCAGTCTGATTCAGGGACCCTGAGGAGTTTTCAGTGAGGAATGACAGATTCCTCAGGGCTGATATTCAGAAGAGAAAGAATATTCTGGTAATTAATTTACCAGAAGGTAGAGGAAGGACAAGGCCCTGAGGGCAAAGAAAAAAACCCAGAAAGACAGTTGCTCTAAGGCCAAAGAGAAATTAGCAATGACTTTGGAAGGTCACTACCTGAAATCTAACACAAGCCCAGAGGCCTCTCAGGGGATATTCTAAAAACCACGAGTAACACCAGAATCCAGAAATCTCTGTTTTCATTTCCTACTCAATAAGACAAGTTGAAATATCCCGTTCCTATTGAAAAAGCAATGAAAGTTCCACCAAAGTTATGTTAAAACACAAGTTTACAATTCAAATTGGTTGAGTTTTGCTCTAAAGATGCCTCATGTTCTAAATTTTGAGGTAGACAATATCTCATAAATTTAATAATCAGGCCTTTCCAAAATTAACAGCACAAGACTACAAAGGAAACAGAAATACTTTTAAAAAATCTGACACCTCTTATCATCAAAGAATGCAGAAACAAATGATCCCCAGTCTTGATAGAGTTTAAAAAGTGATTCTGTTCGTATGATACTTACAGCTTCTCTGTGAAATCATGCTCACGCTAACCTTTAACCCAACGACCAACCAAATTTCAGTACCACAGTACACCGAGAAAGATGTGTGTCTCCTTCACAACATCGGCTAAACATTACTCAGCACCTAGAATATTCCACACCCTGTAATACAAGGAAGGATATTTAACAGTCATCAAGTGGATCACGCCTCACACCTAAACCAGATTTCCTATGAGCTCCGCACCTACTAACTCCTGGAAAGTACAGCTAACCCGACCTCCGTACATTTTTTTCAAGCGTTCCCTCCACCTGGAATGTCTTCTTACCCTGAAAGCAAGTTGCCCGCTAAGAAGCTTTGTGATCAAGGATGATGACTAAGCTCTGAGCCTTGGGCTCCTCCTTCAGAAAAGGCTGTCGTGAGGCCTCCCATCCACAAAGGGGCTAGCAAGGATCTCTGAGACACCAGCAGAGCTGCCTACACACACTCTCACCATTCTAGATCCAGCCCAAGATGCTATCTGTCCATCTAGGTCAAGAAACTTTCTCCTTTCTGGATTCCTTTAACTCTAACCATTTAGCATGTAATTGCTTTTTAATTGTGTACTTAAATTAGTAATTCTCCCCAGGTATACTTTATTCCTTCAGGACAGGTCCATCTTATATCCTGAAGCATTTCGTAAAGTACTAGTCAAAATAAGTATTCACTGAAGCCCAGAACCCACTTAAAATATTTTTTAAGCAAATAGCTTACACCTAGATATTAAAATTACCTTTCAGGGAACGTTTGAAAATTATAAGGAATCCCTCACAAACAGGCTATTCTGAAAGTTCTTCACAACCTAGTTTTAATATTATATCTGCTAATTTTTCACGCAAGTTGCAGTATTATACATCCTAATTCTTAGATCATCTTACGGAAGTAAATTTTCTCCATTATGTGAGTAAAGTACAACATTAATTGTATTATTTCGCCTATCATGTGTAACAGTGCTTCCTGGGGAAAATATCATCTGGCTTCAGGACGGTTCATAAGACTTTCCTGAATAATGATTACATTGCATTTGTAAAATTAATTATTTCCTATGCTACAAGCATCAGTACATGTCAGCGTGGTTAAACAGTCAGCTTAGTGCCTGTCGAACTTCACATGTAATTGAACATGAAGGCAATGAAATGTATGTGAATAATGTTTATCAAAGGTGACACATTTTAGAATGGAATATTTCATTTGATCAAAATATATAGCATAGACAGGTCAAAAAGCAAAATGTTAGTATTTTCTTCATTGCCATCTTTTAAATATCTTTAAAAAAAATCAGCTCCTCAAATAAGTTAATCAAGTTCAGGATTAAGTTTCTAGCTCAGTAAAAAAATCTATGAACTACTGACAAGCTTATTGTAACCAAATATTTTCTACTTATTAATATAAGGATCACAGCCACCTCAGGGTTTTTTTGTTTTTTTGTTTTTTTTTTAAGTTTTTAAAAATGGCAACCAATACTTTTAGGCAGGATTACTTTTCTTCTCTGGAGATGTCTTCATAACGTAAGTCGATTTGGACTAGCCAAAGTGGATCAAATTCCTATCAAGTGTTTTTGTCACATTAAAGGTTTTAATAGGCACCTCCATCTAGAATTAATCTACATTTTCCCCACCAATTGTTGAAAGGTTCACAAAGCAGTTCTTATCATTTCATTAATCCTATTTTATATTAGATCATAAAAGGGTGCATTACACGTGTTGTTTTATGACCACCCAGCTGTTCCTTAAATGGTTGTCTTCTTAATTATACTTGAGCTTTTGTTTCTTGAATCTAATGAAAACACGCTTTTAAAAAATCTTCGTTATTTAGGACACAAGGGAAAAAGAACAGGGAAAACTACTGCCAGTACCCAGGGGTGAGAGTGAGCTCTTAAGTGCAGTATTTCAGCACTGGTGGAGGACTGTCTGCACCATCTGGAAGGTTCTTTCCCACCCTGGTCCATGACCACAGGAGTAGGGTTTGTTGTTCTTCACACTGGGCTCAACTACAGGGCTCTAAAAATACTCCGCAAGCAGCCTAAAACCAAGTAACAATTTATGCCAGCCTGAGCAGAAAAAAATGCTGATATGAAATTTCCCGCCCATGAACTTCCTAGGGGAGAAGTCCTAGAAAACATGTGTGTTGCAGTTGATCTTTTGGCAAAGCCAGTCCTCCAACTGGCTCCCTGGAGACACAGATAGTATAATTAAGTAACTAAAGTTAACATCTCCCAAGAAACTCATTTTCAGCATCAGGACAAAGCTGATCACAGTACCTTGCTGAAATCTCGTATTTTATCGCCCTGGTCCACCTCTGCTGGAGGTGCTAATGAACAAAGAACCAAAAGTCACATGATACAGAGGAGACTAAGAATTTGAAAAGGAAGGGCTCTGATCCAACAGAAACCTGGGTGAGCTATAGTTTAAGCATAAGCACTGTCGTAATCAGGAAAAAAAAATGTGGACCACATTGACCTGAGTAGAAAACAGCAAGAAAAAAATTTTTTTTAATCTCTCAAATACAGCTGAAAAGATGATGAACTATTAAGAGCTGGAAAAGACCGCAGAGATCATTTTTATGGCAGAGGAAAACTAAGACCCCCAGAGATAAGCGACTCGCCCGAGGTCACAAAGCGGTTAGTCACTGAACAAGAACCAGAACACAGATTCCCTTACTTTCAGGCCAAGGTTTACTCACCAAGGTCCCACACCTTCCTGAAACTTGATTTCAGTGTGTTCTCTCATTCCTCAAAGGGCTGATAAATTTTAAGGCTGATTGAAAATATCCACACACATGTAGTCAAATGAATTAAACCATGGATTTCTTTAAGGCAAATGGAAACAGGAAGAGATATATTTTTCATTCCCCATATCACAAAGCCCGGGTGGGCAATCATGGTCCTAAATCCAGTATTTGGAGAACACACTAGACTGGATCTATGACCAACGCCTCACATTCCCATTTTTCACACGGGGGCGAGAAGCTACATATTTTGGTTGGTTAGTTCCCCATCTCCCTTGCAGACTTCAGCAGAGAGCGATTTGGCAGTTCAGACAGCTTGTCTCCAGCTTGGTTCACATATAATCTGCAGCCTGTCCTGGGTGGCCAGTAAGCAAATCAGCCATGAAGACTTTTGTCTGAAAATTCAAATGGCCCAATACCAGTGGCACGTGACTCAGCGCTAGCAGGTAGCAGAAGTGAATCCGATTTCTTTAATTCTCTGAATATCCACTGGCCTCCGAGCTTTTACAAATATCACTCAAAAGCGCTGCCTACTGTTGATGTCACCTCAAAACCAGCAAACAATACTGAAGACAGAATTCAACCCCTTACTCAGAATCCTAAGGACACCAAATGGGGCAGGTTCAGCAGAAAAGCCACCAAGCTCGAACATGTCAGGGGAAAGATTCCTGTTGTTCCTTTGTTGTTGTTTGTTCGTTATTTTGTTTTCATGGAAGACTCAAGAGTACTGTATAATAACAGTAAGAATCACGGGTACCTCAGGGCTTGCTTTTTTGAGGGGTCTTCATTTGTTGTCAAGCATCTGAGAAGAGGCCAGAGAATTTCTCTGTTTACCTGGTTTCTCCGGGCCACGTGGGGAAGAAAGTATTAACACGCTTCACTGAGAAGGAAGGTACTGGGAAGCAACGGAGCCGTGAAACCCCCACCCACACACACCACACCCACACCCACACATCCCATCACGGTCAACATATCTAAGCTCCAGGCCACCCTTACTAGGTTACTGGCCAGTGTAATAACTGTCTGTTCCATTTTGGGCCGATCCTTCAACCTAACTCACCCAGCAAAACTTCAAAGCTGGGATCAATATAGCAAAGTACCATCTCTCACCCAGATGCAGGAAGCTGAGAATTTTTGGAAAAAATTCTTGCAGCTACTCACCTCCTCCAGCGCGTGCCTTGAGTCCTAATGGGGGTAACGAGGAGCCATGAATTTTTTTGGTAACACTTTTTTCCCCTTTCCCTCAGGGACCATACTGATCCTTCACAAGACTCCCACTCAACCAACAGGTGACTTCACCTCCTACTCGCCCATCAGCCATGATCAAAGTTCAACTCCCCACCCTTCTCCCTGTAGGCATTCACACCCATTCCTCACTCCAGGACTCCAGTTGGAAGTCCTTGTCCTGTTGGTGGCTAGCCTCCCAATTGTGTCCTTGACCCTGATCTCACCTAGAGGCTGAGATAATCCCTACCCCCTTCCTTTTCTCAATTTTTTTCACATTTTTCTGTATGCAGGCCATAAACTTGTTCAAAAATGGGCATATTTCTCTCCAGGTCTGTTCTTATCTTACTACACTTCTCAGGCCCTACTTGGCAGTCCTGTTCTCCTCCCCACTAATCCCCTCCCCCACAACTCATGCATATGCACAGACACACACATCCCACAACATACTGAGAAAAGATACCCTGCTGCTCCAATCGCAGCACTGCGTTCTTGTTCCGCCCTGCTTCTCTGAGCAGGCTTGGTTTTCCATCTCAGGTCCCTCAATTTCCTACCTGCCCCTTGAATCGTAACACCCTGGGGGCATCGTTCCCAGGTCACAGCTCTTCTCGCTCATCCCAAATGATTCCACCTACTACAATATGTTATCAACAAACAGCTCTCCTCCTCGGGACACCTAGATCTGGACCTATTCCCCCAGACTTCACCTCCATTTCAGAAAACCATGTTCAGCGATTTGCTTGGCACTGACTGACACTGCCATGTTCATGGGCATCTCAATCTGAGAGAACGTTCTTCCAAATCTGGTCCTGTACTCTCTCTGCCTTTCCCCAGCACTGGGGTCACAGTAATCCTTGAATCCCTACTGCATAACACTGTGTTTGGGATTTAAATATGTACTTACTGCACTGAATAAATAAACTAATTAATTGCTTCTAATATTATAACTTCCTATGAAATTAGCATTTGGGGCTTGTGAACTGATAACATGATAGTCAATGGCACAGGATACAGGATATAGATTTCTCCTGCACCCACCTTGTCAAGGGGGGGGGGGAATTATCCATCAGGAAGCATGTTTACCACTGTATTATAAACTTGTTTTAGAAACTAATGGCATTTAGTGACCAGACTACAGGACCTTTGTGACCGTGTTAATTCCTGCCTAACACAAGGGACAAGTCCAACTCTCTAACAGGCAGAAGCAGAGAGGCTAAATTTACTCTGGAACAACCTGGTTTGCAGTTGAGAAGTTGATGCAATTAAGAAACTGTGTTTATACACTTCTCAAGAAAGGATTAATGCGGTTACTATTTTCTTAGCATAATGAAGTAGCTTTTCAGTTCCAGAATTACCCCACAGTCCTCTCCAACAACAGAATTCTGTACCTCTTCAGTTATTGTAAAGCTTAAACAATTTCTCTACTTCTGTTTCATTTCTTAAGTCTCCCGGTCAAACTTGGCTAATTTCCTTTATTTATTAAGCCCTTATTGTTTTTAAGTTAAATGGTCCATTTACTTATCATTCAATCACGTTTGAGGCCTTTCATCTCCCACTGAGAACAGACTGTGTCCCCAACAAAAATCTTCAGAGTAATCAGAAGTAGGAAGGAAGAGCAAATTTCCCGGGTCAGCCTCATATCCGGTCAAAATCAGGACCCTTCGAGCTCTGTGGGGACACCGACCACGGCTCTAAACGGTATATGAATCTGGACAATTACAAATGTACGTTTTTGCTTTTTGCTCATACCCAAGCCCTGCTAGGGGCTCGCCTCAAATTGAATGGCTTCTTGTATTCAGTCAGTTCCCAGCCCATGCCCTCACCTCATTAGAATTTCTGTATCCTCTGGTCTTGGAGAGTTCCCTTTACCTTCTTTTGTATCAGACAAAAGATGGTAATTTACGTCTAATTAACGGAACTGAGTCATAATGAGTTCTCGTCTCTTAGACAGCATTTCAATGTCCCAAATAACCAGTGAGATTGGGCTTTCTTAGACTCCCTCCAGCTTAAGGTTTTACAACACAACGCTCCTATTCAGGCCTTCTACTTTGCATACAGTCAGAGGGCTGGAGGTTATCCACACTGTGGAATTCTTTAGCTAGTTATGCCCAGAGTGATTTCACGGCTTGCAGGACCGATTTAATATTTTCTGCTAAGCCGCTCTGTTGAAACAGTCAGGCTTACGACTGCATCCTTTTTATGCCTCTTCCTTCTACTTTGCAATGGTATCTTTTTGCCAGTTGATGAATTTGATAGCATTCTTTTATGAGATCGATTTCCCTGCGAAAGATACAAAAGACAGGATGAAAGAGAAGTTTGATGCAAAGCACACAAAGGGCCCTACATCTGTGCGAAGCCCACAACGAGGGAGCCCAACACGCTTCTCCTCATGCCACTAGGAGGGACAGCGATGGAACGGGAAAAACACAGCGGGCCTGCCCGGAGGAAGCAAAAGCACATGTTCTAACAGTAACAGTAGCCGGGTTAAAGTACTCAAAGCATCTTCTCGCTCTCATACTCCAGGGTATTTTCAACCGCCCTCTATATGTGCTGGCATGCCAACACAAACAAACCACAAACTCATGCCCTCCTGCAATGATACTATTTGGACACAGTGAGTTTTTCCTCCCTGGACTGTCTTCGTATCTTTTTACTCCATTGGGTTAAAAAGTTAAAAAAAAAAAATCTTTCTCTCTACTCCTCAAAGATCTCAATACCCAAATATATAGTCCTTGGATATAATATTGTTATATTCTTTAAAGTGTGGCAAGACCATTTAACTGTCATCATCTTTTGCTGAAATACACATTGTCCGCTGCTCCAATCTTTAAAGCAACCAGAAAACAAAACAAAACAAAACAAAATAAAATAATGCTGACCAGACTTTCATCATGGGAGCCCTGAGACAGGGAAATTATAGCTGTGTTACAACAGAAGGACAGGAAAATCTGGGCTACAGATTTTTATTGTATGTCTCATCTTTTTTTCCCTCCTCAGAGAGGAGAGAATGTACAATTTATAAACGCAAGCTCCACAATAGATGTAATTGATTCATCAAAATGGTATCTAGGCTTCTTGGGGAAAATGTTAAACGAAAGAGTAAGTCAGAGAAAATTAAATACTACCTTGAAAAATTAGGCTTAATGGGTGAGAAGCAATTAATCTATAATGCTAAATTAACAAAAATAGGTTAAAGAAAAAGACTATTTCCCATCAGATTAAAGTATAATTTTTTATTATTTTTTCCTTTTTTTATTGTTGGGGGGTAGACTGGTACTCAAAAAATGAATTACATTTTTGAGTATATAAGCAAAAATCACTACAGGCATTTTTAAGCAACTGCCCTTCCTCAGTGAGACTGAAAATCCAGTATCAGAAGTAAGACACAAGAGCCCTGAACATGCAAATGGCTTTAAAAGTTAATTTACAAATCTGACTCTTGAACCACAATTTTTATTTCAAACTAAACTGGAAGTCATGGAGATGTCTCCAGGCTAGCTCAGAGAGGCCTTTCTAACCTAGAGTCTTTCCTAACATGGTGTATTAATAGCACAAGGAAGCTCACAACCCTGCCTTGCATCTCATGTACTTGAACACCCGCAGACACTGAGAGTGATGGGGGAGGAAGTGTCCTTCCTGGGTATCAGTCTGTCCTAGAGGGTCTGAGGAGCTGGGTACCTCCTAAAGCAGGCAGATGGAGCGAAGGTTTCCAACAGCACCCCCAGTGGAGGGGATGGGCTCCTAAGGGGTTGAGGAGGTGTCCGTGGCAGCCACCTTCCCAGCAAGTCAAGTGTTTCTAAACTGGGGGCTGTCCGTACATAACAGAAGATAACCAGGAGGCAAAACAGCGTCAGTGGAAAACCGAGCGGAAGGCGAGACTGCACACTGTGAGAGAAAGCATGAGTGTCACGCTGGGTGTCAGCTAACGACTACAGTGCAAATTCAAAGGCAAACCAAAACTCACTTAAAAAAATAATACACAGATTATTCTACTTAAGTATAATGTATAATAGTAATTCTAACAAAGCTTTGTAAACAAATACAAACCTAGTTTTATTTATTTTATTCATTATTATTTATGTGACTTCAGTTTTTATTCACATCTTCCTTCTCACAACTAAATACACACAGAAATAGAAAAATAGGAAAGAGAGAGAAGCAGAGTTTGACAACAGATCAGAAGCTATGTTCCCTTTACTTCGCTCCAGAAGATGCTTTATAATAAAGAGCAACTAGAAACAAACCTCGTAAAACTCTAAATGCCAAACAAACCTCTTTGACTCTAAGCCAGATGAGAACACCGGGAACTGGTAAGCTTTCTGCAAAAAAAGGCTTTAGGACTTCAAATAAACGAGTCAGGAGCCATATAATAATTACCACAGAAAAATCAAATATTCAGTCACAACTCAGAAAGAACAACCGGTTGCAGTCCATTTCTTCACATTATAATTATATAATCTTCACATTATAATTATTATTGTAATCCGAAGCATTCTCCCAATGTGAGAAAAATGTTAAATGGTTGTGTCTCTCTATATACAAGAACATCTAGTTTTTCAGTCTCTTCCATAAAAAGATGATAAATTATAGTCTGCAAAGAGACTCATACTTTAATTATTTAATTATTACCATTTAGTAAAGTTAATATTTACCTAAATAATTTATTTAAGTAATTTAAAACAATTTCAACTGCAATTCTGTTCGAGTCCAATAATTTTTCTAGAGTAAATGGTTATATCTAATTGACCAATTTCCTATTTGGTTTTGTCTGTAACTGTTTTTTAAGGAAGATTGGAGGAAGTTAGGCTAGCTGAAACTATGATTAGTACTCTTACCAGGTCTTATTGCTAGAGATACAGTCAGCAACAAATATTTTTTTGGCACATACTGCCTAGCAGTATATGAGTGGTACCAGGAATACAACAGGAAGTCAGACAGAGCCCACTCCTGTCCCAGTGGAGGGCTCCACACTGCAGATCCATGCCTGGCAGACAGAGAATCTTCAAATCTACTGTAAGTTGTGCTTTTATAAACTTTTAGTAAATCTTTTTGAGATTTCAGTGGTGAGAAACCAAAGTGTAGTTAGCAAGTTTCAAAAAAGTATTGAATGCCACAGCTATAAGGGTCTTGGAGATCAATTAGGCTGTTCCTTTCTTGTTTGAATATAAGTACCAATGTTTAATTTATAAACAAACCAAAAGTACACAAAAACAGAGAACTCTGAGGACTTCCTCCCACATGCTGGTAACGTTCTCTTTAGCATTTGTGGACTAAGCTAATGACAGTGGAAGAACCATCTTGAATGCGTATGACAATGATTTCAATCGTATCTAAAGTAATTTGAAGGATGGTGGCAAGACTGTGGTGTTCACAGGGGTTTGCATATTGGGCAATAATCCTGAGGTCCCTAAGAGGAAGGAGTCAAAATCTCATCTCCCTCCTTCATGTCACCATTGAAGTATAACTGAGGGCCAGAAATGACAGAACCATCTTTCCAAGGTCACACCCCCGGCCTGCAGGACAGTTAACTTGACAACATCGAGGTCTACTAGCTTCCACCCAGGTAAGCTCTACAGACACCTGCTTAGGTGCTGCCTACAACCTTCCCTCCAGGGAGGACATTTCTCCTTAACCTGCAAAATTCAAAAGTCAACTCTGTGTATACATTCTACTGCGTTCCAGCAAATTCTTGGGAATGCTATAAATGATTTTCTCCTTTCAATCTTATGGTAGATAAGAACTTAACAAAAGCTAAAATATAACTTCAGGGCGAAAGACAAACTTTCTTTTATTGTACTAGAGAATGTTGCATCTATCATGACCTAAAAATACCCAGAAGCCAATATAGTATTTCTAATGCAACATGTATCTTTCTGGTTTCAGAAAGGAAAAAAAAAAAAAAGAGAGAAAGAAAGTTCTTTCATTCCTTTTCACTCTGCCTACAACTAGAACACTGAGATAACAGAGATGAAGCCTTAAATTTCTACACCCAATAGTGGGAGAATCACAAGAGGACTGAAAAAGCTTTTGTCTCTGCAAGCTAATATCCAGTATGTTAGCCCTTTGAGCAGTTTACATTGATTTTGCATTTAATCGCATAGGTCGACTTTTCCTTATTTTCCAGGACAAAGTTGTAAAAATGATAGGATTGAGATATATTCTGATATGAAGCCAAAAGAAGAAAGTAAACTTAAGAGTACTAATTTCTGTATTAGTAATATGATTACGAAGAGGTTTTTTTCTTTGTTTCGTATTAGAAATCAACTTCAAGGATCATAAGCCAAAATGAGAGCAGAGGTAAGAAAACTGTACTTTCTTCCCTTTCCCTCATTTTTAAATTACTACTATTCTTAAATTACTTTGAGAAAAAGGAAGAACATGAAAAACACCCCCTGATACTTAACTGCCTTTCACCTGCTCTGTTCCTAACTGGGCTTAATCCTGTCGAGTTCAGTTAGCCAGCAGACTTTGTCCTTCCGTCTGTCTGGCAAACATTTCACAATTCTTCTGATACATTTTTGTAAAGCGGTGAAGGGGGAAAAAAAACCACCTCATTAATTTAAACCATCAAAGGAGCTAAAATAATATTTTGATGAGAATGAAGCAATTAATCCTAATGATTAACTCAAATTATTTTTTCAAAGTATAGGTTTCCGGAAGCTTCACAGAACAAGATACTTTAAAGGCAACCTACTGATCAGCTTTTTGAAGGAGCTGCCATTGGAAAATTAATTAACAAAATACTGATGGTTTTAGGTCACTCTCAAAGGGACTGTGAGGAAGCCACGTTGATAAAAACTTTGTCTCCAAAGAAAAATGATAAATTCCTTTTTTCCATTTGATTAACTGACCTTTAAACACGCCCCCCTCTAGAGTTTGCTCGGGCGGCCGTAGCCCAGTGGCACAGACTGAGTGGCTTATGCAACACGTTTATTTCCTTACAGTTCAGGAGGCTGGGAGTCTGGGATCAACATGCCGGCGGAGCTGCTTCTGCTGTGGGCTTCCCTCCTTGGCTTATGGATGCCCATCTTCTCCCTGTGTCTTCAGATCATCTTCTTCTGGGTGTGTCTGTGTCCTGATCTCCTCTTAGAAGGACTCAGGCCACAACAGATTAGAGCTCACTCTAATGACCTCATTTTCACTTGACCTTATTTTGACTTAATTACCTCTGGAAAGATCTTATCTCCAAATAGTCTTTTTTTTTTGAGGAACTGTGGGTTCAACATACGAATTTGGGAGAGGGGACAAGTTCAGCCCATAACATCCCCACTAACCAAAATTTAACCCTTCATTTCTGAGTGGCTGTGCAATGTCTAATTTTCTCAGCCCAGCATTGTTTCTTTATCTTCAAGACCAAGGAAAGAAGACTGTGGGAAAGTCACAGCAATTACTAATCACGATGCCAAACCAACAAGGGTTAGTGCTGGTTGTGGTCTAACCTTAGCCTTTTTGTAACTGCAGGAATGATTATTTTTGTGTATACATTTGGAATGGGTATTATAAAATAAACATAAATAAATAGAGGAACAGTTGGACGCATACATTTTGTTACCCTTCTGCAGCCCAATATAATTAAAAGGCACTCAATCCAATTATCAAAATCCCTTCAACAGCCTTATCTCAAGAAACAGGAATAAACTATTGATCAGAAGAGGAAAAAACAAACCAAAAACCCAAAAGCACGAAAACTGTAAAAGCCTCACAGAAACTAAGCAGTTGACAATCCTAATATACGTAACATTATTTAGTCCCATGTCTTTGAGGAAACCACAGCAAGACAGAATCTACCATCCAGGGTGGTATCGAGTCACCCTTTCAGTACGTATTTCTCATTTTATTTACATCCACAGAATGCGTGAAACTATAGGATAAAGACAGAATCACAGAAATCTTCACATCTATCCTCGCATTTTAACAGTGAAGGATGAGGTCCATCAAAAAGAATTTTCCTCGACAACCCAGGGAATCATTCAATAGTCAAGTGGAGGCCACCGCCCTACATCTCAGCCCCTACATGCTCTTTCCAAAGGATTTTGGGTACTTTTCATATTATTGAGCAAATCACAGATGTAGGTAACACTGAACTGTCATTTCTGGTCATTCTGAAGGACTTGTTTAAAAAAATAAATGTCAACAGAGTTGTTGGCCTCTTCATAAGAAGGCTGTGATCAACACCTGAAGCAGTGCTTTGCTCATCTTTTTTTTGTTCAAGAACACCTTTGAGAATACTGTTGATGATGTTACGAACCCCCTTCTCCAGAAAAAAAAATATACACATGCACAAAATTTGGCATTTCAGAAAAATCAAATGTTTCCCCAAAAAGTACTTGAGAAGTAAAACCTCTGAGACTGGATAAATAACAAAGCCTAAGTCAGAAGAAAATTCTAAGTGAGTCTTTATCTTAATTAAAAGAGTTCCATGTAATAAAGCAATCAGGTGGGCGTTCTAACAAAGTTTTTGAAATTCAGTGAATAGAATATAGAGTCTCAAAGGTTTCTTTCTGCCCTTTACTCCATTCTAATCCCATATGGAGGTCAGTATGTTAGCCGTGTCTGGTATGATTAAGATAAATATGTCTTTATCTTCTAAAGTCTAAGCAAAGTTAAAAATAAAACAAGAAGACAAAACAAAACATTCGATTGTTCTCAAAAACAATGAAACACTTGACAAAGTTCCGATAAAATGTTGTGACAAACACTAATATTGCCAGCCACATGCATGATTAATACAATTTCCTTGACATATTCTATTTCATTCCTTCTTGTATTATATTTTATACTGAAAAACAAAAACTTTGTCAAAACGCAGTAGAAATTTGAACATGCCTTTGTCACAAAGCAAATCATTACCAACCCCCAAAAGTAAATTTCAGCCCCACTTTTAAAAAATGCGAAGGTCATGCAAATATAAGGAATTCAGCAGTTCCCAGATCCAAGAAGGATTTGTGGAGGTACATATGGGATGAAGAGAGATGGGTCACTGTATGAACCAGGCTGCCCTGAAGGACAACTGGACACACTCTCACAGCCTAAGTATGAGCAAACCTGAGTTGATTCTTGCATCTGCTTAAAAACGCTTAAGCTCAAATATGCAAAAAGGTGCCTAAAGCTCTTCATCCTATTTCTGAAGAAATACATCCTACATTTTTGAAATATTTTCTTTTCGGAAAAAACTTCAGCTAGCCTGGGGAAAGTCACAACTGCTTTGGAGTTTGGTTTCCCCGGCTGTAAAAAAGGAGTTTTAAATAGATGATTCCTAAGGTCTCTGCCAGCTCGGAATACTGCATTTCTATGACTTCAAGTTTTCAACGAATGGGGGTGGGGATTTATAGCCAGACAGGCCAATTTAACTAAAAGTTGATCAAGTTTGGGAAAAGAACCTTTGAAGAATTTATAACATTACATATGTTTTTCCAGTAATTCCTGATCATTACTGCTTTAACTCATATTTTTTAGTGCTTAACAGCCCTTCTAAGCTCTAAAATCAGACTTCTCAGTTACGTAGGGACCCATGTTTCTCCCCCTGTAAATGGTCTGGCCAGACTTCAGGCCCCAGGGCTCTCTCATCTTTATATAAGCTTTGCCCAGTACATCTTAGGACAGCACTCAGACTTCCAATAAATGCTTGCTGAATTAATGAACGAACTTAGGATTTCTATGTATTAAGCACGAGGAGTTAAAAAAAAGAATCTGACTCTAGGTTTCCACGTCCCAGGAAGCATCCAGAAGAGGGAATACAGGCACATAAAAAAGAACTACAATGTGCTGAGGTTATGTTCCACTGCGGAGAGTACAGGAGGTGTAACAACACGGGAAAGGGATGAACGGAAAGGTGTGAGGTATAAGAGCTCGTGACTGTGAACAACTGGGCGCATTCCAACGTCAGAAAACTCCCACCTCGGGAACGACACACTTTGTACCCGCCCTGCTTCTCTTACGGGTTATTGTGAAGGTGGTTCAGACATTTTTTATTCCTTAGTCTGGATCCAAGCGAAAACCCAGTAACACAAGTTGCAATTCCCTCCGCGCTACTAGGTCTGTAAAAGGTACGTATTACAGACTTCAAATTTTTACATACATAAAAAGCAAATGGAATAACTCCAAAAAAAATAGAATGACCTTAACTGTGGCGAAGAAGAGGCTCTAGTGGGCAAGTATTTTGGTAAAAATTAAGATCAATGATTTTACACAAGACAAGATTCCAATAGTAAGTACTATTAGAAAAAGATCTATCCTTCGGTAGTAATTAAAGATACATAAATTAAAGCAACCTTGAGATCCCATTTTATGGCTGCTAAGGAAGTAAGATTAAAAAAAAATAACACATATAACACAATGACGGGGTAACTACTATAAAGAATGCTATTAATTAACAACACATTTTTCAACTCACAGTATGAAAATACACAACAAAAGCAACAAAATAGTTTCAAGTAATTCCACTCCTAGGAATATAATGCTCTAAAAATACCCCACAAGAAACTTTAAAAATATAAGCACTGAGTTAGTTGTTCATTTGGCATTATCTATAATAACCAAAAAGGAGAACGAAATCCAAAATGATCAAATTAGGGAAGAATGGTAACAAATTGAAATGTATCAACACAATCTAATAGTCTGTATTCAGTACTTTATGATGACAAAGGCACTGCAGAGACAAACCGAAAAATCTGGTAGGAGGAAATGCACAAACTCTAAAACGCCACATGTACGTTGTAAATAAGAAGGAAAGAGCATAAATCCACGTTTGTTCTCTTGCAGCAGCGATGCTTAAAATAAATGATAAGCGAGACACGTTTCCTACTCGAGAAAGATCATATGCAAAATTAAAAATCTGCCAATGTGGTAGAAGCATGCAAATTTATGGCATCAGATAAATTTTCCCATGAACATAAGTCATCTTTCAATGTCTAGCACACATGTCGCCTCTTTTCGCCGCCAATTCTCACAGCAGAAAGCAACATTTACTCCGACCTCTGTATTTCCAATGCATTCTGCTTAGACTTCTCCTGAGGTATTAATCAGGATCTCCTTTGCTGTAGAAGGTCCATGTGTACCGTTCGGACTTGCGTGGGGGGAGGGATTGGTACCCCTTTGGCGCTTACGCACCTGCATCCACAAAGAACAGATGTGTGATCTGTATTTCCTGAACTTAGATATCTAAAACAAAGCTAGAAAAAAGACACCAAAGAGGGGCTGTAAATGGAGGTGAACAGTCTGAGTTCTCCTCCACATCTATGGGTTATAATATTTAGGAAGAAAATGAAGCTATGTAGTTTGGCTCTTTTTAAGATACTGAATGCATATTAAAATATTCAAAACCTTCTCCAACTTTATCAATGCAAAGAAGAGGTTGGACTGAAAAACCCTAATGGCTCCTGCAAGTGCATTCTTATCTAATCTGCAGTTCTCTCTGTATCTAAAATACACTGTACTGGACCTTAAATACACTAGGACACAGTTGCCATAAATGGCCACTGAAATAAGAGATAAAAATAACTTTTATATATTTTTCAAAATCTTATAAGGTTTTCAAAATTTGATAAAGAGGGATAGTGGGGTTTTTTGTTAATTTCCTTTTATTTAGAAACTATCTTAGAAAGATCACAAAGGAATCTTGAAAACAGCAAAAGTCTCAATGTGCATATCCCATGGTCCAGAATTTCATTTGCAGAACATTTATGCTGAGGAAATAATCATGTACTTGATAAAAGATTAAGCTACAAGGATGTTTATTCCAGAATTGCATATAATAGCAAAAAGTTGGGGGAAGGGTTAGGAAGTGCTCTATAAAAAGACTTCTATTAAATACACTGACAGACCATCTGTATACTGTATTGCTACACAGGCATTAAAAAGATATTGAAGAATATTTAATGACACAGGAAAATACTTAAAATACACCATTAAGGAAAAATGCACCAGTGTACAGTGGAACTCAATTTTTGAAAAGTGGGAAAAAAAATCAAGTTCATTCTTGCTATTCTCTGTAGTTATGTTCTACACCGATTGAGGGAATACTTAATTATTGCTCCTAGGAGAAAGAGTTAGGGTCCTGCGAGCTTCTGGTCGGAACATTTTTGTCAACTAGTCAATACATAACATTGTTTTCTGTGTGTTTCTGTTTAAAGACACTTATTAAATATATACTGTGAATTCATTAACACTGAGCACACAGCCAACAGCTCTATAGCGCATGCCTGAAAGAAACTGATCAAACGCACGAATTTTCTCCAAAAGGCACATCAGAGCCTTCTTGCACTTAGGAACACTAGACAGTACTTCAGTACTATGCCTGTGAGTCCAACAAAATCACCAACAAAGTGTGCGAAAATGTGAAAACGTGGCACTACACAGACTGTAAAAAGGACACTTGCTTACAGGGTGAGGACTGAAACAAAGCAGAGGGCTGCTTTGTGCGGTATCTGCGGGCACGGTGTGTTAGGTGACAAACTTTGGCCACGTGGCACATGTCTGTGAATGACCTTGAGAGGGCTGCGAGTACTGATGTGGGGGTTAACAAAGCAATTTTAAGGAGCAGATGAATTCACAAATACAGAATCCAAGAACAGTGAGGACTGACTGTCTATACACAGAGTCGTAGGGAATGACTAGACAGATAAACAGAAGTCTCTCCAGTGGCAGCCAAGTAGATCTGTCATGAGAGATGCTTATTTTCTTCTTTTTGCTCATCTGCTGTTTCAGAGTACACTTACCAGACTTCAGTTGTTTAAAATAAACACAGGATTACCAATTCAAATTGTCTACAGCGAACATCAACTTTTTGACGAGGCAGAACACGGCTGCTAACAACAGTCTTTGAATTATGGTGCTTCCATTATATTTTAAGAGCCCTCTTTGGCAATATTGAGAGTTACCTGACATTAGCCACGTCCGCTAAATATTGGTGGCATTTGTTCTGTAGGAACTAAAAGGAATGCAGATCAACAAACCTTTATAGTTCGATGGTGAAAATACCAGATTAAGAGAAAAAACTCATGCCATTTATATAATAAATAATTCATTTTCAAAAATATTGATGTTGTATCTCATTTTTTATTTCTGTAGTCATAATAATGAGGTTTCTATCCACTGAAGGATTTCACCGAACACTTTTTTATCAATTAAAATCTGAAAAGTTATTAGCTGCACAGTAAAAATAAAGGCAATTAGCAAGAAGCCATTAGAAAGAAGTTTCTTAAGGGCAGAACCCACTCAAACCAAAGTGATTTAGAATGAAGAGAAGATAAATATTAAGTATAACTAAAGATAAATACAGACAAAATTAAATGTAAATATTAAATACCACGAGAATAGTGAAAAAAGAGGCCATGGAAATTGAAGAAAAATTGAGAGGCAATGTGATATTAAAGGAAAGAAAGAGCAAGTAAAATGGTGTGCAATTTCAGAGAAGAGACAAGTTTAGATCCTCCTGAGTATTTTTGAGTACATAAGGAATAACCTTCAGCTTGACCTATATGTTAAACACAAAGGCCAGAGAATATTGTATTTCAAACCAACATCTGTGAAATTAACCAGGAAAACAGAAGTATTTCCAGATTCACAAAATGGAAACTTATGACTCTTTAACTTCTGTAATGAACATTCATCCATGTTCAATCAATCAATCCATCAATATTTATTGAGCACTAGTGTTTGTAAAGGAGTGTGGACACTGAACAGATACCATGTGTGATGTTTAATTTTATGTGTCAACTTGACTGGGCCACAAGGTGCCCAGGTATTTGGTAAAACACTACTCTGGGTGCTTTGGTGAGGGTGTTTTTGGATGAAACTGACATTGAAATAGGTAGACTGAATAAAGCAGATTGCCCTCTCTACTGTGGGTGGGCCTCATCTAATCAGTTGAAAACTGTATGGAATAAAAAGGTGTACCCTCCCCTCCAAAGAAAAGAGCATCCGTCCTGCCTGACTGCCTTTGAACTGTGACATCAGCTTTTTCCTGCTTTAGGTCTTGAGCTGAAGCATCAACTTTTCCTGGGTCTTGAGCCTAAGGCCTCTGGGCCAGAAGTACACCACCTGTTCTCCTGGGTCTCTGGCTTACAGATCTTGGGACTTGTCAGTCTCCATATTCACTTGAACTAATTCCTTACAATAAATCATATTTGAGGACTTATATAATAACACATAGATGAGTTTCTCCAGAGAACCCTTAATAACGCAGTAACACATCGTGCTAGACTACCACCATATAAACGAGCAAGACAGAGAGCCCCAAGTTTCTGCAGATCTGGTGTATGACACAACTTCTCTGTGGGCTTCAGTCCAGCTTGGTAGACTTCTCAACCATGAGACACTCCAATGTCACTCATGTATGCATATTTAAAGAAATTCTAACAAGACCTAAAAACATTTCTTTGGAACCTAAAGAACTATACTTACTAGTAGTTATTACAGGAATTTGAGGCGGTAACTCACAACAGTCCACCACGTGGCAATGATCTGTGTTAGCTCACTGGCTGACCCGTCTGTCCCCCTGAGCAAGAAGGTCTGAATGCAAGTGGGTAAGACTAACACCACAAAGAGGGGTAAACTGGAATTCACTGGGATTTTGTAAAATGTGTTAATAAGTATTAGCATCATATTATTTGGGGCGCTTCATATCTGATCTCAACCCATACATTCTAGGACCACCCTTCCTACAGTGGAGAAGTGACCATCTAGTGCCCATGGTGATTTGGGAAAGTAAAACCCAGTGTTTCACCTCTGACACAGCGATTGCTAAAAACTATGATTAATATGAATGATTTAGATACCTTTCCAGTTACAGTATATTGAGAATACCTCAGTAGGAGGCTTCTCACTTAGTATTTTTTATATCCAAACTTTTGTTCCAGAGTTCTCCAGAGCCTCCCACCTTTCACGATTTTCAGCTACACACACAGCCTCTACCTCCCTGGCAGTGCCATCTGGCCCCTGCAGCTATTTACGTGACCCTCCTGCGTACACACAACTTATTTTCATCTACCATAATGCAGCTAGTGGCGAATTTCCCTGACGCTCAAAGCCATCTGCACCTCTGTATGCATTTCTTTAATGGCACCCTATTAACTTAAATTTTTTCCAAAAGCCACCTGCAGACTTGACTGTCCCCACACCTGTGATTTATAAACAAATACGCCGCAACACACTTTGGAATTTCAACTCACCCAGCTTCTTTAGTACCTACGTGCAATTTTATTTGAGTAAAACAGTATGTTCGCCTGAAATAGCAGTCCTTGGGGACTCAGAGTTTTAAAGAGAGAAAGAATTGATTAAAGGACAGGAATAAACTTCTCTGGAATCCAGGAAACCAAACTGCATAGCTTGAAGCACACAATAGATTACAAAAATCTGCCTGGAGCATGAAAGGGTTTCTCATTTCCTTGATTGCTTAAGAAGGATTCCAAAAACATAAAAGTAAAAAAAAAAAAAAAATTAATTCACCCTACAAAGACTCCCTACTTTGGTCTAAACGAACATCCTATCGAAGACAAAATTAGCCTCTTGTGCACCTGTTTCAGTTTTTCTCTGCCCTCTCCATTTCCACCTACGTCTCTTTCTATTTCTCAAACTGCTCAAGAGGGAACCGGCGATGGACATGCAGTGTGAGAAGCTAAGGCATGTTCCCCTTTCCCAGGGCCATCTGGACAGAAATGCACCCCCCCCCACCCCCAGTAACAGCCACTCACTCCATGGGAGGGGCTGAAACTGCTTCTACTATGAGACTGGCCTGTGTCCTCCTTTCCCATTTAGAGGAGAAAGCAAAAGTGAGTGGTTCCTCCCTCTCTTTGGGGAAAATTGTTATATTTTCCATAAAGCAAGAAATCATGAGTTAATTTTAGTAGAAAAAAAATTCTCTTCTTTTTTTAAATTTATTAAGTGGAGAAATGAAACCCCAAGTGTTTGGAACTGATTGACTGCAAAACGCCTAAAGAATTAAGAAATGAAAAATTTCAAACACAGTCTGGGTATTCTGACCCGTCTCTGCAGAATCATTTTTTCCAGTGTTTTGTTCTGTTTTGTTCTATTTTAACTAGAGACAGAGTACGGTACCCTAGACTTGTATCTCTGCTTTCTGGCTCTATACATCTATCCTGTTGTCAAGGCTGTGGAACCTTCCACAGGACAAGAGACTCATTTCCACACTGAGTAGCCATCAGTGAGTGACAGTAGCTGAGACCTTGGGGAAGAGCAACTGCAGACCAGATTATTATTTATTTTTTAATGAATATGCAAATCATTCCCTTGTCTTTTTTAAGTCAAGAGTTTAGGTACTTAATGTAAATTAAATATAGAAATTCCTAAAACTTGCGGTTTGAAGCAAATTATTGTCATTAGAGGCTGTATTTATTTGGCTTATCTGTGGGAGAGGTGGCAAGGGATGGGGGTTGTGGCCCCAAACTACTTATCTGAGAAATGGAAATTAGCAGGAAATGTAAGGTATAAAAATAGGCTATTAATAAATACTGAGCAATGCTAATGACCTAAGAATCCTGAACACTGCAACCTGAAACTCGCTTTCAGATTATAAAAAAATAAATTTAGGGTGCACGTTTGAAGTCAGGAAAAATACATACACACATATAGCAGAGCTGCTTACAGTCATCAAAACATTACTTGCCTAGAAAGACCGGCCTGTTTTCACTAGTTACTTAGTAGGTACTTGTAGTAGGTGGGTAATCAGTAAACAGCCAGTTAAGAAATAAATGAAGTAATGTAAGTAAGAGTCTTAAGCTCAACTGATACACTCATAAATATATACCAAAAAAAAAAAAAAAAAAAAGTCAACAGGATTTTAAAATGCAGTTAAAAGAAAAACGTATTTGGCTCTACAACATGAAAACAGGCTGCACACGTGAACACCAACGCCAACAGGAGAAGCTGGAGAAGCACTTTTTCTGGCAAAATCAACCAGCTGTGGCCAGTGGCACTGAACTCTTGCTACGTGATCCCAACTGCCTTTCACTTTTTTCTATCCGCCTCTCCAAGAAAACAATCAGTGTTAATTCCGGTTGGTGATATTATTGATTTTGGTTACTTAAACAGATTTATAATGAAAGAATCCTGTAAATATGTTATCAACAGTTTCTGTTGGTTCTGTACCAAATATTATAACTGTGAAACTATTTACCACATACATATGCACTAAAAGCATTTGCTTCTAAAGAAATTCGAGATTTGCAGATCCTAACTACTATATATAAAATAGATAAACCACAGGTTTCTACTGCATAGCACAGGGAACTCTATTCAATATCTTGTAAGAACCTATAATAAAAAAAGAATATGAAAAGGCATATATGTATGTATATGTATGACTGAGAGATTATGCTGTACAACAGAAATTGTCACAACATTGTAAACTGAGTATACTTCAATTAGAAAAAATAAAATTTTAAAAATTAATTAAAAGTGCACAGGTATTTATTCTATACCATAAAACTCAGTTACATGAAAGCTGAAATTGTAATGACTGACATTTTGAAATTAAGGGTTATAAACGGATGATACGTAATTTTCATCCTTCTTCAAACATTTAAAGAAAAGGAAGCCATGAAGTAATCCAGGAATTTAAACTAATTATCTTAAGCAGTATCCCTATTCCTGCCCATTATCTGATGAAGGTGCTATCAAAGATCACTAGTCCTAAAATTGGGGCATGAGAATTAGCAAAATTGTCCTCACCCAAGGAAACTTATTCTCATTCTTGCAATTAACTCACAAATTTAATTAAATATACTTTAGTAAGCAAAAAATAAAAGCATTTAACTACCGAGACATCCATGTGGATGCAACAACTAATTCACCATAATGGAGTATACTGAAAATAAAATTCACCCTCCAGCTTTACACCATGATTTTTTGAAGTTATATTAACGTTTATTGGAGAGAACTTTCCATGGTAAAAATACCTGGCCTGGGGCCAGGAGTCCAGGATTACAGTCCTTTTTGTACAGCTCTTCAGCTGTGTGTCCTTGGGCAAGTCATTTAATTTCTCTGGACCGCATTTCCTTCCACTGTAAACTGAGAAGGTTGTGGCTGAAAAGCTCTGAAGTTCCATCTTGTTCTAATAACCTATGAATCTGTGAGAGAGAAAGTTCATAAATATTCCATAATCTTCCTTTTACCAAAATGTTACTTCCAAATATAGATAACCTTTCATGACACAAAGCAAATGTTATGACAAGGTACTCTTCAATTAATGCAAATTTTTAAGTTACTATTTAAAACAATTCAAAAATAGAGCAGACTCTATCAAGATGTTGTGATTTCGGATATTTCAGAACACAACATAGGAATCACATGCCAATCAAAATAAATCTGAATGAAGCAAACTATCAAGTATGAATTTTACAGAGTTCTGGAACGCTTCCAGATTCCTTCCACCCTTTTCAGAATAAGATTTTCATCAGAAGAGATACAGTAAGTCTCAATTAAACAGAACCCACCAATTGTATACATTTAAAGCTTAAAAATAATTTTTGCTCTAATCCTAGAAGAAAAGTTCAATTTGACATCAGAACAAATTCATATCAGTCATTCAATAAACCTTTTCCGCTCCCTAAAATAAAAATTCAAATTCAGAAAAATATTCACCCAGGCCAACGCACAGTCTTTAGAGTTAAAAATATAATCACATTCATTACTGGTGTTATAATAAATAGCCAACGTCTCCTAATATGTTTTATAAACAAGTTTAAAAACAAAACTTGAATATAAACAGGTTCCTGGTTAACCCCTACATGCCTTAATTAAGCAAAAACAAGCAAACAAACAAAACCACTCTGCTGTGCAGACTAGTTAATTGAGGATTTACTGTAAAAGCAACAATTAGATGTCGTAATAAATGGGAAATAAGTGGAATGCATTCTCTTGAATAGTGTCTTCATGCTATTACTTCACTCACAGGGCTCACTCACAAGTTCTCTGCTCTGAGATTTTGAATGTGAGATTCCTGAAAATGTTTATTTTCTGCCAGTAGTCAATCACCACCAGAGAATGTGGGGTTGGAAAGTGTTAGATGTATCTTATGAGCATCAACTACTGGGTTTTTTTTTTTTTTTTTTTCTTCCTAGATAAGTGGCTTGAACTTATTTTTTCATCTTTGAAAGAAAAAAAAAACTATAGAAATTATCCACTACAGTTATAAGTTTACAGATATGATTTTTTTTTTTAAATCATGTAACTTGTAAGTACTAAACTGAGGAAGTCCACAAGATGAGCTAGTCATCTGTTTCTGAGTTTCAGAGCATCTGTCTCATTTCAGAGACGCTTGTTTCTGGCTTAACTAAACTATTCTTCTATAGCATGTTAAGTATCTTATAAATCAGCATTTAAAGAAATCAAATTCTAGTCTTTAAAAGAATTTATAATTTAGATTTAGCATCTCTCACTGTATTAATTATATCACAGGTAGCATGAGATAATTTTTTTTTTTTTTTTTTACAGTTTACCTAGCTACACAAATGTTTAATGAAAATTATTTTGGGTGTAAGTACGAAAGTCAAAATTATGTATAAAGAGGCATTGACTAGAAACCACATGAACACACACACACACACACACACACACACACACAACTAAGCATTCATTACCAATTCCATTACAAATCTTTTCTGAGATGGTGAAAAACTTGAACAGCAGAACTAGAAAACCCCACAAGTTTGACAATTAAAAGCAGACAAAACTAGAATGAGCTACCACAGTACATTCACTGTAATGTCTCATAAAAATCTAGCACCATTTTAGACTATAAAATCCAAACTCATCAAGAATAATATACTATCTGACGCCAAACACCTAAAACTTAAAAATGAAAGGAAAAGCCCCATGTAAAGAAAGAAAGACACAAAAAACTAGGAGAAGAACTCAACAAATGACTTCACAGAAGCATAACATTGGTGCAAATTTTGCGTTTAGAAGTGGGACTCATTCCCTTAGCACGTAAGTATTACAGATAAGCATTAGAGTTTTTCTCAGTTGTATAAAAAGAATCAGTCAATAAAGCAAAGAGGGTTGCAGGGAAGAGTGTAGAAGATCAGAAAGACAGCTGTCAAAAGAAGTATGTTTCCCTTTGAGGAAAAAAGTGAAAGTTTTTGTGCATTTTAATTAGCTTGCTTGCAAAAAAAAAAAAAAAATCAGGTGAAGACTACTAATTATCACCTTCTAGCCCCACTAACACTTTGTAGGCTAGCAAAAAGGAAGGAAAGGGGGTGGGGAAAAAAGAAAAAAAAAAAAAAAAGAAAGAAAGAAAAGCACCCTCTCACTCCAGGCCATTAACCGTCACCCCCCCCTCCAAAGGCTTCCAACATCCTTCCAACAACTACTGACAAGATTTATCTTCAAAGAACTTTCTTGTTTATAGTACAAATCTTCCCCTCTGTTTCAAATTAAAGCCAATTATCTGGTGAACAGTTTCCATAATAAAACCTGGTAGACAGGGGAAGCAGTAACCTTTCCATGTTTTCCCCCTGCATTTGATAGCCTGCAGGTTTCGAGAAGTGAAAACCACTCTTACTTACTCCATTAGCACATAGGTGTTGAGAGAGCATGGAAACCCCTGGAAAGATAAATGGCCTCCTTTTCCTTGGATCAGGCTTTTGAGACAACTTTCCAAAGATCTGAAAACTCTCTGTGGTTTATTTGATCCATAAATTTAAAAACTACTATGGGAAAAACATTCTCTTGACAAGCATCATTAACTCTTTCTGGGCAATGGAATCTACAGTCATCGGTGCATCTAGTTATTGCTGAAGGACAAACTACAAGTACTCAAAGAAACAGATCCATCTGTTGAGATAGCACATAGATGAAATGCAATCATAGACCCTTGAGTCCTGGGGCCAATTCTAACTCGCCCTAACAGACGGGCTCAGCTTTTAATCCAGCAGCTACTGAAAGACACATCTGTGTCCCTTTACCAGTCAAACACAGCACGCATCCCGTGAGGAATTTCGAAAACTCAACGTTCATTCTACATCCTCAAAATGCACTTGTGTGTGCCTGACCTACACAAACCTCCGCTACAAAATTACAAACTCTCGTTTATTCTGTGATAACATTTCGCATTAGGCAAGTGACTTATCAGAAGGTTGTAACTAGCCATTTTCTATTGCTGTAAACTCTGCTTTGCAAAAACATTAGGGGTGCTTTTAATGAAACCGGGTCACGGTTAGAACAGGATAGCTTTTCTAAATTTTCTTGACCTTAACTAGAAGCAAGAGTAATGTCTTAGCAAATCTTAAAAGCTTCCCTCTCTTCCTAGTCTATAGAATTCCATTTACCTGACCTGTCAAGAAATGCAGAATAATGAAACCCAAGTCCACTCACACCTCGACAGGCTCTGTCCCTGTTGAACATTAAACAATACTTTGGCCACAGAGCCGCGCCTTCTCCAGTACTAAAAGCAGTCTGACTAATCTTATTAAACCAGCATCTGAACCATGGCCGCCATGCAATGGGAAAATAATTAGATTGCTAATGACATAAATACTGTATCTCCAAACCCCTATTATTGGCGCTAATAAGGGGCAAAAAGAGAAAGTTCATTCTTGAAATGCTCAATGCAAATTAAGAAAATTTTCCATAGAAACAAGATTCCCATGCTACAAAATAAATACATTTTGGTAGATGGGCCCATGACCCTCAGGAGCCTTTCATGTAATTTTTCACACTGTTATGACACAAAGAAGTCTTACTAATTTACAAAGAACTGACAAATAAATACAGAATGGAGTGCCCCCTAATTTTAAGCGGGGGGACTTTATCTCTCCACATTTAGAAGTAAAGAGTAATGCTTTCCCCCTCCTTACACAGTTGATGAAGGATTTAAAGAGAAAGATGTATTGAGCATAACGGAAACTTAAAGTGTAACTCCTTGGCCATGTCTCCCTCTAAGTTTTATAATAATAAACAATATGAGAAGCTAGATATGGAACAAGACACATAAGGCACTTTGCACGATTAGTCCCCCAAACTGGGGAATGATTTATGACTGCAAAGTTACCATGCAAGACAGAACCCAGTCTTCCCTTCAAGGTGATTCCACAAATAACTGGTGTCAAAATCTCTTTTCCCAACTGCTTTGGAACATGAAACTCCACCAAAAAAAAAAAAAAAAAAAAAAAAAAAAAAATCCCAGAACTTTCATGTCTAGAGATGCAGATCAGGAAGATAGCTTTGTTTACTGTTTATAAAATGATGCGTTCTTATCATTAAAAGCACATAAATAAGTGTCAACACATATCGGGGTTGTTCTTTCCTCTTTACTGCGTCAAAGCAGTATTTTCAAAAATGCTGGTTAACACGCGCTATTCCCTTCCTTTTTGGATGATCGGCCAAGAATTTACATACCTCACTTCTGGAGAAAATCATTTCTGACAGAAGGAATTGTCATGGCAGGAGTGCACAAAAACAGGGCCATATGCTGTCCTTTCTTGAGATAAGAGGTGAAAGGCAATAAACCTGGGCCACTTAGGGGCTGATTTCCCTTCTGAATTGTGAACTTGGTGTTGTGCATGTGAACACAGGAAAACGAGAGCACGCTAAGGCTGGACTAATCACACACAGGATGTCGGCTGTTATCACCACGGCAGTGCATGGTCCTCTGGTTAATACTGCTTAGGTTTAGTTCCAGCCAAAGACTGACAGAAAACAGCATCTTCCTCCATGAGCCCCTGTATCAGCCACATTCCTTCACTGCATCAATTGTTTCCAGAGAATAAGCCTCTGCCTTAGTTCCCCAACCCTAAAATAACCAACCTGTACTGCCAGCTAGCGGGCCGACCCACCCAAGCAATAGCAGGAGTTATCAGGAGCGGGGGTCATGAACACACATGCACTGAGGAGCCGAAGGCAGACTGAGGATGCCCTTCTGCTGTCAAAAGAAGGCCAGCGATGACCACGCAGTAAGTGGGTGATGCAAGCGCTTAAGTGACTGTGTTATCACTGCATCAGGAGTTCAAAGGGGAAGGATGTCTATGCCTCTGCAGGAGATACTGAGGCCAGAGAGAGGTGGCCGGACCTGGCCAAGGGTACCCAGCTGGCTGCAGAACCCAAATCTCTGTTCTACAGATCATGGGCTCTCTTCACCAAGCCACACTGTCTCCATGGTCCAGTTCACAGAAGCAGCGGGATTTCAGGGATATCAAGCTGAACTGGATTGGTAAGGCAGAGAAACTGAAGAGGATGATGAAGAAAGACCACGCCCACAGACTCAGGGAAGGTGGGCCTTCTGGCTTAGCTGTAAGAGAGTTCTTATCAGTTCTCTTATCAACTCTCAAGGCTGATCTTCAGTGACTCACCTGGCCTGCTTACAGGCCTTGGAAACAGGCAAGACAAACTCAGCCAGGGAAGAAAACAACAGAGCAGGACATCTATTACCAAATCTCACAGTCCCAGCAGCCTGGCCGTGGCCTCAGCCTCCCCGCCGCTGACCCAGACGGAGATGCTCAGAGCCCATGGGGCGCACACTCGGGTACCACATTCCTCCTCCCCAGCAGCCGGGGACTCCCCCGTTCCTTCTTTCGTCTTTGGTTTCATATGTAATTTGAATGTCACTTCACGTAACCCTGAAATAAATGTGGCTTTTTGAAAGATTGGAAACATAGGAACATAGGTAACGATGCTGTCCGCATTAAAAAAAAAAAAAGAAGAGTAATTCTTGAGCTATGATTTGTGCGAGTGTAAAAAATCTTAGGAATCACCTAACCAAGATCTATCGTTTTATAAATGGAGTAACTGAGGATCAGAGAGGCAGGTGTTGTTTCTTCTGAAATTAGAAACACTGAATTCTCAGATATCTGAATCTGCCTGAAACTTTTTGAGTGAGAAGAGTAAAATGCAGGCAGAAAGAATACTAAATTTAAATGTCAGAAATTCAAAATCTGGTTTAACCTATGCCCTCCACTAGCACGGAGACTTGAGAAAAGGCATTTACCTTCTTTAAACCTGGTTTACTGATATGCAACTTAGAAAGACTAAGAGCTCAAAACAGACAATCTCTAAAGGTCTTTTTAAAAACATTATTTAAATAAATGTATTTATTTTTATTTGCTTAAAATAAAATTCAAATTTTATTTATCTAAAGTTCTGTGATTCAGTTCCAGACTCATCAAGAGTAGGTAACAAGAATAAAGTAAATTACAAGGATAACAATAGTAAATAGTTAAGTGCATTTACAGTGACTGTTTGCAAAATTTTAAGCTAACCAAGTTTTACAGGTATACACTTATTTTTCATCTCTTTTCTTCCCTAGCCTCTGTCACAGAAATTTACTTTTATATCTCCAAGACCAGAAGGACAGTTTGACCTTAGTATTTAAGGGTAGCAGACAATGACCCTGACAGAGAATTAGCTGATAAGAGTTAGTTAGATATATTTAGCGTGTAAGAAATGCACTATCAGTATGCTGAAAGTATTTGGAGACTTTCGTCATCAGGAGATAGAGCATGAATCATGTCTGTGTTACTACCCGGCCACTCATCGAATCTCGTCCACTAAGAACACAAGACGCTCTGTCTCCAGAGCTGGTCTGTTTCAAGTTTCAGCCGCACCGTCACTGACAAATCCACTGATTCGAAGTAAAGCCTTCTGACTTTCTGCACTTACTGTCCTCACATGGGTTAGTGATGGCTCCGCCTGCAGAATTCCACACCGTGCTCTTAATAAGTGGAGAAGCATTCCGGGCTGTTCTCCATAGAGAGGATGCCAAATGGCCAGTGAAAAGGCCAGACCCAAATTCCTTTGAAGGAGGCACCGGGGTGACAGATTTCAGCAGGAGGCTATGAAGTTCATGCAGAATTTCACTAAAGCTTCAAAGGCTCTTAAAAGAAATTACCAGGCTGGTTTGAAAAAAAGAAAAAAAAGTTTCTGAAGACTCCATTGCAGTGCTTGCCTGGTCATGGTTGAATCTCCAGTAACTTCTATTTCCAAGAAGTAAAGTATGTGACTTCTTGTAAACGTCCTCTAATGGGTCACTCAAAATTTACTTTAAAAGAAGAACAAAAAACTTCCTGAGGATCTCTGACCACATTCAAGTAGCAGATTTACAAACTCAAACAAGCAGATCAAAGCCCACACTCTTAAGACCCCTTATCTGGGCAGGCTGGCAAACAAACAAGGCTCAGCCATTGAAAGGCTTTCTACTAATTCTCTTAAGGAAGAAAGTCACAGGCATAGAGACAACACAGGGAAGGAAGGAGGGAAGTCAAGGAGGTCAAATTTGTAGGACAAAAAAAAATTGTTTTTAATATATTCATCTTTTTTGCTAAAATTTAAGGATATCAGAGGGGCGGATAAAAGTACAGGGAAGTATTCATAGAATATGAAGGCAGGGAGGAGGGTATAGCTTAGTGGTAGAGCGTGTGCTTAGCATGCACAAGGTCCTGGGTTCAATCCCCAGTACCTCCATTAAAGATAAATAAATTAATAAATAAACCTAATCACCTTCCCCCAAAACAAAACAAATAATATTAAAAAAATATATATAATAGGAAGACAGTAAATATTCTTTCCACATTTATCAGGCCTTGAGTAAAATACTGAATCTGGGCAGTAAGGTGCAAATAAAGATTCTGGCACAGCACCGCCCAATGGAAATACTATGTGAGTTGTATGTGTGATTTTAAAGTTTCCAGTAGCCAGTTTAAAAAAAAAACCAAAACAGTAAAAAAGAAATAAGTGAAATGAATTTTAATTTTATATTTTATTTAATCCAAAATATTATCAACTTAATATGTAATCCATCTTTTAAAAGGAGACATTTTATATTCTTTTTTTCATCATCAGTCTTCAAAAAAGTAGCCTCATTACAAAGGTACAATAGCCACATCTAGCTCCTGGCCATCATATTAAACAGAACGTTTAAAAACACATAGTTAATTGTCTGGAATTCGAAAATATCTAAATACTGTGATAAGCCAGAAGAAGGGGGAAAAAAAAAGATGAAAAAAAAAGGCATATGTTCACCAAAGATGTGGCACAAAATTCTCTGCTGCCTGAGAAGAGGAGGCGAGACAGAGATAGCCTGGGCATAAATGAAATATGAATGATTTAAATTTAGACATCAGAGCGAACTTCATAGCGATTGGGGCTGAAACATCTCTACTGCAGGCATCGATATGGAGCCTCCTCCTCGGAGTACTGTTTAAAATGAGCATAATTTTTAAAGTAACTTAGAATTAGCTCTAAAAAAAGGACAGGGAACATGGAATACTCCTGCTATACGTTCCACCCAGCTTTTAACGATGATACACTCCTAGCGTAAAGTCACCCTGCATAAAAGCCTGAGCGATATCTGCAGGCTCTAAGGAGCCATCATGAAGATACACATTTCCCTTTCAGAAAACCTAAGGAAAGATGACAATATCTTGAAAAGAGCAAAGGTAAAACAAGAGCAGTCATTTGGGGAAGACATCAGATTTCACAGTATTTAGTAGTGTCACCCTCCACTCCAACAATTAGCATGTTAGGTGGGACAAGACAACTGGATCCTAACATAGTTCCAGTGTATCCCAGGCCTACATGCACACACTATTAATTATGTTTCCCACTGATCCTCCAACATACAATTAGTACAGAAACAGTGTGTTAAGCAAAAAAAAAAGTAAGTACTTCATATCTGGATTTTTCATTTGAATTTATTTCTAAATTTAACTGACAAGTGATGAGCAATAAAATCAGCTTCAGTTTTATTTTTCCATGTAAATATATACATATTCTTTATTAATTACAGGATACTACAAACCAGTGAATATAGTTCTCTGTGTTATACAGCAGGACTTTGTTGTTTATCTATTCTGTACATAGCAGTTTGTATCAGCCAATCCCAAACTCCCAATTTATCCTTCCCTCCCTCCCCACTTCACCCCGCACTGGTAACTGTAAGTTTGTTTTCTATGACTATGAGTCTCTTTCTATTTTTGTAGATAAGTTTGTATCATTTTTTTTTAGATTCCATATAAAAGTGATATCATATGATGTTTGTCTTTCCCTAACTTACTTCACTTACTGTGGTAATCTCTAGGTCCATCCATGTTGCTGCAAATGACATTATTTCATTCCTTTTTGTGGCTGAGTACTATTCCACTGTATACATATACCACATCTTCTTTATCCAGTCATCTGTTGATGGACATTTAGGTTGTTTCGATGTCTTGGCTGTTGTAAAAGGTGCTGCTACGAACACTGGACTGCATGTGTCTTTTCGGATTAAGAGTTTCCTCTAGATACATACCCAGGAGTGGGATTGCTGGATCACAGCTTCAGCTTCATTTAAATTGTGTTCTTTTCCCTTTAACTTCTACACCATGTAGCTGTCAAAGATGGTTTTTCATAATGACTCATGTTATAAGCTGGAACTCAAGGTTGGCATCATCTAGATCTGAGGTCAGTTAAAATACTTGGGTGACTATGTCATGAGAGGTTTTATTTATGGGGTCTCTAAAGTTGTGAGGCCTTGAATCAGTTATTAATATAACCTCAGTAGGCACCTTGCCAACTTTGGCTCAACCTGTCCATCTTCAAAAATAAGAAATCACTGGACTACTCTTTATCTGAATTGTAAACTGCCTTCATAATGGAAACCAATATTAAAAAAATATTTTACAAGAAACAGTATTAAGGTTTAGCTTCTGTTTTGTCAAAAACTTTTAGGCCCCCCAGTTCTCAACCATTTTCCTGCCTGATCCACTGGAGGGGTATGGCACATCCCTAAGAAAAATAGGAGGTCCTAAGTGGTGATTCAGTGATGTCAAAGAAGGTCCACCCTCCCAGACTCTCACTCCTGGGAGATGTATCTTGCCTATTAAAACTCAATGGATTAAGAACCCTGGAGTGTCAGGCATCTTCAGCCTTTGCTTGAAGCCTGGTTCCCAGTGATACCCCGGAAAGAACTGGAATTACTTAAGACTGCTGGCTCCTGGGTGGCAGTTATGGCTAAAAGATTTTATGGGAGATATTCCTAGCAAAAGATCTCCCTCGCCACAGGTGCCACAGCGATGACTTCCACAAATGCCATGTAGGATGGGGGACATGAGTCATATTGCTTTAATTCCTGCCCTAGTCTTCAGACCTTCTAAATTGGAAGATGCAGGAATGCCCCCAGTATGAATCACCAAACCCTGCTGGGTCTGATCCCTTCAGCACTCCTTAGTGACTGGGAAGAGGAAATCTAATGAGTCAACCCCCCAAGGATTCCCAAACATAGGCCACTGCTGCCTACTGGCTGGTGACAAAGGTTCCCACTGGCCCCCAGTATCTTTCTCAGAGAATTTCCTGATATCAGGGACACAGGTTACACAATCTTGCAGATCAACAGGGAATGCTTTCATTAGAACCACAACAGTACCACCACAACCACCGCGCTGGCCATTTTCAATGTGCCCATTATATTCCAAAGTCAAGTAACTTATGTTAAAATGATTACCTCCCATTTATACAAACATCCCCATGTGAGTCAGAATTTTTACAATGATTTTTTTCAAGTGACAGAATCAGTGGGACATCTGAACTCTGCTTCAGCTTATACGATCTGGTCTAGATCTGCCAAACATGCATCCAGAAAACAAGTAAACTCAATAAATCTCATAAAATTTTAATACTGCATTTTTATTAGGTCAGGCGAAGATTCCCACACTCTCCTTCCTTGAGAAAGCTTATCCTTTATTCTGACATTTCTGGTATTAAGTGATGGTAATAATTGTTTAATGCAATGATTCTCAGCTGTGGGTGATTGCACCCTGGCATTGGAGCATTGGCTGGCTTTGGAGGTATTTTTGGTTGCCCCCAAAATACTGGGGCATCTAATGGGTAGCAGTCAGGGATGTTGCAAAACACTGTACAATGCCAGGACAGTCGCACACATCAAAGAACTGTCTGGTCCAAAAAGTCAATAGTGCCAAGGTTGAGAAACAGGAGCTGAAGTCTTCACGAAGCAAACTTTTTGAACTTTTACTTACATTTTAATCCAAATACCTGGAATTACGAGGGACTAAAGGACCACTTGTTAGGGAGGGACCACTGGGTGACAGAGTTTAATAAAGAGTTTGTGAACTAGATAACTTTGAAGGCCTGAGCATCTAGAAGAATGAAGGTAATAACATGATATGTTTGCATAATGTTTTACATTTTACTAACAGCTTTAACTGGTCTTCCAATCAAACTCTATGCATTATTTCAAATGCCCTTTAAGGAACCATATCAGATCACACCAGAAGGATTTCAGCTTAGAACAAAGCAAAGTTTCTCATGGAAATAAGTATTTCAGTAGAAAGTGGGTTTCTTATCATCGTAAGATTTTAAACGAGGAATGAATGACTAACCATACATGTGCCTATTTTAGAAGGAACTCCCAAAAGGCCAGAGAATCAAACAAGATGATACCAAAGGTCACTGACACGCAAGATTTTTGCTATAAAAACCAGTCAATAGCAAAGACTATATGTTTCACACTTTTCCAAACAACTCTTTCATTTGTTGATAGTTTTCACACGAATTCCCTGCTGGCCTTTGATCCTGAGCACAGAATCTGTGTAATATAAAAGACACTCAAGGTTTGAACCATAGAAATCTGAACTCCTGACTTCGTGAACCAAACCAGCCCTGACTGAAGGAAACTGAGTTACCTGAAAAAGTCCACACGGGCCCACGTAAAGGAAAAGCTGCTGGTTTTAAGTCACAAGCACCTGTCTCAGGAATGAAGACGGAAGAATCAGTATTTCATCTTCGTAAAAACTAGACTACTTAAATTTTGTAGGCGGGGGAGGGTTCATTAAACAGCTTCATCTCCCACAGCTGTGCCTGCAGTCTGGTTTTTGCACTCTCCCTCCCTCACAGATTACAATGTATCTGAGATAAATCTTCTAATTTTGGAAGTTAGAAAAGTGGCTTGTCTCACTCATTTTTTTATACTGATATTTAATATCCCCTTCAAATGAAAATTGACTGCTACTACCCAAAGGGGAAGCAATGACACACAAAGAGAAAGCCATACACCTCCTTATAAAAACCAAAATGTTCTCAATGAGATTAATTGAGGGCGGGGGGTGGGTACAGCTCTGTAGTAGAACACATGCTTAGCATGCACAAGGTCCTAGGTTCAATCCCCAGTACCGCTATTAAAAAAAATAATAATAAATAAATTTTAAAAATAAAAAAACTAAAAAAGATTTGGGACTGGAAATAACAACCTCAAATTAGGTAAACTAAATCCATATGGCCAGATGTGTGATCCAAAGGAAATATGACTAAAGGGAAAATATACAACAGGAACAAATAAATGTTCACAGCCCCCGGGTCAGCGCTATCTCTTCCAGGCAGGGCACCGTCTCAACCGCAGAGGACGCACAGCTGGCAGGGGGGCCACACCAAGCTCACAGCAGCAGGTTCACTTGGGAACTAGTTCGAAGAGATTTTATGGAAGTGCTCTGGGACCGCAGTAGGAAGAGGCTGCTTGTTATCATCCAGGAATTAGAGCTTAACATCACCACATCGCAAAATTTATTCATGAAGAATATAAACTCTCAAGAAAAGTGCGTACAATGAACTGCACGGATGCGTGCACAGATCCTGCTTTTGTAGAACGTGCTGACTTTTAAAAACTGCTGACTTTTTGTTTTATTTTGTGTTCATTTTAAGATAAAAGCAGCCAGTCAGATGATAATCACAGACCTGAGAGGAATCTTAGTAATCACACAGTGCAAGACCTGCATTTTCCAAGTAAGAAAACATTCACCCAGGAGACCAGAGGCATGGTAAGGTTACACTGAAGCTAGGCGCTGAGCTGTCCCTGAAATCCAAGTTTCCTGACTCTCACTAATAGGTTAGGCTGCCTGTCATCTAACAGGTACAATCCTGGGAAAAATAATTAAGAGTGTTCGTATACACCAACCTGAGCGCTTCATTTGACTTAATTTATTGAAAATAAAAGCAAAGATTAGTGATGTGATATCTCCATCTTTATTTAAGTCTTACCTGCCCTCCTCCAAGTGTAGGGCAATAGAGACATTTTCCCTTCCAGTTTCTCCCCGTTGGGTGTTGTTTTTCCCCCATGATATGATTCTATCCATACCATAAAACAGAAACTTTCAAGACCTGTCTATATGATGTTAATATCTACATATCTCTACATTACAGGACAGACAACAGCATGGGATCAAAGAAGAGCAAGAAATGAAAGGACGGAAGTGTAACAGGAAAAAAAGGTTTAGTGACAAATACTGACTTAGCCATAAATGTTCCACTGCATGTTTATAGCCAAGCAAAGCGCTCCGTCTTCTATTACATACGGCTTTTAGTAACATCAGCATTAGTCCTCACTGTGTTAATGTAATCAAAGAAAATAACCAAACTGTTTCAAAAGAATACTGTTAAAAAGAGTAAGAGCCAAAGTTCTCATTAAAGAGAATAACCTAAAAAAAAAAAAAGGCTAAAACTGGGTGACCAGTTGTTACTGTTTTATAACACACTTACGGTTTGCTGGGGTTGGGGGGCGGTGTGTGCGTGTGTACGTGCTGATCTCAGGATGGGAGCAATGCGAAGTCATACCAGGTTTTGCTGTGTTTGAGATTTTAAGACTAAAACTCAAATAGTGCACCTAAGAGAGGCTGTGCCAGCAGACCTTAATGGTTATTGATGCATTCCATTAATTTATATTAAAACCAGCCTTTTATTTCTTAAGATTATTCATTTAAAAACATGTAGAAGTTACAGTGTAGTTAAATGGGAAATTTTAAAAGCTGAATTGCTTAAGAAAGGAGAGAATATGCCTAATTACTAGCTAAAAAGTATATTCTGTTATGTTTAAAAAGGAACTCTCCAAATCCTGAAAATTTACTAATTAAACAGACATGAAGTTATTTTCCTTGCTCCCTGACATGACCAAGTGATGACAGTGGCGGCAACTTCGTAAAACATTAGAAAATCCAAAACCAAAAAATAGTCTAAGAAACATAAAGAATTTGAATCTTCAAAAAATATTTCCCTTGAGAGAAACCACGTGGGAACCACAACAGGTCTAAAGTGGACTGTGTTCAGGCAGGGGATACGGTACAGAGCAGACTCTGAGTGAACGAAACAGGAAGACTGCGAAAATTTCCCTGTGATTTTCACCAGGTACAGCCACTGTCACCAAGGCCAGCTTTTCACAGGGATGGAGACACAACAGTAAAAGCCTTGCCACTAGCGCCTAAGTCCCATGCACTGTGTATCTCATGCAGTGCCTGGTACTAGACCTCCACTTAAGAGGGCTTAATAAAGAACCGAAATGAATGAATGAATGGAACAGCATTCATGCATCAGACACAGACCACCCCTAATCTGCTAGGGAACAAATGCGCCTCCAGGAGTAGTTAAGTGCCATCCACCAAACCACCAAATTCCTCAGAGATCAAAGTTCTGGAATTTGAGATCATCATGTTTTCCAGTTGAAGGAGATGCCATGCATAATTTACAAGCATTCAATAATGCTTCAATATTGACCACATGGAGCGGACATTCAATAAATGGTCTGTAATGATGCAAATATAGAAAATGACATTTCTTCTACTTAGATACACAAACTCTATCATGCCCCAGGACAGACACTGTAACCCATTATTAATTCTCGCCTTCTTCCAAAGGGCACACTGAAGCTCAGAGTAAGTGTCATTTCCCCGCCTTCCTTCAGGTGGTTGTACCTCACACGAAGCCTCTGGCCAGTGGGATGCGGGGGCAAGTGATGTGGGCAACGTCCAGACTGTGCCTTTCAGAAGAAGGGGTAATTCTCCACCTTTCAGTTGCTGGGACTATAAACTTGAAGATTAGTCACCTTGGACTGTGCAAGCAAGTCCAACACTCTAGGAAGGCTGAACGGTAAGAAAGGAGCCAGGATCTCTGGACGACTTCACGAAGCAAAGCCATCCCACCTTCCCTGAACGTCCAATGTCAACTTCCAGATGGTTGCATAAAAGGGAAATAAACTTCCTTCTTGTTCAAGTGATTGTTATTTCTAGTTCCTGTATCTTTGTATCTTACCTCATTCATACACCTAGTGAACAAAACCCACTCTTTTTAATTATCCCTAAGTATTCTGGCTAAATTATAATACACACACCCAGTTGAAACAATACACACAGACACACACATATGTACGTACCATACTTGTGTGTCATATACTTACACCTGTGTGTGTAGGTCCCAATCTCCTTTAGATGGAATACTATGCTGACAGACCCAACATATTTTTTACACTTCTTCTCCCTAATGCTTTTGTCTGGATTAGATGCTTTCAAATATGACTAGTTGAGAACTGGGGCAAAGAAATTACAGAATATTCAGTCATAGAAAAGATACAGATGTTGATACGAAAGTGATGTATACATCACTCAGTTTTCTCCAAAGAGTTTTGCTGTTATGTACAGAGATAGGAAATGCACACATGCCTATATATGACTAAAATTGGTATTTCATCCAAAAGGACGTGGCTAGACAGCCTGTGTGTACCGAAAAGACAAAACGTGACCATAATAAAGAAGACAGATGAGCAGTAATATAAAAGTGATAGATATAAAAGGAAGCCATGATTTATGCCCGAGTCAGACAGAAAACCTATGGTCCTCCATCGACCCCATCTATCTAGTCCTAAATTGTACACCTAAGAGTTCACTATGAAGCAACACTCAGACACTACATGTAATGTCATCGCTAGACACAGGTATCACCCATACTATCAAAAGTTGTCTTGTTGTTTTTATTTCCTTTGTTAACAATATCCTGATTCAGAAATTAAATTGTTTGGCAAGGGTTTCCAGCCTTTCTCAAGAGAAACTCTCATTAGCCACAGGTGTAAGCTTTTACTCAAGGAATTTGACCCTGCCCACAGGCACTGGGACAGTTTATAGCTAACAGGCTCATTACAAGTCAAGGACAAATAGAGAAATCCATGGAAACCACAGTGAAACACTAATGTTATTCTTCTGCGCAGTTTCACATAAGTACCCAGTACTTAGAATAAGTTTTACTCAGTAACCAGCTTTCAATCAACTAAAACGACCACAAGAAATCCTCAGTCTGCTGGTCACCCAGGGGTGAAGGGTCAACAGAGAACACTTAAGCAAACCAAATGGTCCAGCACAAGATTACAAACGACATGCGAAAACATGGGAATGTTTTCTTAAAGAAACACGTATTTTCATCTTAACCGCTCAATTTAAACGACTCCCCAGGGCCTCAAAGCTGCCCGTTCACCAACAGCAACCTTTTCATTATGCCTCATTATGTCTTGGCCTCCCTGCAGTATTTGAACTCCTTGGTCATCATTCCTTCATTCTTGAGATTTTCTGTCCTTGGCTTACTGTTGCTCCGACTTCTCTCCTAACCCCCTCCAGCTCCACATGTGGTCCCCACCATGTGGTCCGAGGCATTCTTTCGTCTTCTCTTGATTCTGGGCTTCCAAGCACCAACAGTAACTAACTAGATAGATAAGATTTTCAAACCTCTTCCCCAACTCGAAGTAAATCCAAGCCACAGCTGTTGGATGTCCTCCCCTCAGTGATCTTCCAATGATCAGAGCTCTTTATCCTCTTCCATTAATCCAACAGAAATCTACCGAGTATTGACTGTGTGCCCGGGATTAGGGTTACCAGGAAAAACAAGGTCACGGTCATGCCATAAAATAACACCACGCTCCCAATGGTGTGAGAAATTGTAAAAGGTTCAGCTGTGGGCCTGAGAGCACCTATCCCCGTGGCTGTTCAAAGAGCTGCGCCATTTGAGCGGGGTTTTGTAAAAATCACAAGCAGAGAAGGAAGGGAGGGAGGGGAGGAGAAGGTGATAGTGATCCGTGCCGAGGTGCACCGCACAGGGAGGGCAGGAACCGCACACACTTCACCCAGCAGAACCATCGGGGCTAGAAAAGGAGGATGGGCTTGCCTTCTCACCCCTGAAACCTGGTCCTGGTGCTTCTTTATTCCAGTGAGTGGTCCCAGCAATCTTCTAGTTACTTCTACGTACATCTTAAAAAGTCCTAGGCTCCTTTCTCCTCCTGGTACCCCATACTCAACAAATGCCAAGCAGAAAATCTCAGCTGGTTTCATCAAATTCATGCCTCTGTTTTCAGGCCAAGCTCAAGTGCCTCGTCTGCAGGAAGTCCTTCCCAGCCTCTATGAGTGTCACTCCTTCCAGGGTCCCCGGACACTTCAACTGTCCGTATTTGTGCTCAGCTCCACTGTTTGAAGAAAAGCTCAGAGAAAGCAAAACTGCTTCTGTGCACATATGTGTTACAGTATTTGTACACACCAGGTGCTCAAAGCCGCGATCTCTTCTCCAAGCAGGTCTTTTATTTTCTCTCCGTCTTCACACTGGCTCTTACTAATGAGGGCACGTTAACAGTCTCATTTTACTCTATTAGCAAAGTCAGCATAAATTAAAGTTAGTGACGTTGGGTTTTATTTTAATTCGTGGACTCCATGGAAGCGGGGGACAAGGCCATGTGCAAAATTCCTTGCAAGTCTAGAACTCTGGTCTACGATCTTCTAAAAAAATGGCTAAGTAGAAATTGTTAGTATGAAGACTTCTAATTATAAAACACTGAGAAATAAACAGTTTTAAATCAATACCATGTAAGGTGATGTCTTGAAACTTTCCTGAACACAACTCTTTTGGCACACTAGAAGTCTTGTACTTCATTCTTGCCTAAGAATATAAACACTAGCTTACAACACTTAGTAAAACAGAAACCAGAAAATAAAAAAACTCCAGTGGGTCTCCTATTAATTATTTAACTGTCATATTAAAAACAAGTAATTTCTAATAAATAGGACAACCTTTATGGAGATAAACTCTCCAAGCAGTAACAATCTTGGGACATTTTTAGATCACTGATGAAAGCTTGTAAAAAATATTTTAAGATATAAGTAGCCAGCAAGGTGACAAATTGTGTTTCAGCACTTTGTGTAAGAGATCAGTTTTCAGGCATCAGTATCTGCCTGCACATCTTGATGCAAGGGTTAGAAAATGGGTATCCCAGATGCTCTAAAACACTGCTCTAAATAGATAAATATTTTTAAAGTTAAGATGGAAACTGTTTAAAAAGTCTCACTAAGAGCAAATCCTGAACAAAGCATAAAAACTCAGAAGAAAGCACAATAGATTGCAATTTGTTTTATTCATGCTGCGGATGAATCTATATAAAAATTACAGTTGACAGATCGCCTCTCTGCTAATCCAGAGACTTCACAAGCACAGCCACTGACCTGTGGGCATACTTTCATAAAAGGAAGGATTTTATTCAAGGCCATTTAGCGGCAATCATCTTACATGATTAAGTCATAGATATTACCGAAGCAGTATTCTGCTGATACTAATTTTTCTCTCTGGAATCACATGATTTCTCTTCACTCCTTCGTTATTATAGGAAACATGTCTTTGGACAGACTGGGGAGTGAGCTCTGTGGATGGAGCTTGTCCAGAGGGGGCTCCAAAGCGCTGCTCCCTCCTGGGTAATAAAAAAAACTCTCTACCATAATTTTGATTGTGCTTTTGAACAGAAAAACAGACACCTTCTTAGCCCGGCAGTGATGTTTGCGAGCGAACTGAAATACAGACTTCATTACCCTGTATTGATCTCACTAAATAAAGGGTTCTGAATGTATTGATCAGCTCGGATTAAACCCCTAACTGTTCGCAGGACTCTGCACGATGTGAAGGCCAGTTCACCGAAGAAGGAAGAACAGAAAGCACTTTTGTTCCCGGGCAACCACAGAGCAGCATTTTACACTAAGTAGTAGATTAACATGATTAAAATAATAGACAGCATTCAGTTAGGGGACAGGCAGGGAGGTACAACTGGTGTGAAATTGAAAGATTTCTCCGTTTGAAAAATGATGTGATAATAAGTTAAAGGTAAAATGATTTTAAAAAGAGTATCTTCTTTGCATACTTCTAAGCAGAAAGGCGATTTCGTCTCCTTAACACAGTTGTTCCCCTGAAGCCCCCCAAATACTCCTGCAGTGACTTTAACTCTCTATATGCAGCTTCCCCCTTGCCCTTGTCATTTTCAATATTACTGTGAAACTTTGCATTCACATCACCGCATGCATCACAAGGAGGGGTAAATCCGAGATTAGTTTTAAGGTTCATTTTGTACATCTACTCATTTTCATGTGGAAGGACGTGATTTTCTTTAGTCAAACTCAATTTTCACTCAAAATGCCTGAATATGCGGCGAACTGATCTTATTACAATGAAATATTGCTGCCAAAATTTCCAGCAGGCTTTAATCTCGCAAGAAGAGAAACTATACCCCTTTATCCTGGTTTCCAGAACACAGGCCAGGCATGTTTCCAAATTTTGTTAGTGTCCGTTTTTACACTTTCAAATTCTCGATTTTGAAACAAATAAAGGGAAAACCTATCTATTTTTCTAAACACCAGCCACGGGAGTATTTCTGAAAAGTCCTTGTACTTTCTCTTCCACATTCAGTGAGCTAAGTACTCTGCTATACCACCATACTCATTACTGTTATCTGCCATTACTACTCCAATACCACCGTATTTAAAAGACAGGAAGACAATGATTTAGTATTAAATCACTGCATTAATCTCCTTGTTACTTCTTAAGTCTTTTCAGCCTCACTGACTAATAATGATTAAAGTATGACTCACTTAAAGAAATAAGGTAGTTGGCTGTAGTTCAGAGCGGGGAAGCAGTGGTGGGGAAATCCAGCCTAGGAACTGGATTCAAACCTGAATGCAATCTGAGTCCGGGTTCAGCCACCGGAGGGCTGGGCAGTGCAGTATCCTAGGTGAGCTGGTAGGCTTTGCAGCTTCACTATTGTGGAGTATTCTTTGCCTACTCACTGGGTTGATTCTGCAATTTTAAGACAGTTATTTGCAAACAGTATGAGATACAAATGTGAGCTATTTAAAAAAAAAAAAAACTGCCTGGGGTTTAGATTCTAACACCTTTATGTCCACTGTATCAGGAGAACACCATCACTGTGACTCCAATAATTAGGACTTTTTAGTTGGGGAGGAAGGAGGGAGAGAGTTCTACTTTAGTATTTATGTTTCAGAATATGAAGTATAAGAAAACTCTTTAAAGTTCCTTCCTCTGAAGGTCAAGAAGCCAGAAAGCCAGTACATTACTGCCCAGCCATTGATTCATTTAACCAATATTTACAAAGTACCGAGAATGAATAAAGCAGCCACCACTCAATTAATACACTGAATACAAAAAACTTAAGACCTGCCAGCAGTGATTCCAAGGAAGACAGGAGGTGGAAGAGAGTTAAGACTCAAAGAAAATATTTTAAAATTAATCTTCTTCTTAAAAAGGAGGCCAGGATTCAGTGGAAATACACTGAAGAGGGAGAGGAATGAGGAACTCAACCCAAATATTTGTTTTATAAAAATGGACTTACCTACCCTAATATGTTAATTTATTAAATGTAAACATTAAATGCAAATTAACTTGATTCTTGAAAATGCATGCTGTTGAAAAGGAGTGGAAGGAAAAGGTCCTAAATCATCATAATGAACAATTATTTAGCATTTACTCTGGGCAGGCATTGTCCTGATAAGAACTTAATAGATATCAACTCATTTACTCATCTTAACAGGATTTCAAGACGGAGTGTTTTTATCCTTTGTATTTGAAGAGAACTGAAGGGGCTAAGTCTTGATACAGTTTATGACCTACACAACTCATGGCTCCTGATGACAAAACACACACGTTCACTATTTTTAAGAAATATTTGTTGGTGTAGAAAATATGCAAGATGGCTTCATCATTGTCCTTAATTTAAAATGAAAATTGATGGAAAATGAAAAGCATGAAAACTTGCCTTAACTATAGGATTTTTCAGGGAAAGAGATGGAGTCTGTGGCTAACTGCACTGTCTAAACACTTAGGACTGCTCGGAGTGACAGCCTGAGGGTTCACAATAAAAAAAAAAAGGTAAACGTTTAATAAAAATGAGATTGTTAAAAGGTCCTACATTGTTATTGTATAGGAAGTGTCCAGATGCTATGGTTTTAAAACTGATCAAAAAAAATTTTTGTTTTTTGAAGACTGCCATCATTCAGAGAAAAACAGACCTCAGATATCCATCACTGTTTGTTCAACTATACACTGTTCTCAAATGGGTATATGAGTTAAAATTTGAACAGAATAATAACAGGTAATATGACTACATAATAAACTTTTAAAAACCAAAATGAATCATTTCTTTAAAATAGATACAGTGTATCCTCCAGCCTTAAAAGAAGGCACTTACCTTTTGGTAAGTATGAAATCTTCTATATATTACCTGAGTGCTTGCACAAACTCTTTGGCTTTACTGAATCCGTTTACTCAATCCCTTTCAAAAATATATAAAATTTACCCCAACTGGCTGTTACAATAGTTAAGCCAAATAACACATCTGAGCCTTGAACACAGTATCTGGAACTCAAGTAAATTTGCCACATGTACATAAATATAAAACACAGAGGGCTTCTAATCTCTCATCTACAAATAATTACTTTTGGGAAAAAAATCTTAATATTGGGTAAATCTCTCCAATTTTCTAATTTGTGGAATAAAGAGAATGAGTGAGTGACACCCATTATTGACTTCCACCATGACTGAGTGTGCTGTGCTTAGCACAGGAGATGAGATGGGGTAAGACCCAGGCCAGTCTGGCAGAGCGATAAGACTAGTATGGAAGGGAGACCTCCAACTGCCTAGAACCACTAGGTGGGCAGAGGGGGCTGGCAGGTTCTGGAAAGACAGATCAGCACACGCAAAGATACGGCACCACAACCCAATGGTGCCTCCAGGACCCATCAGTAATAGTCCCATATCACTGAGCCCAGAATGTCCACAAGGGCCGTGTGGTGAAGAATCTGCAGAGAAGAGTTTCAGGCCCGGATTCTGCAAGTGAAGGCCTTGCAGGGTAACCTCAGGTGGCTCGACTTCCTCCCCCCCCATGGCACTGTTGGCCCACGGAGGCCCACGGTGAGGTCTTAGGCAGGACTCAGACACAGCACCTGCTCTGTACAACAAATTCTAGCAGCAGTATGGAATACCGCTTGGAAAGGAATCTGTATTATAAAGAAAAGATAAACACTGTGTTACTTAATAAATCATCTTCTTTTGTATAGAAAATGAATGAGTGTCCAGCTATCCAATCCACCAACCTGATGTGGAGGAAATACTAACACGTACAGGGCTTCCCCCCCAGTTCCCATGGGAGCAGTCTGGGATTCGGCTGAGGGATTCAACCTCTGAGTGGCTTGGAAATTTATAAGCTTCCCCCTAATAAGAGCAAATTCAAATTCTGGTAGCCATAGTGACAGCTTGTCTGAAACTTGGGAAGCGGCCATGAGTGCAAAGCCCTGAGGTGAAGGAAAAATGCTTTTTAGTGGGCGGTGGTCAAAAACCAATTTACCCTTTCACACATACATTTAAGATTTTATTTAATGTTATTAAAATAATGCTGAGTCCACTTTTTCACAAGGAAAATAATCTGACAGAGCACAAAGGCTGATTACATTTCAGTAATTTAAGCCACGCCCCACCCCCCCCAAAACCCTACAAATATGTATACATAATTAGATATGAAAAAATTGGGATTTATTATGTTTGGAAGCAGAGGTGCCCTAATGTATACGAGTCCTTCAATTTTCGTATGCACTTAATTAGAAAATTCTTTCATAAAGGAACAAAAATGTGTGCCATTTCCTCTTTCATTTCATATAAACATATGGACTCAGCTCACTGTATGGTTAACATATTGTGAAGCTCCGTGTGCTCAGCCATCAAAGTGCATGGGTGACGCTGGCCAAGGGTGATGGTGGCCAAATATTTTGCGAAGTTGAACTATTACCTATTAATGTATAACCCTGAAAATATGCTCAGGGACAAATATTTGAGTTAATGACTGAAAAGATAAATGACTGAGGACAAGCTGGCTGCCATCCTGGGACGCCACTGATGTTCCCAGGACACGTGACAAAAGGAAACAGTAAAACAGTGTGGTCGGCAGGCCTGGAGTTTGGGCAACTCATTATCCCACTCTTGATGCCTTTTAAAAATGTTGTCATGAAATTCCTTGTCAGCTTTTAATTTGGCTTTTCTGTAATCAAATGCACAATTAAAACCACAGGTATATCAGGTTCCGAATGATTAGGTTCCGAATATGTAATTAGCTTCTGGATGATAACGAGAGCTCATCGTCTTTCCTAGATGATGCATCGAGAACTCTATGCGTACAATGTAACATAAAAGTGTGTACCTAACGTATCAAATGTGTGTATATTTATTTCTCATGTATTTAGCTACCCTCCAAAGAACACTGATGGCTAAAGTGTAATATTCAGTGTTATTCTAATATGTTTCAACGGCATTCACAAATTAAGGAGCTAACCGAATGCTGGGTTTAGCATTAATCCCATTATTAATAAGGCCACCTGCCAACAAGGACACAGAAGCACAATAAATAGAATGAGCTTTGCCACATATTCAATACACACTCCAGTTACCTGGTTCTGGCAGATACACCAGTGGTACAAACCAAAGCCTATCTCAACCGCTGTCTTGCTTACATTTAAAAGTAAATTTGTAAACTAATTTCAGATGCAGCCAACAATGGGCAGGTCACACCCACACTCTCTAATACCATCAGACCTTTACCTATAGGTTTCAGATCTATCCTAGCCCACTCAAAACAATTTGGCATCATATACTATGTGATTTTTGTCCCTTCTATATGCAAACAGACCTTAGAATTGCCTTCGTCTAAACTGGTTAATAGCTCCTCCAAATTATAAGTTATATGAAAATTATAATTTGCCTTTCAAAACATCATTGAGCCCAAAGTTGGCACATTCCTAATGTTGTTTTTTTCTCTGAAAAAAATAAAAATTACTCCCAGCACTTTACTATTTTAAAATTACAGCTTTAAAAATTAACTCACAAACAAGATACAACTATCTACACATAAAAATCTGTCTATGACTTAAGTAAATATGCTTTAATTGTGGTAATTATCAAAAAACAATTGAAAGGAGACGGCCTTGATGACTTTGGTCAAAATAAAACAAAGATAAAATATCAAAACTTCATTCTTCTTAATGAAAGTTCAGCTTATGATTTGCGAAACAGATGAGACTCTGGCCACAACTTGGAAAATACAAATTTTTATCATACAAAAAAAAAAAAAAAGAATGTGGATTCTACTTCATATGTCAGCAATCATAATTTACATGCCTTTCTTATTACCCATTTTTAGGACATCTAGAACTACGTAAGAGAGGTGTTATTAGGTCAAAAAGCCGAATTTTTGGAATAATGCCGCATTAAGCATAGTGTCTCTTCTCTGCTACATCCTTGGCAGAATAATGAACCTCTTTTCATTTGTAAAATGGATATACAGTCACAGAGCTCACATCTAACAGATGATTGTATGGCAGACTGGTGGTTACCCACAAAAAGCACTCCCATATCCAATACACAGTGTTCAGTACATAAATATTAGTCAGAAGCATTATGATCATTGTGGAACTGCATTAACTCTAACAGAGTGACCATGGGCACGGGGAGGTCATGGCCGGCTACTGGAGGACCATTTCTGCTGGAGAACAGACCAAAAACCACTCTAAAAAAGCAAAGCGAATACAATGCTTTTCAAAGTGCAGATAACAACAGATGATTAGTATAATTTGGAACGGTATGGAAAATGAAATGCATCGCGGTCCAGGGTGAGTGTACTGTCTTGTGAAATGTGTATACAGAGGATCACAGTATAAAATGTATTTTTGACAATGTGTCCCCCTCATGACAATTTGAAGACACGGGGATACATCCACCCCAAACTGGACATCTGTGAAGTAGTCACACCAGGTCTGGCTGGGGTCTAGATGGCAGAATTAATTGGTGAAAGTCCTGAGAAAATGGAGAGCAGCAAGATGTGAGCAGGGAGCCCTGCAGAGAGGACTGAGCTCCGTCTCCAGGGACCAGAGTCTAAAATTAATGTTACCTCCATTGGGGCGCAGAAGGCGGTAATGCTGCCAAGACTTTCCAAAGCAGAGCTCCACTGAGAGGGCAAAAAACCCTTTTTTAAAGCAATAGAGAAGAGTGAAAGGATTAAATATCCGCAGGAGGCTGAGACTTCAGTGATCCCAAACTTTGATGCGCTCTCTTTAAGAGTTAATTAAAAATTTAGAATCAGAGGCATATATGGGCACACACAGTCATCCATTCAATGGAATCTTTATTTTTAAAAACACCTCCTTAAGGGAACTGTATTCAATTTCTTATAATGAGTCGTAATGGAAAAGAAACTGAAAAAAAAAAGTCTGTCTGTCTAAGTATAACTGAATCGCTTTGCTGAACACCTGAAACTGACATTGCAAATTGACTACACTTCAATAAAAAATAAGAATAATTAAAAAGAAACTCTTTATACTATGTCCTCAGCTAACCAGACACATAACCCAAAAATAGTTCCAAAAATCTGAGAAAGCAAATGTCATTTTGGACCAATAGATACCATATAATTTGTTGATAGAATGACCTACACAGAAAGGCTCGAATAAGACATTCTAAGTTCTCCAGTGTCTGAAAGTGATAATTTCCTTTTATGTTTCTTCTGCTTTTTTCACAAATCTAGAATCATATCATTTTTTTTTCCAGAAGTACGAAAATCAATGTTTAGTAAATACTGAAGTTTATGCTAGGAACTTGCTACAGACTGGGTATTTGTGGGTCCCCCAAATTCCTATGCTGAAACCTATTCCCTGATATGACGTGTCTGGAGGTAGAGGCTTTTAGGAGGTGATTCGGTCATGGGGATGGAGCCCCTATGGTGGGATTAATGTCCTTATTAAAAAAAAAAAAAAAGAAAAAAGAAAAAACCCAGTAAGCTCGCTTGCCATTCCACCATGTGAGGACCCAATGAGAAGACAGCTGTCTGAACCAGGAAGCAGACCCTCACCAAATCAGCTGGGGACCTCATCTTGGACTTCCCTGCCTCCGGAGCAGGGAGCAGTCAACTTCTGTTGCGTATAATGAGTCTACAGCACTCTGCTACAGCGGTCCGAAAGGATTAAGACAGAACCAAAGAACAAAATTTCTCGGGTAGTGAATTCCCTTTCAATTTTTAAAAACCCAACCCTCCAAACGATTTTTGCATCCTTTATTGTGTAAGAAAAGAGGCCACAGGAGTGAAGATGATCATAGCAGGGTCCCTGTGTAAGCAGCCTGTGGATTTTTAATGACAACGCCTTCCTTCACTTCTAGGCAAGTTACAGAAACACTTTGATAGAATCTTCACACAGCACATCAATCACTGCCATGGTGATTTTCTATTAAGATCTGACCTAGAAAAAGCCCTTAATTTTTCTTCCTGTGCTTCTCTATTTTACAATGCATTCTTATAAGAAAATGAAAATATTTTGGAAGAGATTTAGAAAAAAAACTGGTCCATTTAGAGAGAGATAGAGAGAGAGAGAAAGAAAAGTAGAGATGAAATTGTTTCTCTGTTCCCAAAGCAGTTTTTGTGGCCTAAAACAGTGAGACCCCACAGTTTAGTTACATTTTCCTTTTACCCAAATACTTTCCACCAATTCACAAGCTAGCATCCCATTTCCATCTTTCTAAATTACCAAACACTTCACTTTTCTCTTAATTTTCATGATCTCCCTGCAAAGGATGATTCTTTCCTTGACCTCATTTCCTATTTCTCAGTAAATCTCTAAACTTTTGTTCCCAATCATTCACTCATTTAATCTATCAGCTCATGTCAAGGTCAGGATTGGGCAAGTACTGTGCCAGGCACTGGGGGTCCTGGGTTCCTAAGTGACACAGTCCCCTGCAGAGCCCTGAACATCGTCTCAGATCCAGAACACAGACCACTGAGCTAAGCAGCACCTTCCACACCTCTGTCTTGACACTTCTATTTCTGGCCGTAACCACAGAATCCAGCTTCTCGTTCCCTCATAGCCATGAAGCCTGGGCTCCCATCCTCACCCGACCCTCAGAAAGACCCATGATCAACTAGGATGCAACTCACTGTGAGTAACAGAAACTCATCTCGGGCTGCCTTTCACGATCGAATGGGAAAAGCTCCAGATTATATGAATTCAGCAGTTTGGTAATTTCTATCAAGGGCCAGGCTTCTTGCCTTCGCTTCACACTGCCTGGAAGTGACTGACAGACAAGAACTATGAGACTATGTTCTTCCTCGTCCTCAACCAAGGAGGAAAAGAATCCTGCAGGGAAAGGGAAGAGGTGGAGGGTGAGGGGGCAAAAGACCTAGACAGACAGGTTGAAAGGGAGCAAAATTTCCCTAAATTTGACCCCACTGGTCCAAGAGTACCCACTGTGGTTGTAGGAACAGGACTATGATGTCTTTTATCGCCAGAACCAGAGGTGGTTTCAGCTTCCCCTAAGGCTGTGAACTGCAGGGGGCACTCGGGGGTAGACATCCAAACAGTAACTGAGGGATGGGTCTCAGGGAAGGCCACCAGGACGTCCATCAGACAACCGATTTGCATAAATCATTCTTCACCTGCCGTTTGCAGCTTTTAAAGTTAGCTTCATCCTTACTGTCCTCTCCGGAATTCATAATGGCCTAGTTCTCCTTCCCGGTTCTAGATGACTCCTGCCTCATCAGCCAACTCAACCCCTCACTCTGGAATCCAAGGATCTTTAAAACTTTCTCCCATCAGTCTACATTCGGGGGGAGTGTTCTCCAATAAAAATCTCCTCCCATGTCAGTCTGATCTCACACACACACATTCCTTATCTATCTTTCCTCCTTATCTGCCACTCTCCAAAGTGGAGCTCAATTGCCTCCTCCAATTCCTCATCCCTGCTGGATCTGGCTCCTCACTTACCTGAATTTCCAGGTACTCCCTATGGACGCAGCCTGGTACATCAGGAGGAAGGGAGTGGAAACCCCACAGACGTGGATTCAACTCCCAGTGCCACCATTTGCTAATGGTATGCCCTGGGCAAATAGCTTTCAAAATGTTTATGTCTGAATTTCCTTACCTGTAACACAGGTAAGGACTAAAGACTTAATTTCTATTAGGGACCTGGGACACAGAAATTAAGACTTAATTTCTATTAAAGTGGCCTGGAAAATAAATAACCTGGATAAATTAGAAACCTATTATTATTGTTTGCGTGCAGTCTCTTGCTGCTGTCTAGGGCACTCACATACTAGATCTTCGCTCAGCAACAAGGATGCTGGGGCAAACAAGAGGACTCAGCTTTGCAGCTGAGCCCAGTGATATCCAGCAAAATGAGATACTGTTTCATGAACTTCCTGTGTCTTCTGTCATCTTCCATAGAAATGAATTTCTATTTCTTAAATAGAACACATTCATGGCAGAAAGTATGCTGGGTCAACGGCGATGGTGTAACTACCTGCTCCCCGACAAAAACAAACAAATAAGCAAACAATAACAACAAAACCCTAAAGCAGAACTAAGGTTGCTGAGAACACATCAGAGTTCAAAAAGGTGGGGCAACTGGAGCCAAGAACTGAGAAGAACTCAGGTGACCTTACGAGGGAAACAAGCAAGGTTTTGTGATCATTCTCAGGAAAAGAATGAAAAAATGAATGTATAACTTGACTGGCAACACAGATTTTAAAACCCCAGACAGGCAAGTGAATAGAGGCAGAGAGTGGGTCAGAGAGTGGGAGGTGCAGGACACGTTCCATCCAAACAGCCTCTCTGAGAAGCCCTGACCTCATGTGCTGGAGGGGAAGGATTCTGCACAAGGGACAGAAATCAGAAGACTATCCAGACCACATCCAGCCACTTATTACTCTTAACGATTCCAAGTGAATCACCTCACCTCCATGAACTCAGTTTCATTATATGAACATAGAAATGCTCCCTTTCCCACCCCCGCCTCAGAGTTTGGGGCAGCCAAAATAACCTTTATGAAGTTTCTAAGGAAGTATAAAGCACTATGCTAATGTAATAGTTTATAATAACCAAAAGGAAGGTGATTTTAACAAATTTCAAGGCAGCATTGCTGGAGTGTGTATGTTGCAGCCACCAGACATCATGTATCAGTAATCAGCAAAACAAAGGATGTATTCTTTCTTAATTGCCTAGTTTATTTAAATGGTGGCCTGGAAAATGATAAGTTATAATCATGATTTGAGATGGGTTAAGCAATTAGGACATTTAAATATAAAACTATTAAACTTTGGAGAATGCAGCACAAATAGGGATTGAGAATTCACGCTATCTGCTAATTTGCTAATCATTAGTAAAGTGACAATACCATACTGAGGCTTTCTCAGGTTGAGTAGTTAGTGTGAGATTAACTCATAAGGGAACATTTTCTAACAATACAAATGCAACAAGATGCTTTAATAAATGTCTTCTACATCGACCGAATAGATGACAAGTCAACAAAAGATGCCACAGCGGATCTAAGTGACTGAACTGAAGGAATAATTACATATATGAATAATGTGGAAACCTGCAGGGTTTAATTTCACAGAGGAACTCGGAGAACAAATACTCAGCTCTGTCGAAATTTTTCTCCGATCATTTCACAAAGGTGGCCCATTAGTTTTGCCCTTTAAAACCATACAGAAATGCAACAAAGAAAAATTCATAATTTAAATAATTGCCACAAATTGTGACTATTTTCCCCACGACCACAACCAATATGTGTTGGTTAGGCACTGGCATTTTCCAAAGCACTGCACAGTGATATCCTCACTCATGGGAGAAAACAAATATTTGTTGAGTAAATATTAGGAACACAAATACTCCCCAGGCTCTGAGAATGTCTACATCCACACTTGGCTAAATTCATAATGCCTGCTAATCAGAAGACACTTGATTTAAAGTGAAATTCTGAAATGAAAGACGTTAGGAATAACGAAATAATGAGAGACATCAGGGAATCATATTTGGAAGGTTTGAAAATGTAGCATTTCAGGTGCCTCCCCTCTGACAGAAATGCCCTTGGTCAGACCAACTTCAGCAAGCAAACGCAGGGGCCAGGAAAGAGGAGATTTCAGCCCTAGGAATTAGAACCTGTGGGCCATTTTCTTCGCCGTATTTTTTTTTCTATCAGGTAAGTAAGACTATCTCAGTCTCAATTTACTAGCACTTTTTGAGAACTTAAGACTCCTTATCTGAGCATCTGGTTAAAATAAATATTCAGAGGTTTGAAAACAGACAGAAACATCGTAACAGTGGACACGGATATGTTCTGATGGTTAACGTGAACAAAGGTTTCATCGATATCCATTATAGATGCTGGTAGTATTCAAACAAGGACAGAAAGTAGGCTTCTACATTAAAAAAGCAATAGAAAAGAGGTAATGCACAACCTTCAAAGTGTAATACCTCTAAAAATCCATCCGAGCTGTATTTCTGTCATGGAAATACACTCAAAGGCCAATCTGGCAGAAGACCACCTTGATTAGAATCTCCCAGAGTTCACCTGCGAAAATCCCAAAATGTGAAAACCAATCATATTGGTTGAAAAAAGAAAGAAAGAAAGAAGGAAAGGAAGGAAGGACGGAAGGAAGGGAGGAAGGAAGGAAGGAAGGAAGAAAAGAAGAAAGGAAGTTAAAACAGGAGAAGTTTGGAAGAGTGATACTCTGCACTTTTTAATCCAGACCCTAGAAACCAAAGTTATACTTGAAAGAATAAAAGCATACACAGAGCGCAGAGCCATGGAGCAGTCAACTTAAAAGGCAGTGCAGTTAAAGTCTGGTGGATTTGTATGTTACAGGGGTACTTCCTGATACGACTGGACACCTAAACTAAAGCGGAGGTGAAATGTCACAGAGACTGACTGGCTGCTAAAGGGAGGCTCCTCCGGTGAACAGACACGTCTTCAAAAGTGAATGGCGGTCTCACTTCCACTCTTGAGACAACAGAGTGTGAAGATGATTCCATTTGGAAAAAAGCCTGAAAGACATTTGCCCCCCAAATAACAGCAAAGTGAAGCATCCATGAAAGGAACCTAGTCAACACTGAAGAAGGAAAAATAACCAAACGAGGTGTCAGTGACCTTCCCCTTACAAGTGAGGGGATCCCCACCAGAGTGATCTGTAAAAGATTCAACAAGGGGCCATTAAAGAAGCCAGTTTTCCTTTGGTGACTGAAATCAGAACACTGGTTGTCTCTGGGGAAGTGGGGACTGAATGGGAGGGATCATAAGAGAACTTTCTAGGGTGATAGAAATGTTCCTTCTTTTTATTGTTTTTTTGTTGTTGCTACATGAGAGAACGCATTTGTCAAAACTTACTGAACGGCAAAAATAAAAAAAGAGAAGCAAACTTTGGGATCCGGCAGAGACAGGGTTCAAAACACAAAGTTACTGATGGCCAGAAAAAAAAAAACAACACAAAAGTGCTCACATCTCTGAATGCAATAAAAGATCAATCTTTGTTCTATGTTTTGTCAATGTGGAGGATAACCAGCTATTGACACAAAAGTCCTCAGGATGAAATGGAACCTTTGGAACACCTATCGATGTACTTTGGATATATACATTTTTGCATGTAATAAGATACAGGCATTTTTGAAAATAGGTAATTTTTATTATTCATTAAAATGAATGAGATTCATTTTTCAGCAGGAATCTGAAACAGTAATAACTGGGGTGATGTAAATCCTCTGTTATTTGTACCTACACGTATCTGAAATAGGCCTTTTCTCCATTGCCTAACACAGAGAAATCCTAATTTAGGAAAATCATAGACTACGAATTAAAATAAAGTCTCAACACGTGTCTTAGTTGCTGTAGGCTGAAACTGGTCAACCACTTTTTGGTCACTTAACAATTTATAGAGTGTGTGTGTATGTATAGTTTACTCCATCGAATGGCAGCTTATGTCAACTAAAACTTGTAGATGTTATCATATGCCCCTTTATTCAAATAAGGATTTAAAATAAATACTGGCATTGATTCCTGGGGCTTCTCTGTGCCTGGGTTGCCAGTTGGGGTCTCCAGATGGTGTTGAAGCTAGGGCCTTTTTGAAAAAAAAAAAAAATCTACTTCCAGGTCTAACATTTGAAGTCAAAAATCATTTTTTTTTAAAGTGCAAAACAGTAAGCAGTTCATCCGAAAAGCACCCAGGAGTTTTTGGTAACCCCTGTCATAACAGGAGCCCAAGAGAACGATGCAGCGGTGAACAACGCCAAGTTCACCCTGGGCTGCACTGGGGCTGCATCTTCATCGAAGGCAAGAAGAACACCTCGGCAGCAGGGGCAGGATGCAGGAGGTGCGAGCTCAGTTGTGGAGGGAAGCTCAGCTTCCTCCATTTGAAAGAGGAATCCAGAATGTTCAAACACCACCAAAGAAGCTGTCTGATGTTCAGCCTGCGGCAGAGATTAAAGGAGCCAAGGTGCTTATGTTCAGGTATTTGAAGCATCTCTCAATGTAAGTTTTCCCCACAAGGCTTTTGCCCGTCTTGTTGACCAGCATTGCCCTGTTCCTTGAAATCGACCTGGCATAGAACATGTGATCAAAAATACTTGTCGCACTCAGAAGGATGAAATGAATGACCTCAGAGGAAAAGAGAACGCACTTGCTGCTCCGTGCGGTGCCAAACGATGAAACAGGCACCCACCCTGTGGGTAAAAATTTGGGGAACAGATGCTTCAGTTAAACTTTTTAAGAAACCACTTTTTAGCAGTTCGAGCTCTCCAATGGTGGAGCAGACTTTGTAAAGGAGTGATCTCTTCCTCATTCGGGGGGAGGGAGGAGCAGCGGTATTCTTGCAGAAACTGGATAACCATCTGTCAAGGATGCTACAGCAACGAAAACACATCATCGAACACCACCAGGGTTTCATTTTTATCCTATCTGCCATTTCTGTAGAGCAAACCTTCTGCTGACATAAAAATCATCAAGCTGAAATGAAGTGATTTTAAACCCTTTTAGGAGTGACTCAACAAAATGTGTTAGCGTGGTTCCTAAATGCAGGTACAGGAAGACATCTGTGGAGCGTGTCGTAGACACAGATTTCCAAGTACCGCTTGATCTGATTTCTCTAGTCCACTCTGTGATACTGCCCTTGAATTCTCTCCTCTCTTCTGCACCATCACTTTTCCCCTCCCTACTGGGTTCTTTGCCATCATCAAGCAAACATGTTACTCCCATCTTTAAAAATTATCCTCAGTTGACCCCA